>NC_090267.1:240812281-241142698 GCF_040414725.1 Anabrus simplex | reverse complement strand
AAAACTGACCACTTTCAGAACTATATTTGCCAAATTAGTATTTTTAATTTTGTGTTACTTAAATATTGCATATTTTGGTCTTTTTTTGCATGTACATAATTTTTTTTACAAACAATTATCAACCCTAGGCATATGCGTTAGGTCAATTTTGTAGACACTGTCACTAAGATCATGTGAGAAAAGTGGCATTGCAATACACCATATAATTTAGGAGTTACAAGGAAAATGGTTTTGAAAAATACAGTTTTTAGAAAATGAGCTCCAAAGTTATATGACGCCTGTAAAGACACAGCAGCCTTCCAGTGTGTGCAAAAATGCTGTTGGGGCATAGAATGTTCCCTCTAAAACCGTTTTCTCAGCTTCATATTCCAGTATTAATTTTCTTCTGCTTTGTCTGGCCCCTTTTGTGGCTTCTTATACCCTTTTTTCAGCAGATTTCATACGCATCACGTGCTCTTGTAGCATTGCGTGTTCAGGATTCAAGCCCATTTCTTGCAGCACAGCCAACCTACTCTTCACTCCATCACAAAATGTCATAACTGCATCATTTGTGGCAATCTTCACAGTTGTCTTTCCACAAAATTCAGTTTTTGGGTACATTTTCAAAATCCTAGCATTGTGAGACTCATTAGCATTCTGTGTATAACCTCCTAAATACCTTTCCAACAGCTTAGTAGCAACTAAATCCTTGAAAACAGGCTTAATCACATCCATAACGGCTGATTGTAAAGTGTTTTTGTGTTTGTATTCTTGAACTCTGCCTGCATTGACAGCGCGCTGGTACGGGCACCAGGAATTATCTCCTTCTGGGCAGAAGTAATGAAGTGGATTTTCATCAGATGAGTTTTTATCGTACCAAATAGCCCAGATAGCAGTTCTCATATCATCTACTGATTTTGAGTTACTTCTTACAGCAATTACACTCTAAGTCGTCAGAGTTTTTATTGCAGAATCTGTCAGTATCTTCTTTCCAGACAGTAATTTGCCATCTGAATGTTTTTCCCCTTGAATTCTTTCTTCAGATTTCTCAGTCGTGTGCCCATACGTTTCTGAACATGTTCAACACATTCAGCTTTGGTGATTGATACACTAGGACCATACTGTTGCATATCTTACACAGCTTTGAATGACTTTGTGTCACCTTCACCAATGTATGTTATGTACCGTACGCCATACCTTATCTCCAGAACGTTCAGAATTCTCTAAATATCCTATGCAATGTCTAGCACTTAAAATCATAACTCCTATACTAGTGCAGATATTTAAATAATTCTTTCACCAAAATGAACTAGAAGAGTGTAGTTAAACATTAAAAAATACTTTGAAAAATCAAATTTTTGAAGGTTGTTTACCGTACCGATCCCCTAAGTCAATGAAACTGCACAGTATGAGTTCGCAATTGAGCCAACGTCTGGAAACCACATTCATTACAGCCTTCCCTCCAGATGGTTTTAAAGCATTTGTGAAAAGTAGCTCTCCAAGAAGCAAAGTCAATCCATGTTACAGTAATTAATTTGAAATCGAGTTTTATTGAATAAACTACTGCTAATACCAATATAATTGTCCGTTGTTGGGCATTATAAATTTTCCAGCTAACTTATTCTTGGTTGCCTGCGTTTCGCCCTCGTGTGCTAAGTTGGGCTCATCAGTTGGTACTTAGCAACCTACCACGTACAAAAAGAAATTGACCAATAATATAAAATCTGGAACGTTTGAAAATAATGTTGATCGGATTAACGTACGTTTTAGTATTTTTACGGACGAATATGGGTATCGTAATATTTACAAAAATATGTTACAACTTTCATTACTAAAAAATAATTATTTCAAAGTACTTTAGAATATTGTAGATCTTCATCAAGGAAAGCACATAAACAGTGGTGAAATGGAAAATTTAGTACAGCATTGAAGACCACTAAAAATGGCTGAATAGTAACTTTATAAATCTAAATGGAAAGAAGACATTTCACACTGCCCGTTCGCACAATAGAACTCTGCAACCCTAGACCATTTAAAAAACAAAATCCATATGAGCAAACGATGATTGTAGTTGTAACAAGATAAAGAAATCAACTCAAAGTAAAAAAATAGTTGCATTGGTGGACAAACATTCGAAATGGAATTATCATACGTCCCGTCTAGAGAGATGACTACAAACTGTACTATACCTTCCATCAGCTTAGTCGAATTTCGCCTCTGAATATAATGCTGAATGTTTATTATGCTCTTGTCCATTTCAATATTTCAGTATGGCATTGTACGATGGAAGGGGAAATGTACAAATAATCCCTCTCTTTATAAACCATAATCAGATAGGTACAATAATAATTAATAATTTCGTGTGTATATTTCTAGCCGAGCGCAGCCCTCGTTAGGTAGAGGGTGGGCGGCATCTGCCATGTGTAAGTAACTGTGTGTTATTGTGGTGTGTGAGTTTCAGGTATGTTGGAGACAGCACAGACACCCATTCCCCGGGCCAACGAAATTAACCATTTAAGGATAACATTTCCGACCCGGGACCCTCTGCTCCCTCATAAATAAATCGAAGAACAAAGAATCGATTGATTTATGAACAAAATTATATATATAACACTGACACAGATAAACACTTTAAATGAGTATACAACAATAATTTTCTTTTTCAGCATCCATACATTTTATAATACATCACATATATGAGAATTCTTCTCGCACATTGCCATCGTAGATAACTGTTCAGTGTCCCATTCTCTTTTTCTCTCATACAAATCACAAGAGTACAGCACTCAATTTAACACATACAAATAATTTTAAATGATTACACTACATTCTTCCTTTTTTTAACATATCAAAACTTTTTGTGAAATATCACTTATATGAGAACTGTTCTCGCATATTGTTATCGCAGATAACTGTCCAATGTCCCGTTCTCCGTTTTTTTTGTCACACAATACTTGACAATGTAGCACTTATTCTTCCAATACACCAATACGACACTTGGTTCACACTCAAATCGTAGATGTTAGTTTTATTTTGCCAGTTTCTCACAAAATATAATCATCTTACTCTTATTTCAACAAATCTCACGTGAAATACTTCTTTAAGTTCTTAATGATGTAAGTACCGACAATCTTCCCTTCCTGATCTTTTAAGGAATATGCACACTTCCCGATACGGCTCACAATAGTGAAATACCCCTGATACAAAAGAAAGAATTTAGACATATTTCCTGCCTCTGCAGATGATGGGAATGGAACTCTAAGTAGCACCTTGTCACCCAAACTGAATTCATCCAATTTTGCCCTTTTCTGCTGGCGAATGCGTTTATTGCCTGCTTTGATTAAGTTTTCCCTAGCCAGCTGGATATAATAATCCTTAGATTTTCCCTCTCCCAAGTCTAAGCCTAGCATACTTGCAATATGATCGGTTGGCTTCCTACCAAAATGAATTTCATACGGCGTACATCCCGTAGACTCGTGTAACGTAGTGTTACACCATCGTTCTACATCACCCAGTCGTGAAAACCACGAACTGTGCTTATCATGTACGTATGCTCTGAATATTCTCCCGATCTCTCTCATGACCCGCTCGACCATATTACCTTGTGGGTATCGAATAGACGAATATATGGCCTTAACACCCAGTTCATTCAACTTGGTAGTCCATATCTTTGAACTGAACTGACTGCCGTGATCTGATAATATTCTGAGTGGACATCCAAACTCAGGAATATATCTGTCAATAACCTGCTTTAGGCAACCCCTTCCCGTAGCTTTTCTCAGGGGATACATTTTGACATATTTGCTGAAGGCATCAATCAAAACGAACACATACCGGTATCCATACCGAGATTTTACTAGTTGCCCGAACAGATCTACGCATATAAGTTGGCCTGGCTTGTCTACAATGACTGCTTGCCGTGGACCCTCTAACGTCCTGTTAGGATGCTTACTACGTTGACATAGATCACAGGTCGCAAGTAATTTCCTAATACTCCTTCCCATATTCTTCCACACAAAATTCCCTTGAATAGCATAAAGAACCTTGTTTGCCCCAAAATGACCGAGTTCTTTGTGATAATACCAAATCATGTCTTCCTGTAATGCCTTTGGTACACAAACTTTAAATTCTCCAGAATGACACTTCCTTGACAGGAAACCACTACTTAGTTTGTATTCATGTTTACCTTTCTTCACAAGAACATCTGCCTCCTTATCTCTTAACCAGGTCAGGATAACATTCATCTCATCGTCCCTCTCCTGTTCCACCATGAGATGACGTAATCGATCTCGTTCTGTCATGTTGTCCGTCACATTACCCACACATACCAGTATTCCTTCTCTGATATCTACATACCTGGACTCCGTATTACCTGATAAATTCCTGCTGAGGAAATCGGCTAAGACATTATCTTTACCTTTAATATGTCGAATAGTGAAGTCATATTCACTGATAGCTAAAATCCACCTTGTCATTCTATTACTTGTTAACTTACATGTCTTAATAAATACTAATGCCTGATGATCTGTCCATATCTCAAACTTATTTCCTAATACATACATCCTAAATTTGCTTAATGAATAAATAATAGCCAAGAACTCAATTTCCGTGATGGTATACCTTTTTTCAGTCAAGCTGAGTCCCCGACTCGCCAAAGAAACAATACCCAAATTTCCTTCGTCATCCCTCTGACACAAACATCCGGAAATGCCCTTTTCTGACGCATCGGTCATGAGTACGAACTCGCGATCAGGCATAGGGTATTTTAACATAACGGCATCATTAAAACCTTTCTTCAGCCTAAGAAATGCCTCATCATGTTCAACTGTCCACTTCCATTTAGCTCCACCTTTCAATATGCCTCTGAATGGTTCTAACAACGCTGCATATTGTATGACAAAACGTCTAAAATAATTACAGACCCCTAAAAATGATTTTAACTGTTTACTATTACGTGGAGTGCTCGTGTTGTTAATCTTCTCTAATCTCGTTTGTTCTGGTTTCACCCCCTGTGCAGATACAGTGTGGCCCAAAAATGTAATCTGTTGTGTGCAAAATGTTGACTTATCCAATTTTAATGTGAAGCCTCCCTCTCTGACTTTCTGTAAGACTATGTTCAAATGTTCCATGTGTTCTTCAAAAGTGTGAGATGCTATTACTACGTCATCAATGTACATGGTAAAAAAATCCCCTGTATCCCGACCTAAAACTCTAGACATAGCACGAATCAACGCTGCCGAAGACGTTTTTGTACCAAACGGGACTCTTGCAAATTGATACAAACAATTCTTATATGCGAAAGCTGTGAGAGGTCTGTCCTCTCTTCTGAGGGGAATTTGCCAAAATGAAGAAGACAAATCCATGATGGAAAACCATGTTTTTCCTTCAAAACGCTGAATGAGTTCTTCCACTGTTTCAGGCCTCTGTTGGTCTGCCTCAATCCTCTGATTCATAAGCCTGGCGTCAATACACAGCCTGACTGACCCGTCCTTCTTGGCAACGATAATTAAAGGATTAATACTATGGCTTCAAGATGGTTCAATTATTCCGTAATCCAGCATAATGTTTATCTGTTCTTCGACAGCACTAGCATATTTGAGTGGAATGGGGTACTTAGGTCCCACAAATGATGAATGGTCATGTACAACAAATTTGTGTTCATATACATGTGTTCTTCCTGGCTTATCACTAAATACATCTCGATGCTCACCTAACATCGAACACAACTGCTCCTCCTGTAATTCACTCAAATTACTTCTCGCCACTGTCTCATACAGACTATCTCTTGGATCCTGTCTTATGCACACGTGACACACGTCAAAACATCTCCTCTCACTAGGAACACCTTCACTCACCTCCCTAATACCTTTACCAGAACACACGTTATCAACACTTACCTCAGACCCTTCATAATTCACACATACTTGTTTGCTAGTTTTCCCCCAGGACAAACACACACTACCCGAATCAAAGTCTAATCTAGCTCCATGATTTGTAAGCCAGTCAGCTCCTAAAATAACTGAATACACCAGATTTGGCACAACAAGGCATGGTTGAAAGTTACATTCATTTTCAATCGTAATTGGTACTGCTATCATTTTATTTACTCTCTGTGACTTGCTACCCACCGCTGTTATAATGAAGGTTTGCCTCACAGGAATCTCTGTTATATTCTGACTTTCTTTCAGAATTTCCTCGTAAAGCTTGGAGCTAATACATGACCTTTCACTACCAGAGTCTAATAATACCTTTACTTTTCTTCTCCATATCATAATTTCTATCGTCGGAGTCACTACCTCACTACTTATATCCTCAGTATTATAACTACTTACATCACTTAACAGATCACTCCTTATATCTAGATTAATACTACTATTTCTTACTTTGTTATCTATGACTACGTCATCACTTAAAACATTTGACTTATCACTACTTAGGTCACAATCACGTTGTTCTCTTAAATCTACTTTTACTACACAATTATCTACACTACTTACCTGTTTTTGACAACTTTTACCTTCGGACTGTTCACGTGACCTGTTTATGCAGTCCGCTGAGAGTTTAAAGTGCGCTGGCTCAATGATGGATCCTGAATAACACTCGTGTTAGGCCTATTTTCATCTCTATGACTCATATCCCCACGCCTCCCATTGTCGGATTGTCTCGGGTAACTCTGCTGACCTCTATCACTATTAAAATTCCTATTAGCCCTCGTCTGATCATAATTGTTTACTCTCCTCTGATAATTATCTGACCTGTTTCCCGCTCCCTCTACATTTCTACTTTGTGGTCGATTGCCACCTATGCTACTATTCAAAGCCTCAAAACTATCTAGCAATACCTCCATTTCTTTGATAGTACAGACTTTCTGCATACACGCAGCTTCCCTAATCCTATCAGAATAATGTTTTAACATAATCCTTACGATATCGACTTCTGAACCAATACTATTAAGATTTTTCCAAATAAGCACGTGTGCCAGAAAGTATTCTGTCATAGACACCCCCTCCTGTTGTCTATATTTACCAAACATAATCCGTTCTCTTTCACGACCCTGGACATTCTCATCCCAAAACTTATTAATAAACTTCTCTTTAAATTCTTCCAAATTAGACATATTATTACGGTACACTTGAAACCAGGTTTTACTTTCACCCATGAAGGAATTCGGCAAGATCTCTAATACGTATTCCCATTCGATAATATTATCCCTCAACTTATTTGCAAATCTTTTCTCAACTAATGTTAGAAATTCCATAGGATTAAATTGTTTTCCAGTAAACTTAGGCAAATCTTGGTCCCTATTGTATAAACCACTCGTTACTACTATTTCTCTTGTAATCTGACCTTCTCTCATTTCTTGCCGTAGTACCCTCTGGCAATTCAAAACTTTTTCTTCCGCCACTTTCTCCGCATTCTCTTTCATTATTCTCAATTCTTCCTGTAATTTTTCCTCTTTCTCTGTAACCTTCTGCGACAAAGTTTCTTGTTTATTCTTTAGTTCTCTGACCTGCCCAAGCTCTTTTTCAAACGTTTCTACCTTACGGACACATTCCTTCATATCTTGCCCCACTGCATTATGGATCTTGTCTAGTCTTTTGTCTATGATCTCGTGAATTTCTTCCTGATTACTCGAAATCTTATTACTTAACTCTAAGATATTCTCTGTACAAGTTCCTTTGACATGCTCAATTTGAGTATGAAGCTCGCTCCGACTCGACTCCATTTCTCCTCTAAGGTCAACACACACTTTATTTAACTTATTTTCTAACGTAGATATTTGACTAGTTACCTCTACTATCTTAGTATCTATTTTGGAATTTAGTGATTCACTTAACCCATCTATTTTATCATTGATCACATTAAGATTTTCGTTACAACTACCAATCATTTCCTCCATTTTACTACTTATGGAGTCAATCTGTTTATTACAATTTTCATTATTAGTACAAATTAATTCTTTCATCTCTTCCTTACTATTTTCGTTACTACTAATTATTTGTTCCATTTTATTACTTAGAGAGTTAATCTGTTTATTACAATTTTCATTACTACTATCAATTAATTCTTTCATCTCTTTCATATTATTTTCACTACTATTACAAAATAATTCTTTCATCTCTTTCTTATTATTTTCACTATTAGTATCAATCTTTTCCTCCATACGTTTCTGATTATTTTCACTACTACTAAAAATTCTTTCATCTCTTTTTTTATTATCATTACTGATCTCGGTAAATTTGGCCATCAGCAAATTTAGAAAATCTTGGTTCATTCCCCCCGCGATTTCCTTTTGAGTTTCAGTGTGCTTCTCAATTTCTGTACTTTCCTGAATTATCTCAGAAGCTTCCATCGTATTCACCTGCTCCCTACTCTGAATTTCACCTTGGATGTCCGCAGAAGCAATGACCTCGTCGTCACATGACTTGTTATTGTCTTCCTTGTCCATCTTTGGTTCACTAGTGATAGTACGCGATCTCAAATTAATTTCCCTCTTCAAATCCCTTGACATATCCCCAAAATACAAATATATATCACAAAATTACACTCTTGACATTTACCGGTAATAAATTCCGTTGGCTTAAATGCGTATACTCTTCCCAAATGAACCTACGATATGCTGTCATTCAGACCAAATTCTGAATTTCTTCGTGCCCCACGTTGGGCGCCACATTGTAAGAAGTTCCTGACTGTCTGAGTAAATTTACAAATATTATTAAAACTGGATTAAATTGGAAAATCTGAATATCTGCATTTAAAAAGGAAATTATGAAAGTTAACATTCATTAAATAAAATACACACTTGTTGAACCTTGTACTCACACTTACTTGTTACCTGCTTACTTACACATACATTATTTGAAGGGCGCCAGCTGTCACTCAGTACAGCAATAATAGAATGAGACTCTTGACCATCTCTAGGGTGTGGGGTAATAAGCTTACTTTTGACAACATACCATATAAGTTCTGGGAAAAGGAGATTGGCGTTCGGTTTCCCCATTAATTTTGAGGTTAAGATATTTTACTGTCAATGAAATGAAACTATGAATTCGTTTGATAGAACAATATATATTCTTTAAATAATATATCAAAAAATAGTGAGTCTTGTTGCGATAAAACAGATGAGAATATGAAATTATGACATTGCAACTGAAAGAAACTAGGCATGAATTTGAATTCTTCTTGACCGGACATTTAACAATTTATACGAAATATTTCCCTCACTGATTCACTTGACTGTACCTTCAACACTTTGAGTGTAATTACGACGTAATCCATTGCTCTGGTGTTTACTGTAGATGTGTCACGCCTAACGTGGTGATACATCCTTGCGACTGCTTCTTCTCCATATCATCTGACTTCTTTGTAAGTCAATATGGTATGACCTCTTGGCAGGTCCAGGGTTGCCCTCTCTGACTCCTTGGTAAGCCTTGCGTCCGCGTCTTCCACTAAGTGACGGACCAACCATTTGGTCTCACTCTCTCAATGACCAATAATTAATGGCTCACTGAGTCTTCTCCATCTCTCGTTCACACTCGTTGGCTGGCCAACTAAGGCCTCTTGATCTAGTAGACTACTTCACTGTACTGCATCCGTATAAGTAATGACTGACGCTACAATGTGCATCCACCTTATATAGACGTTGGTTGACACAACTACGTAATCTCCAGAAATAACAATGACATACTCCCACCTACGCGACAGATATTACATACAGTGGTGAAATAGCCCTGCGGCGATCGACTTCGTGCGCGCATATCTAAATAAATACGATGACATAGCCATGGAGTGGCGATGACTTGGCAGAATCGCCAACAATATTGCGCAATGTACCAACGTCACATCCCATCTCTGATATATACAACAATTCTCACTGTACAGGTATTGAGTGCTATTCTACACATACGTATATATGTATACATCTAAGTACAATCTTGCAAGCAACAGGCAATTGCAAAATCGAATTGAATAAAACGGATAATTACAATAATAGTAACAATATCACAGATAAAATAATAATAATACTGACATAATAATAATAATAATAATAATACAGATAAAATCATACAATAATAAAAATACAGATATCTTGTAACGGGATTTGAACCGTTACAATTTCAATATTTCAGTATGGCATTGTACGATGGAAGGGGAAATGTACAAATAATCCCTCTCTTTATAAACCATAATCAGATAGGTACAATAATAATTAATAATTTCGTGTGTATATTTCTAGCCGAGCGCAGCCCTCGTTAGGTAGAGGGTGGGCGGCATCTGCCATGTGTAAGTAACTGTGTGTTATTGTGGTGTGTGAGTTTCAGGTATGTTGGAGACAGCACAGACACCCATTCCCCGGGCCAACGAAATTAACCATTTAAGGATAACATTTCCGACCCGGAACCCTCTGGACCAAAAGCCAGTGCGCTAAACATTTATCCATGGAACCATGGAACCGAACAGGTAGGTACTAAAAGCTATATATGAAAGACAAAATAATTCTCCGATAACATTTTAGGTTTAGCTCAGGTCTCAAACAAAGAGCAATTATAGAAAAACTCGTCACAGGACACATCTTCAAGAACTATCGCAGACTCCACGACCAGGATTGACTGTGCCATGGCACTAAACCACAAGAAGATCTATAATGCCAATCAGAAACAGAAACACGCAGTATACCTAGGACTACGTATATTTAGTAACGTATGCCCACATATGTCAAGGATGAAGACATTTGTAATGGTATAGAATTTGCGTTCTACTGACCACTTTTACGGTTTTTGGAGACGCCGATGAGCCGAAATTTTGTTCCGCGGGAAATTGTTCACGTGCCGATAAATTTACTGGTACGGAACTGACATATCTGAGCACCTCCAAATAGCACCGTACTGTGCTGGGATCGAATCCGTCAACTTGAGCAATGAAGGCCAGCGCTCCGCGGTCTGAACTACTCATCCGGCAATCAAACATGAGGAATGGATCACAGGTAATAATAACAATAATAACTGTACCGGGTGGTACACCTCTACGCTGCACGTTTAAATCTTGCGCCAATTAGAACTCCTCTACTGGAGAAACACTGAATTGGGAACTAGACCAACTTAAATTTTTCCTCTGAAGATGTCACTGTGTGAATTTCGACTTGTTTTTGTTTACTATTTATCAAGAAGTATGGACATTCTCTCATAGATATCTATACTAAAAAACTATGGTCATGCACCCTGGTGCGAAGTGAAGGGACTTTATTTGAAGAAATTTTGTATTCATAAGTTTTTTTCTTTACTAAATTTTGTTCATTCATTCTTGGGTTGGCAATATTTATCTTTTCCTTCCGCCAGTTTCGAAGTTAACCAATCAATAATTTCTGTAATGAATTTTAAGCCAATCCCGTATTTCTTCTTCGATTTTGTGTGTACCTTTTGATGTTAACCAATAAAACTCCGTGGGTGTGTCTTGATCATTCATGAAAAGTCTTGAACCTTCCACGAGGGTATAAAACCTGCTGATTTTCTTGTCTCTCGGCCACTTGTTTAACATCTAACCCTGTGTATGGACGTGTAGCAGGAGGTGGGAGATGCCTCCTTCCTCAGGCAGTAGTTCTTCAGTAAGATAATGGCCGCTTAACATCTTTATTTCTTGCTAGCTCAGCAGTTTAACACGCGGGAAAGGCCTGAAACTTTTACCATGTAACCCATCTTTACAAATATATAAATTTCTACCAGTTTATGTAAAAACATTTAAGTAAATTGGTAACTGTAATTCGGGGATAGAGAGTGATTTACCCTCTCGAGCTCCCCTTCATATTGGTTTGAGGTGACTACGTTTTTGTAACTGATTTTCTTCTTTTCCTGAATGTTTTAAATTTCTTCCGTATACGAGTCATCTCCATAGTTTGGGAATAGCCACTGTTTAATCGGCCTAGTGCCTTTTAGGTTTTAAAATGTGTATTTAGGAATGCAAGTATACGCCTCCATTCTTTTTGGTATTCCGGGCCATTTACTTAACCTGTTCTTTTCCTGCTAAGGCCCAGTAGATTGGGTACAAGATACCCCCCTGTCATTGTTGTAAGTCGTGCCTTGATGGCAATCAATGGTAAAGTCTGATATTGCCTTGAATAGGCGTGAAAAACTGAGAACGTGTTAGCTCTTTTCCAGTGTGCAATAGTGCCTCTGGGAGGTTTGAGGTTCAAAGTTGGGAGCAAGTGCTCCAGGTATTAGGGGTTTTCTGCACTTTGGTAAATATGTGTTAGTGAGCTCAGAGCTCAGAAAATGTAAAGGGAGGGCTTGAAGCCCAAGTTCTGTTTATACCACCAATCTTATCTTTCCTAGAGTTAATTTTTGCTACTTGTACCTATTGCATTGTTTCTTGTTGTTCAAGGAAAAGAAGAGAAAAAATATAACCTTGTTACAGTTTTAAATTAACTTTGATTTTGGTAGCTATACCCATTCACCCCGGCACCTTCTTTTACCTCTGCTGGTCCACTAAACCTCGGTAATAATAATAATAATAATAATAATAATAATAATAATAATAATAATAATAATAATAATAGAAATAATGATAATCCTGAACACCAGATTTCTTGAAACAGATTTTGAGTATTACATAACTCCTTCCAAAACGCTTCAAGATATTGTAATACCAATTACTATCAGTACTATTACAATAACCCTAAAACAGAAGAATTATAATACCACCGTAAGAAGTTTAGTACCTAGGTCATACACATGTATAATAATAATAATAATAATAATAATAATAATAATAATAATGTAAGAATTATCTCTCTTGTTATGCTGTTTTATCATATACGGTATATTATTTTTCATCACCATTATATAAATGAAATTTTAGTTATACTTATTAAGCATCAAAGAAATGTAGTTATATAGGACTGTGTGGGCAAGATTACTTTTTACACTTTGAGAAAAGATCACGATCTTACGTTTCAAACCAGTAGCACATTCAAAATATATTGTTTCAATTAAATTGTTTTAACTACTAGCTGTAGTACCCGGCGTTACTCGGATAGTTTATGAATGTTTACCTTTAAGATTTGTATTACTATTTAATTATTTGTGAAGTGAATTTTTATAGCATTCCTTTTTGAGATGTTGATTGATGTTTTATGATAAATTATGTAGTTTTAGAGTTATTTAGATTATTTAATTGTTTTTAAGAAACATTTGTCCTCGTGGAAGCTCGAATTGAGTGGGAGGTATCTGATACTTTGAAATTATACGAGGGTTGGAACTTAATTAGTGGCAACACTGCTGTGGAGACGCTGTGCAACGGAATCTAATATTGTCACTGATAGCACACGTTGGTTACATGCCTTCCTTACCTCAGAGCACATGGATTCGCCCTTCCCACATCACTTGCGTGCGCACAAGCGAGAGAAACACAGTCACGTTGTGAGCTAGCGGTCTAACGTAACGTTGACACTAAGTTTTCCAAACAGGAACAACGGACTTGGTTCAAGATTGAATGTGCCAGAGGTCGTACAGCACGACAGTGTCATCAAGGTCTTCAAGAATCATGCTGGGAATCTGCATTATCTTACGGAACAGTTGCACGTTGGGTAAAAGCGTCAACGATGGTCGGCAAACTGTGGCGGATATTCATCGGACAGGTCGTCCTACGAGCATTACTGGACAGTGATCGAAACAAGACGATTCGTGAGCATTCGCTGCAGAACTGTTTCAGAGATTTGACTGGCAGTATACCGCTCCATTCGCACCACCAATAGAACAGGCTGCTACTATACACATCCACTAACCGGGGCCAGTGATGGTACACCTTCACTAGTGGGCGTGTATAATTCATTTTATGGTAAGCTTTTACTGATTATTGTAGTGATGGTATGTATACATGCACTGGGGAAGTTTTACCTTCTCTAACATTCCAGTTCCACTATTTCATATATAAATGTCATTGTTTGTGTGCGAGTATGTATGTATGTAATGTATGTAATGTATGTATGTATTGTAACCGTTCACTACCACTTCATAGACATGTCATGAGGTCCAGCTAATATTATTTGCCGTTTTCCGCAACATTCAGCGACATCTAGTGACATAATGAGCATTTTTCACCCAGTTCGGGACACGAATTACGCTGCGCCAACTCGAAGAGCGGAGGTTTAATTACGCGCACCGAGAGAAGAGCTATGTAGAGCGAGCACTTGATATAGCGCTCTCACTTCGCCGACAGACAAAGAGGATAGCACGCCAAGCGCAGAAGGATATTTAGGTCAGAAGGCGGAGTCTATTACGGTGTGTTAACGTGATAAATAGAAACTCTCAGCGATTTCCCCGCATATTCACTGGTTCCAACTCACAGTATTCATGTGTTAATAATAATAATAATAATAATAATAATAATAATAATAATAATAATAATAATAATAACAATAATAGTTTGGATCTAAGCGATCGATATTTACGAGGAAGGACTCATCTGAACCTGTGTATGTTACGCTAGTTAATGATGCCGATTGATGAAAAGGATAACGAAGGCATCAGTGGTGACGCACTTGAAACAGGTGCAGTATGTATATATGTATGTATGTACGTATGTATGTATGTATGTATGTATGTATGTATGTATGTATGTATGTATGTATGTATGTATGTATGTATGTATGTATGTATGTATGTATGTATGTATGTATGTATGTATGTATGTATTACAGCTCCTCCTAAATCACTGCAGCAATGTTAACCAAACTTGATACACTTATGACAACCCTAGCATCCCTACGACGGGATGAGATGTATAAATAAACGAAAATCGTATCTAATCCATCCATTACGGTGCCGTTGAGTTGAATACTCACGCTTCGGATGAATCTTTTGCATAGGAGTGAGAAAAAGCGAAAATCAAAATTTCCAAAATGACTGAGATAATGGACGTATGTGGGTATTTTCCAGCATAGCTCTTAACGAAAATAGGGCTTACTATCTCGAAAAACCGTAGGGTAGTGCCGAAATGTAAAAATGAACCGCAAAGACCTATATGTATGTCTAATCCATAGTTTTCGGGGTCGCTGAGATGAGCTACGTCACTCTGGTTATCGTTTAAGATAATGTTCAGTCCCAATCGGCAGGGCGTTAGGAACGGATGAAGAAAAGAGACTGTCTACAGTTACCGAGTTCAAGGAGGTAAGTGTGAATGTTCTAGCATACCTCTGATCCAAACTTGGCATATATATGATTTCCTATATAGAAGAAATTGCTATGGGGGTAAGATACCGCTAGGACCCCTAGAGGCGGGGATGAATTATGAAAAATAAAGAAAAATAAGGAATGACGGGTGAAATACAAACATTATAGACAACGACAAATATTAATGTACACTCCATAGCTTTCGGGGTCACTCAGGTGAATAAAGACGCTCCAGATGTCGTTGTTCAGCCCCCATCAGCATCGGCATGGAGATGAGATGGATTGGAAATGAAAGTGTTCAAAATGTTCGAAATTACGATAATGTGTGTGTTTCTTCCAGCATAACCTTCATCAAAATTTGGCGCACATATGACTTACTATCTGAGAAAAATTTCTGCTGGGGTGAAACACCCCTAGCACTCCTTGGGGAGGTGGTGAAAAGTAAAAATAAACGAAAACTCTTTCGCTGCGGATGTCGACTTTTGTCGACCTACTTCCCTATAGTATTCGCTGCGCTAATCGACTTTTGTCGACTTGGTACGTTCCTGCTATAGTATCCGCGCGCTTCTTTAATAAAGGCGCATTTAATAATACAAACATCTATAGTAATGTATTGACTATGTACTAAGCATTGTTTGAAAATGTTGCCACCAATACTGGACCTATGTTTATTTGTTATCTTTCACCCGCCCGCCCGCCAACATTCCTGTCAGCTGTCTGGCCGATAGTAGCAGGCTGCACTCAGCAGCTATGAGCGCGCGGAACAACATTAGTAATTACAGGGAAGACATCTTCAGTCTTTTAGTGGCCGATTCTGATTCAGACTGTTCAATAATTTGGACAATGAAACAAGTGATGATGTGCATAGTGATTGTTCGGTAGAAAGTGCCAACGAGGAAGATCTTCATTTTGTATCGGACTAGCGGGATATTAGTGATAACATTGAAACTGCACTAATGAATAGAAGAATATTATACAATAAGCTTCAAAAAAGGGCCATTAGTGCTCCTGACTTCAGAAATTCTCTCATAAAGGGATTTCTACGAGAGTATCAGCGCAGTCCGCCGGCGAAACGAGGAAGACATTCTGATTACATACCTCAAGCGCGCATGGCGGAGAGGAACTTTCTTGGGAAGCAGCAGGACAAGAGTCACAAACCTAATTGTGTTATTTGTTCCATATTACCAGCAAAATGTTCAAAGAAAGGAAAGAGACTGTACAAGAGAAAACAGACAGTATTTTTTTTTTTTTTTTTTTTTGGTAAGAATTGCCCGGGATAGCCTGCAATGTGTCCAGTTCCATGTTCGGAGATGTATCACGGTAATGTGTGTTTCAAGGTCAAATGTCACTGCTAGTTTACCAAAGTTGAGTTAAAAATGGTGCAATGGTGTTGAATGTCACTAACCTTTAAAAAAATGAAGTTTTATTTCATTTGGAACATACGAAAAAAATTACATTTTTCGGCAAGTGTTCTGTTGAAAAATAGCGCAGCGAAAGAGTTAATCTCGAATACATTGTTTACAAGGTCTCTGAGTTCAACTGTAACACTCTGCATGGTTGTCTCTCTTTATTTATTTTATATTTTTGTTCCGGGCGTCAACCCATGTGGATCTTTTTCCCCTACTGACACCATGTTATAAGAACCTGCGTGTAATTGGAATGGCGGTAGTGTGGAATGTTGTGTGTGAAGAAAGGAGGATTAAGGACGTCACAAACACCCAGTCCGTAGGCCAGGGATATTCATCATTACAATTAAAAAACCCTGACCCGGCCGGGAATCAAACTCGGGGCCGCCGTGTGACAGGCGGAAACGTTGTCCCCTACACCGGGGGCCGGACTGATTAAGTCATACTTCAAGCGCAATCTGTATGGAGGTTGAAAAGGGGTGAAAATAAATGTAAAGATAACCGAGATTATGGATGTATGTAGGTATGTTCCAGAATAGCTCTCAACGAAACTTGATATACATGTGACTTGCCATCGTTCGATTATTTTTATATACCTCTCTCTCTTCCCCGTCCAAAAGGGGGTTGAACTTGGACATTAAAAATTCCGAAGTGTTACCTTCACCTCAGCGACCCCGCCACTATTATCGATTATTATTTTAATCCAACCCGTTCACCTACACCCCTATCCATAAGACTGCTAGGTGTGTCTTGCTACCACGCGGTTAGTCGCCTGACAGTAAGTCATAAGTGTACAAAGTTTGATCGAAAACTTTATTTTTCACACCTTCCCACAGAGTTTCTAGGGGTGTCTTGACCCAGCGCAACTTTTCACAGATAGCAAGTAATATTTACACAAATTTTAGTTGTCAGGTATGTTGTAAAATACACAGATACTTCAACAACCTCCGTCATTTTGGTCATTTGTTTTCACCCTTTCTCACTCCTATAACAAAGAGGGCTGAACATGGACTTATAAAAAACCGGAGTGTCATTATTCATGTCGAAGACCACCAAAATTGTGGATTTGACACTGTTTTTGATTATTTTTATGTATCGTTCCCCCGTCGCCAACCACCCCAAAGCAGGCTTAATGTGAAGTTATAAAAAATTCGGAGATAAAACAATTATCTCACCGTCTCTGAAAATTACGGATTCGACACTATTTTCGATTATGTTTATATATCACTCTGTCATCGTCCTCTCCCCAAAGGCGGCTAAACTTCGAATTTAAAAAATCTAGTGTGTTGCTAATCAACTCAGCGACCCTGCAAATTTTGGATTCGACAATATTTTCGATTAATTTTATATTTCACTACCCCATCACCCCCACCACAAAGGGGGATGACCTTATAAAAAATACGGAGTGTCACTATTCATCTCAGCGACCGCGTAATGTATGCATTCGACACTATTTTCCATTAAGTTTTATATACCACTACCCCTTTGCCTCCACCACAAACGGGATGAACTTGGACTTATAAAAACACGGAGTATCACTATTTATCTCAACGACCCAGAAATTTATGGATTCGACACTATTTTCAATTTCTTTTGTATCTCGCAACCCCAGTTCTCTCCCCACAACAAAGGGGCAGAACTTGGATTCATAAAAAGTCCGGAATGTTACTATTCATTTCAGTGACACCGAAGACTATGGTTTCGACACTATTTTCAATTAATATTTACGTCCCACTCCTCCACTCACCCCCAAAAGAAATAGACGTGGACCCAGTACAGTTCCTCATGGTACAAGATTCCTCAGAGTACGCCATGTTGATGTATTCCGTCCACCAGAAGTACACTGTCGTCGGCCATGAAGGTAAAAATATATCCACGATAAGGCACTGTCTGAAGAATGAAGAGAATGTAATGTAGACAGTAAACGTTTCTTAACATGCAGGAGGCAATCCTGTTGTTACTATGTTACATAGTGTTCGAAACACTCTACTTCCACAATCCCCCGAGGAGGTTTCGGGGCTAAATTTCTCTTGAGGGATCTTGGGTTCGATCACCAACTGAAGCCACCTCTTTGTAAACCTCGTCATGCGGCACGTTGTCATGAGTCTGTCTGAGAAATCCAGTCACCGGTGTAATAGGCACGCAGTCAGACTCCTTAGTTGGTCAGCTTTGGGGCTCTCGGTTCGTAAAACACAACACAACACAACACAACACAACACAACACAACACAACACAACACAACACAACACAACACAACACAACACAACACAACACAAACTACCAATCACCACGGTAACATTTGTTCTTGACAAGCGCTTTTCATCCACAACATCAAGGAGTCCGTCATAATTTGCTAAGAGTTGCAGGGCTATTTGTGGCCTAGAAGGACCCTTTCCTGAATTCGGATCCGGACAAAACTTTTGTTCGCACATTGAGTGAGTTATTGAATCAGAGTCAATTTGTTGAATACTGAGTGACTCCTCTGGGACTTAAAAGAAAGAAATGATCCCGGTTAATGCTAAGAATTGCGTGGTCATTTACGGCCCCGAGAGACCCCTTAATGGGATAAGACCCAGACGAAACGTTTGTCCACAAACTGACCAGGAGTAATGAATCACTGTGTGGATTGTGGTGAATATTGGTTAACTCATCTCGGACTTATTACAAGAACGACGATCTCCGTTAAACAATTAGTAGTAGTAGTAGGCTAGTGGTAGTAGTAGTAGTTGTCATCATCATAGGCATTTATTCGTCAACGAGTATGTAGTATACAAATACAATGTCATTGGGACACATTAAGTGTGTCGTCTCAGATGGCTGAACAGACCGATTCTGGATGCACAGATTTTATTGCAGTGACAGCACACACTAGGAGTTGTAGCAGATGGTTGTACGTCCATATTCACCATATTGATACCTTCTCAAGATGCTTGCACTTATGTTCGTATAATACATTTACGTAAGATAAAAGTATTTGGAGTTAGACATCGAAAAGAACAGGGAACAGGTTTGGAAGAAAATTGTTTCAGAAAGAGACTCAAACGCTTGAATACTGTCAAAATATCGGTAAACATTTAACGATCCCTCATAAAACTCGTTTATACTTTAAGCATTCGCCTCACTCCACGCAATATGTGATACTGAAGGTATTTTTCATTCTCAAAGGAATGTTCATCTAATATCGTAAAATCACAGAGATTCGAACTTCAGCTGGGAGTTACAGTAGGTCGTAAAAGTTGTTAATATTAGAACGGAATCTGTATCTGAGTAGTTTATGCTCCTTTCACAGTCAAGTCATAAGGTATAAAACAGGGGTTACTGGTGAACTGGAGATTGTACAGAGAAAAGCAATCAGGTTCGCGGTTAGATATTCAGTTCCATTACTAGCGAGACGGTATTGACTTAATTCCTGTTACTCTGCGTGGATAATAGGACACATACAAGAGCCTTCCATCTGAATCTATTTTCTGCCTCTGCCTTGATGTTCTGCCAGGACTTTCCAACTGTCGCCACCATGTTACCCTTGGTCTCCACCTTTCCCTAGTTCCCTGGGGATTCCATTGAAGAGCCTGTTTTGTTATGTTGACAGGGCCTCAGCATAGGGTGTGTTCTGTCCATTTCCATTTTCGTTATTTTATCTGGATTTCAGCCATTCGTTGCCGAGTGCGCCCCAACAGTTCTTGATTCGATACAGTGTCCAGCCATCGCACATTTGTTACATCTCCAGTCAATTTCCATGTCTCACAACCATAAAAAGGTACAGATTAGCGTGACAGTAATGGTAGAAAAACTATTAGATTTTCTGCAGTATTGAAGGTAGAAAGCCGAACTATGTGCCATCCGAACTTCCTTACAAAGTGCGGTCTGTTGAAAATTACGAAGTTTCTGAGTATAAGCACATCACAAAGAAAACATCATTGTTTAACAACAAGGGGAGCAACATTTCAGAAATGGAAAATAATTCACGTCAATGTGGGCCCGGAAATGAATAATTTCTGAGTTACTTTTAATGGTTTTCCCTGTATGAACTTAACATGTGTTATTGGTTCGTTATCTGGAACAGAAAATGAGACACGTATGTATCAATCAATCAATCAATCAATCAATCAATCAATCAATCAATCAATCAATCAATCAATCAATCAATCAATCAATCAATCAATCAATCAATCAATCAATCAATCAATCAATCAATCAATCAATCAATCAATCAATCAATCAATCAATCAATCAATCAATCAATCAATCAATCAATCAATCAATCAATCAATCAATCAATCAATCAATCAATCAATCAATCAATCAATCAATCAATCAATCAATCAATCAATCAATCAATCAATCAATCAATCAATCAATCAATCAATCAATCAATCAATCAATCAATCAATCAATCAATCAATCAATCAATCAATCAATCAATCAATCAATCAATCAATCAATCAATCAATCAATCAATCAATCAATCAATCAATCAATCAATCAATCAATCAATCAATCAATCAATCAATCAATCAATCAATCAATCAATCAATCAATCAATCAATCAATCAATCAATCAATCAATCAATCAATCAATCAATCAATCAATCAATCAATCAATCAATCAATCAATCAATCAATCAATCAATCAATCAATCAATCAATCAATCAATCAATCAATCAATCAATCAAGCAAGCAAGCAAGCAAGCAAGCAAGCAAGCAAGCAAGCAAGCAAGCAATCAATCACTACTTATCTGCATTTAGGGCAGTCGCCCAGGCGGCAGATTTCCTATCTGCTGTTTTCCTAGACTTTCCTTAAATGATTGCAAAGCAATTAGAAATATATTGAACATCTCCCTTAATACGTTATTCCAATCCCTAACTCCCCTCCCTACAAATGAATATTTGCCCGAATTTGTCCTGTTGAATTCCAAGTTTATGTTCATATTGTGAACATTCCTACTTTTAAAGACACCACACAAACTTATTCGTCTAGTAATATCATACCACGCCATCCCTCCACTGACATCTAGGAACATACCACTACATCGAGCATCTCGTCTCCTTTCTCCCAAGTCTTCCCAGCCCAAACTGGGCAACATTTTTGTAACGCTAGTCTTTTGTCAGAAATCACCCAGAACAATTCGAGCTGCCTTTCTTTGGATTTTCCCAGTTCTTGAATCAAGTAATCCTGGCGAGGGTCCCATACACTGGAACCATACTCTAGGTGGGGTCTTACCAGAGATTTATATGCGCTCTCCTTTACATCCTTCCTATAACCACTTAATAACCTCATAACCATGCGCAGAGATCTGCACCCTGTATTTACAATCCCATTTATGTGATTACCCTAATGAAGATCCTTCCTTATATTGACACCTAGGTACTTACAATGATCTAACCTGCAACCCTTCGGGATGAGCAGCGGCCGCTTGGTAGGCCGAGGCTCTTGAGGGCTGTAGTGCCATGGGGTTAGTTAGGTTACTTACAGTGATCCCCAAAAGGAACTTTCACTCCATCAACGTAGTAATTTAAATTTAGGGGACATTTCCTATTTGTGAAACTCGCAACCTGACTTTTAATCCCGTTCATCGTTATACCATTGTATATTGTCCATCTCACAACATTATCGAGGTCATTTTGCAGTATCTCGCGATCTTGTAACATTTATAACACTATACAGAATAACATCAACCGCAAAAAGCCTTATCTCTGATCTCACTTATTTAGTCATATCAGTTATATATATAAGAAAACATAAAGGTCCAATAATACTGCCTTGAGGAATTTCCCTCTTAGTTATTACAGGGTCAGATAAAGCTTCGCCTACTCTAATTCTCTGAGTTTCATTTCATAGAAACATAGCCACCCATTCAGTCACTCTTTTAAGTCCAAATGCACTCATTTTTGCGAGTAGTCTCCCATGATCTACACTATCAAATGCCTTAGATAGGTGTATTATTATATATGTGTATTTACTTTGGCTGAATTGAACGACACTACAACAGCCCTGCAGGAGTTGAATGTAAAGCGTATCACACAGTACGAACTGGGTGAAGAATGTCGGAGCTTGTTCAGAAGTCGATACGTCGATGAACCGTGACCTGCATATGGAGGGTAGACAGATTGTATATTGTATTATAAGAATGGCAATACAACGAATCATAATTCTAGAAAATAACAGTATTTGAGTACACTCAGTTCAGAGTTTAAATTCGTAAAACTCAGAAACTACGCACTGATGGACACAATATTGTATAACATACCTTTATTCTTTACATAATAAATACACCATTCTTGAAATTTTGCCTTGTATTTCTGTTACAGCCTGTAGAAATGTGAAACAAGCAGTCTTGTTGTTTTACGTGAATGCTGATATCGCTATCGTAGCCACAGGTCCTCAACTTTCCTGTAGAATCCAAATCACAGGAACGTGACTTCTCATTTCAAAACTCGCATTTGAATCGGCCGGCAATCTAGCCACTCACACCTTGGAGAAAAACTAGAGGCGGTACCATTCAACTACCGCGTACCCTTCATAAAAATGTCTTGCAATATTAAGGCTGATCATTCATATGAAATAGAAGTTGATTGGCTCAGACGGTTATGGCGGTGGCTGTATGAGCCAAAGTTGGTAGGTTCAATCCTGGACTTCAAGGTACACCGTGTCGCTAGATTTACTGGCATGTAAAAAGAAACTCCCATGGGACAAAATTCCGGTACCTCATAGTCTCCGAAAACGTTTCAAATGTAGTTAGTGGGACGTAAACCCAATAGAATTAATTAATATATGAAAATATTCATTTGTAAAATACGGGACTGAAATTTTGAATGCTCTTCTCTGCGAGAGTGTTAGAGCCTGTTTGCAAGGGTGTTAGTCGCTCCAAATAAATATTGTAAAATGGTGTGAATTTTATGTTACTGAAATTTTTGCAATAGGGTTGTATTTATCATATTAAGTTAAGCTAGTTGTAATTAATGCACTAAAAATTGTAATTACAATGTGAAAAGTGGAAATATATCTTAAATAATAAGACAGCTGTAGTTCATCGTTTGTAGAATACTTTCTAATATTTTTATGTTATACTATCCAACAAGTGGTTGCGCGGATTGGATGACGTTGCTATCAACTTGTATTCGGGAGATAGTGCGTTCGAACCCCACTGTCGACAGCCCTGAAGATGGTTTTTCAAGATTTTCCATTTTCACATCAGGCTAATGTTGGAGCTGTACCTTACTTAAGGCGACAGTCGCGTCCTCCCCATTCCGAAGTCTTTCCTATCTCATCGTCACGGTAGGACTTATCTGTTGGTGAGACGTAAAGCAAATTGTTTTTTAAAAAAATAATACTATTCCTTAGTGTAGTGTTGCGAATAATCATATGACCTCAATTACCGTGCCCAGTAATTTCAATTTGACGCCATTTAGACCATCTACGCGCCAAAGTTGACATTTGGCTTTACTATGCAACATAGAAGAGTAAACCAGATCTCTCTTAGGTGATCTATGGTCGAGTTTTAAGTAAGTTAAAGTTGTCGAGTTAACACCAAGCGTGTCACAACAGATCTTTTACATTCCGATATCATACGACAAATGATGCGTCGAATGGAAATTTCTCCACCCTTCAGAAAACTGATCACTCTACCGGGTATGAACACGTTATTTGGGAATGTTACGAATATTACATTGTTAGTTGTATGGTTTCCAAACTCCGTAATATCTCATATAAAGACATTTGTTACTCTACCATAAGCATACATGACGTATATACTAATTAAAATATAATTTATTATTATTATTATTATTATTATTATTATGACGATGATGTTAATGTCACAAATAAATACGTCAAAATATGGGACTTTAGCGCATCTACGTGATTGTTGATATCGTGGTCGTAGCCGCGGACCTCCAGTTTTACGTGTAATCCGAGCCACATGTGCGTCATTTTTCATTTCAAAAACTCCACACGCATTTTCCTGGATTTGAACCACGGTCACCTTGGTGGAAAGCTGTTATACACGACATTTTCAATCAGATATCCGCATATAATTGTAATTTTGACACAACCGCACCGTACTTATTATCATTGAGTGTCGTGATTTTAGAAATTTAAAAATACCTCAAATTATTTTAATGCAGAGAATTACTCAAGTGATCAAATATCTTATTTCAGGATTGACTTACATTCGATTTATTTTGCTCTGGTGTGACTTAGATGCGGACACTAATTATTTGAACGTTCACTGACCTGATGGGCAGTTAAAAGTGAGTGTGACGAAAATAATTTAATTTTAGGAATCACACAAAGTACTGGAGTATGGCACACGAAATGTATGATTAAATGATTAAATATGATTAAAATAACGGATACCCTATGATATCGTAAGTTTCAGCATGTATTTCGGAGCCCCATAACTTTCTATCCATTGAACAGAACAGCGAAGATTATGGTGTAATGTCCTTTATTGCTGCACGTCACGATTTCAAGCAAAAAACGGAACGTTTCTGTTCCAGATTAGACCGCAGACTATACTTGTAGTATGGTATTCACTTGTATTCACCTCTAAATTCCGCCATCTAGTGGCATTACTTAATATGAAAATCTCTTCATCTCTTCAAAATAAATTTGATGTACAACAAGTAGGTATGTGTAACAGACTGCATGTCCTCAATTGGTTCGTAATTTCATCTATTTCCCCAAGAAAATATGTTATACAGAGAAAAGACATTAAAAAATTAATGGCTCTATGCCCAGCCGCTTCGTTTCCCACGAATCAACTTGATACCAACATTACGTATAGGTTGAATAAACCTCAAGGTGATGGTCATGTGCCTCTCCAGAAGTGTAATTCTAGTTCGTAAATTGATCTACTTTCCCACAGGGAATAAAATTCATGTCCTTCCAGGTGAACCTCGGATTGGTAAACAGTTCAAAATGACCATAACTTCGGCAATATTCCCGTTGCAGTATCGTCTCTTCCCTTGGTAGCTGAAGGAGTTCAACGAAATGCACAGTATCATCATTTGTATTACCCCTGACTCGTTTCCATGTAAATCAACAATCTTACAGATATTATTATTAATAACTATTATTCAGGCTAGACTGGTTATTGCAAGCATGAAAGCATTTTGACAATTCACTATCTTGTGACTTGATGTTTCAGAAAGAATAACATTTTTTAACAATCTGCCTTATGTCGGATTGACACAGATAGGTCTTATGGTGACGATGGGGCAGGAAAGGGCTAGGAGTGCTAAAGAAGCGACCGTAGCCTCAATTAAGGTGCAGCCCCAGCAATTGCCTGGTGTGAAAAAGGGAAGCCACGAAATACCATCTCAGGGCTACCGAGAGTGGAATTCGAACCCAATATCTCCCGAATGTAAGCTAATAGCTACGTGACCCAAACCACACAGCTACTTGCTCAGTGATACAATTTCTATTTCTAGCATTCGCATAATAATAATAATAATAATAATAATAATAATAATAATAATAATAATAATAATAATAATAATAATAATAATAATGCTCGTTTGTCCAACGCTTGTCCCGTTTCTCTACGGGGTCGGGTATGAGGTGAGATAAATCTGCTGTAGCGGGTATATATGATCGGATGCTAATCCTGACGTCAGCCTCATCAGAGGAATTAATGAGGTGAAATGAATGACGTGATATATGATAGTAGGAAGTGAGAGGGTGAAACCCGGTGCCGGCACTTAGCCTACTCCTACCAAATAGCACCAAGGGATCTGCTCAAGGCTTAACGTCACCATCCGACGGACGAATCGCAATCAACAGCGTCATATGCCCTCTCCTTATATGAGGACTGCGGAAAAGTTTGGAAACTCATCTAGGCTTTTGGTACGCCATCTAGTGATTATACCATCACATCCGTTGTCTTGCCGGCCAACATTGTGTTGGTGAACACTTTTTCGACTAACAGGACTCGAACCGGCTAACCGCGGAGTCAGATCGTTTAGTCTTCAATGCCTTAACGATCATGGCCACCAGGCGGGTTAATAATAATAATAATAATAATAATAATAATAATAATAATAATAATAATAATAATAATAATAATAATAATAATAATAATAATCGTACAGTCTCATATACTGAGTGCAGGCATTTCAATTTATACTCCATTTTATTGTACCAGCTTGCACAGAAACAAAGTTTAAATGGGCTGCCGGGATTGTAATTAATTTTGAGGGGAATACGATCGTGAAGTCCGAAAGCCAATACTTTACTTCTAATCCACAGAGGAAGGTATACTTCTTACCGTGCGTACAGAAGAGGCGTTGAAGGAATTCAGATAAAATCTCGAAGGGAATCACGGGAAAAGGAGAGAACAATACTGTTGTATTTGAGTCACAAAATAATCTGGAAACCTCACTGAACGGCATGGATTCGAGCGCCATACCTTCTGAGGTCAGACGAACACATTGTAGTCACTCTGACTTCATGTTTCGCTCAATAATCAGATCATAAAAGATCATAAAACCACTCTCGTATGAAAACATTTTTGTGGAAGTTTTATTCGACATAATAAATTCAATGCCGTTTTATTTAATAGAATGGAAAGTTAAAGAATATTTGTTGTTCAAACCACATGGCACTTACTAAATACTCCTATCCCTTACCGTATATATATCGCAATTCATTTAACTGTGACAGGCTGAATGGTGTTCCAAAGTATCATGACGCCTACCACTTGAGAACGTCTCTGCCCGTAAACAATAAATTGTTCATTAATACAATTACATTCCAATCAGTTTAAAACTGATACTTGAAGCTCGCTTTTTAAATATTCGGGTGTGTTACGAGCCCGTATATGAATGAATTAGCGTGGCGAACGTACAGTATGTACTAGTTGAGGAATTTCTAAGAACACAAAATGAAAACGTACAATATATTGATATTGACGTATGAAGATACGATTCAACCCTGAGTGCCCTGCAGGTACCAGATCACAAATCAAGGACGAGGAAATAATGGTTCCTCACGAATGGAATTGTTATTATTAGTACTATCCTAAGTACATAGGATAATACGCTGGTATATAAGTTAATGGGATTAAAATATGAATTTATTACTATACTAAGAGGAATTGGTAAAGTATCACTTCAAAGAAAATAATCCTACTTGTATCTGGAAATTCACTGTCTATTACGAATAGTCTGTCCTTGTTCTCATACGACTATGCCGGTTTGCAAATCCTTTGCATTACATTTCTTCGAAGTCTATTCCTTTTCCTTTTGTTGATATTTTAATTTATTTACGTCTCAAACGTCATCTTTTTCCTCCAGTGATTAGATTTGAGAGGAGATACTTTTCGCACCGTATTTTCCATTATGGCAGTAATCACCACCACCATCATACACAACGTCTAAAAGTAGTTTAACTGTCACTGATAATAGTGATGACAGTACTTGAATACAGTGGCTACATCTGTTAGTGAGAAAGGGACGTCAAAACTGAGAAATGTTATCTAGATGGCATAATGACAAAAGAATTGCATTTCGGCAGTTGATGCATGTTGATGCCGTCTGTTGTGGTCATTTTTATGAAGGAAAAAGTATTTTGCCTCGGTGCAAGTGCTATTAAACGCAGTACTGCAACGCTGTGGGTAGGTAGCACTGCGTGACAACGTAGCAGCCACTTGGTTGGACAATTTTGAGTAGCCTCTGAAGGTCGAAACACTTCCCCTTTGACACGGACTATAATCGGTTTCCCATACGTTTTTGCCTCTTCTTACTAGCAAGTCCTGGGTGTCTCAAGATACTCCCTATGAAGCTGTCTCTTCTTTTAGTCAGATTTAGCCAAGCCTTTCTCCTCTCACCGACTTGATTCAGTACCTGTTCATTTTTGACGCGATCTAACCATTTTACCTGCGGCATTCTTCAGATTGTGGTGAAACGGATGAAAATTGAGGCAAGTTAACTCTTTCATCATTCCAGTCACCACATTTGCTGCTGAGATATATACGGAATGTCGTTTCAGGCGAGACCTACAGAAATGTTTACAGTCATACCACGCAGCTCATAGTCTGTTACACTAGCTTTTATTAGGTCTTCTTTGACACTCTCCTCCACATCTGCAAACTAGAATATGGAGCTGGAATACAGTGCAATAGTACCATTTTGGATTAAAAGACGTTTGTAACATATTATTCATAAAGTGTACTGAACCCATCATGAGTATTCTCATTATTGTTCTTCTTAATGACATGTTTGATCAATTTACTGAGGTTAGCACTTAACAGAGGTTTCACCATGGCAATGCAAACCCTATGTTGAGGGATGCGCTCACTATTGTGTGTTTCTGTAGTGAACGGTAGTGTGGTGTGTTGTATGTAGATGTGTATATAGATCTGTATTAAGAAGGAAACAAACACCCAGTCCCAGAGTGAGATGAATTAATCGTACGTAGTCAACATCCCTGACTCGGGTGATATTCAAACCCAGGTCTCTCTGAACCGAAGGCCAATACAAGACCATTCAGCCAAGAATACTATCCTCATTACCGAGACCTATTAACAGGTCTGTTTACCTGCACGGGTGGAGCCCGTATTAGCCCTGGCAGGCGTAATAATACAAGTTAATTGCAAATAGCATCCGAGACATAATGTAATAACGTGACTTATCTCAGACACATTCATCGAAAGGTCAGCCGTTATATGTTCCTCCAATAGCGACCTAACCGCATGTTGTAAGAAATAACAGATTAGATCTGACCTTTCGACAACGGGTGAACCAATACCGTTAAACTTAATAAAGAGGAGTACAACATACAACCTGGTAAAACGTACTCATTTTTATCCAGTGGATATTCGAAGAATCCACGCAATTCTTGTTAACAACAAAGTCTTTACAGTGCTTCACTTTTACTGCAGTGTTGATCTGTCGTACACTTTTTCAAATGATTTTCTTGAATACCACTCAGAAAATGGGCTGAGATCAAGAAATGCAACCTATCAGGGAAATAATTACTTTTCACTGAAAGTTCAAATGCCCTGATTTTATTTCGGGCGTATCCTTTTACAAATTTATTAAAAATGTTACAATCAAATTCTTGTAAGTTGTAATCTTATATGCAAGGTAAGAAGTTCTTGGAAGAAAAACTATTATACAAGAACAAAGGCTTCAGTATAAAATGATAACATTTATCTTAAATGGAAACAGAACAAAAACACCAACATACTTAAATATAAACGTCTCCTTTCGCCCGCAGTTATGTTTCTATGATGCAATGTTTCAGAAATTATGATACGGATGAGCCAGCTTTTTGTTATTAGACTTCCAATATCTGAACTGGTTGCTGAATGTTTCGATCTGAAGTCAGGCTTAACAAGAACGCTGTTTCTATATTATTCTTCAAATATCCCAGGAATAAAAGCCCCCTTTATTACAAATAAATCACTGTAAAATTCTGAAGAAACTTCCGGACGAGGAAAAAAATATTTTAATCTCCACATGTGATCCAATAATATATGTTATTAAATTAGATAACCACATCAGCTTATTTATACAAACATACTGTCATTAATATTTTCAGAATTTGTTAGATAAATATTCAGAACACACTTGAACATTTTAATATTTTTCTATGAATTACTTTTTGGCATATCATCTATCGAGTGAAAATCTATGAGTATTCCATGTAAACGTAGTTTTAGAAACAAAGATTATAATTTTCTTCCATACGTCCGTATACTCTGGAAATTAGATCTTCTCCCTGTAACGGAGGAAGAGGCATTCGAGGAACATTGCCTCGAGTATCTCACTAAGGCGGCAGCAGTTCGAATCCCGTGCAATTCATATAGATATTTGGTTTAAACGGTCACGTCCCTGTGGTTCTAAATTCCGAGTGAAACTGCTGGAAATTGCGTGCTTTTGGTCACGACATCGACAGTTGCGTAAAAATATGGCAATGTTTACTTTCTTACATAAACCTCAGAGTATATTTTGGATATTACTACAAAAGAGGGTATGTTTTACTTACAGAGCGAACATAAGCTTCGTTTGTAACACAGGATGAGTGGCAATTCCGACCAATAATGAGAAGTCCTGATAAAAGAGACAGGAAAACGCAATCTGGGGCAAGTGAAGTAATGTCGTTCGAGACGAGGTGTGTGGCCCAAATGCCTCGAAGGAAGTCTCATCAGGTCTTCAATAACAGTTATATTGCGAAACTTTCTTTCGTGGTTTGTTATGACACCCTCCGAGGAATTATGAGTCTTTAATCAATCCTCCTATTCAATAAACAATTCCAACCTCCGTGAGGGGGAAAATGTTCATGTCAAACGTTTAAAAGCTATACATGTTTCGACCTTTATTTGTGGACCATCTTCTGTGAAATTTTAGCTTAAAGTACAAGCGTTTCACTTAGATTGTATATAATTGAAAGTTTTGGATACAGTATAAAAATCCTTAGCTAATTATATATTACACATTTAAGCACAAGCTGGTGTAATTGATAAAAATTTATATACATTCTTTGTGTTAGGATAAGCAGCAAAAGAACTGAATTGTCTTATAAACTTTTAATTTAAAAGCAAACTGTTAAGAAGTGAGCCTAGAGCTCAGTTAAAATATTTGAATGTAAAAATATACACATTTTTTAGTACACGATGAAACAATGTATAATACTAGTGGGATAAACGTGGAACTAGAATTTCGAAAATGTATCCTCTTGTCTTGCGCATAAAATTAATAATGCTAGAGGCTTGTTCCTTGTGTATGCAAGCATTCCTTAATATTTCTTAGGTGATAGTTAAAAGTGCCAATGTAAGGAGGAGGTTACCTTCAACTTCAGTTGATTCAAAATTAATAGAGCACTGTCAACTGCATCGTTATCTGTCCTTGGTTTGACATGTGCCGTGTCTTCCTGTTGTGGAGCGTGTGATGATGGGTGATACTCCGAGGCTAGACAATTCCTCCGAGCCTTTAAAGGAAAGTCTATAACTTTTGCGTCCCGACTTTCGCAACCTATGAGTTCGAAACTTGCTGTTATCACGAAGAAAAGTGGTTTTAACAGGCTCACAGTCTGCCAGCGAACAATGAAACGGGTGATACTTCCGGTCAGATTACGAGATCAAATTCTAAATTAGGAGGTCAAGAGGAGGACAGGAATCACAGATGACGTGAGGCTCGACTAGCAAGTGTTGGATCATGTGGCAAAAAGGAATGTGAAGTGATCCAAAGCTCTGGTACAGTAGATACCCGAGGATCCAAGGAGAAGCACCGGCTGACCGCAGACAAGATGGCATGATGACATCCAGAGATATGCCGGGAGGAACTCGATAGAGATTATCGAGTAGAGGACCTAATGGGGGAAATTCTAAGAGGTATATATTGAGAAGTGGACGTCTACATGTTATAGAAGAAGGGTAAGAATGAGTATGAGTATGAGGAGGAGAGGAGGAGAGGAGGAAGTACTCATAGAAGTTCAGGAATTGAATGTCGAAATTTTGGGCAAATATAATACTCCCCTCACTCCCACCGTCCTTTTAAGGACATAATCAAACTTAAACCCAGCAGAAAGACCGAAGAGCTTCTTACTTCATAAATTATATTAATTACAATTACTACTACTGTTGTATAACCTTAACTACATCGATTCGTAACTCCCAAATTGCTTCTATATAGATGGCGTACGTATTAATTTCAACGCTTCGATGGCGTCTACTAGAGAAGTGGCAGTCTATCGGATGGATGTAATTATTTTCAAAGTATTAAGTAGTTATCAAGAAAACGGAATATCTTAAAACATGAAATATAGATATTTTCCTTTCTCACCAAATCACGCACAAATTACAAGACTAATTAGGCAGGCAATTGGTGAGGATAGATATTCAGCTCAAACTCAGGCCTATTGGAATTTTTATGTTATTAACCGTTTCATAATGGCACTTATTTACTGAAATTTTTTATAGTATAAAAACCGTAATAATGTACATAAATTACGGTTTTATACAGAAACGATGTTCAGTTGGTATTTTTTTGCAAATCAAATGGATGTCCTGGAAATTACGCTTTTACGTGTCAAATCATGCATTTCAGAGCATCTCAGCCGAGTCCACCTAGGGCGAACGTTGCTGGCGAGGAAATATAGTTCAGTAGTCAAGATAAACTAACTAGCGAAGTTAGTGGATGTTATAACAGCAGAACTGCGTGGTACTACGCTTATTGATCAGGATGATGATGAGAAGGAACTGCGCGATGGAACGATTACTCGAATAATGAGGGAGAAAGGGAATCCTAGGTGATAGCTTAGGTCTCAGATGCCTTCGTTTAGTCGAATCGGAAGGAGGCGAAATGTGATAGGTTTACTCCTGAAATAACAAACTAATATACAGGGAGATTCACCTAAGTTGTCCACCTCAATTATCCTCTGATTCATAAAAGATATAGACATTATAGACATTCTTTTTCAAATTTTAAAATTGTATTAAGGGGCTCATAAAATACTTTCTTATTCCTCTCGATCACGTACGTAATTACCTAGAAACTGATAGTAACTTTCTATTTTTTAAATGGCACTCTACTAATTTCACCTGTCCATATCCCTTTTTATTCAAACTCTGCTGCCCGTCAAGTTCTTCGCACTATTCAAAATTCGGCTCGCCATTAATAAGAAAACAAAATTCTAACAGGTCTTCTTCTCCTATTCTTTCCCATCCTGTACAAATCATCCATCTCCCTTTCAGTACAATCAATGCCTAATTTCTCTCTCGTTAGCTTAAGGACTGAGTTCATCAGTTCCATCTTAGATTCTCCTTCCGTTTCATCCAGTCCGTAAATAATAATATTTCTTCTCTTCTCCTCCTCCGTTCTTCTGCTATCTCGCCATTGAAGTACCTGTACTTGTTCTTCTAGTGCCTTTATCCTCTGATTTATTATAGCTATTTATTCCTTGTCTTTTCTTATCTTCGCCTTTATTTCTGTTAGATACTTGGTTATGTTGTCCTTCATATCCTTGATTTGTTGGCACTGTGCTTCGAGCATTTCTTTGGTCTGATCAGCATGAGAAGCATCGTGGACAACTTCCTTGATTTTCTTCATGTCCTCCCATGTCAATAGTCCTCGGTTCATATCGACGCCTCCGATGACTAATAAAGTAGCCACTATAGTCGCCGCCGTCAACAGTTCTGTCAGTCATATTCCTTTATTAACTCGTAATTTACACTCCGTCTTGATCCACTTTACCCGATTGACCATCGCCCTAACACACTCCTATACTGCTGCACTGTTACGCCCATACTGCTTTTCCGGCACATGCGGACCGCTCCACGCACGCCTGCTCACTAGCTCAGCTCAGAAAAAGTTATGTCATAGTACTAATTTCACCCAATAGAACAATTAAAAATCGAGCGACAAATTCACTGATGTGCTTACTTTGAATATCAGACGAGTACTTTTGGAGGTATTGAAGGTTTTCAAATGTGTGGGTAGTAGACAGAAATCCATGCGCCACTCGCTGTAATGTCCAGTGTACTGTCCTCCTGCACGACTCACGCTTTGTTTAAAAACACACACACCGAACGTTTCCCATACATAGCATATTGTGATGGTATTGTGCAGTCAAAATGTTCCATGGACTGCCACACTCGTAAGAATAAAATTAGATTATACGTTGACAAGAAATTAAATGCACGAGTTTTTCCTTCAATTTCAAATTTTAATATGTAAATTGATTCAATTCTCTCAGGTTTGCCAGTACTGAAAGGGTACAGTACTTACTATTTCAACCCGACCACTGTCTGTTCCTAACGTACATCGAACTTACATGTGGCTTTAAGGAGGACCAAAGAGCCCATTAATAATGTTGTCCGTTAAGTTTGCATCCATACTTCCCAATGACCATGTCATTCATTGGAATTTCAAGGTTTTGATTTCATCTCATGAACTTCGTACCCCATGAGAAGGACAATAAAACACTTAAATTATTACAATTTTACTGTGTTATATGGTATTTTCCTGATTCAACAGCATTGAAATACAAGCTTTGTAACTTCAAAATACTGTAGGCATACATCATACTGTTTCTTCTCCAGCCCAATTCGAGATAGTGGCGAGATATGTGTGTTCATCAATAAGGCGAGAGTCAAGCACGAAAACTATCCGTTCGACATCAAGGCAAGCGGCGTATCTCTTTCTTTCCAATGCCTAAACATTCGAAACCATTTAATATCTCCGAAAGTACTCGTGGAATTTGCAAAACAAGCATATCACTGAATTTGTAGTTCTATTCTTAATTGTTCTATTGCGTGAAAATAGCATAGTCCCGTTTAAAAACAGTGTTCCTATCGGTTTCTCGGTAATTGGGTATATGACAGTATGAGCCCTTTAATACAATTTAAGAATTTGAAAACAGAATATCAGTATCTTTTATGATTCCGAAGATGTTTGGGATGAAAAACTTACCTGAATCACCCTGTATATCCTTCTTTTCCAAGCTCTAATTTGTGTTATTTGTTATTTGTTTATTTATTCATTTAATGTATTTATTATCTTACAACTGAAGTTATTATTTATTTATTTATTTATATATATAACCAGTCTGTACAGCGTTATCCTCCATTTACAACAGGCCTCTGATCGAACTAAACAAATGAATTAATTAATGAATTGAATGAGTAATTGGTTAATGGTTGCTTTATTGGTCATACGACAAACGGCAAATGTTATACACATGTTAAGCCTTGGTTGAATCAGCATGTCTTGTCATCCAACTCCAGTCTCGCAAGCCACGGCCTAGGACATTGCATCACCCCGTCCTTCAATCACATTTCACTGATTTTCTACAAGGGAGCATGTTCCCTGCCATTACCCGCCTGACTGTCATGCGCAGATCTCTGCCGTTATCCAAGACCATTTGCTGATTCAACCAACTTCCCTCCCGTATGCTTTATGAGCCTCAGTGCCCTCATTTCATTTTACTTTACTTACCCGGAACCCAAAATATAGAACAACGTCACAAAATATCCAACAATAACACAAAACAAAACCTATCAGAACCCTACGTACGCTGCCAATAAACATAATTATATTATCGCACTAAAACAACTGCAGTACTCACACACGATAACTCCTCTAGGTGTCCAAGTGTCCCTTGTGCATTAATCACATGTTCACTTCCTTTTTTCCTTTATACATACTTCCCTCACTGCATTAAAATACAAACTTTCCCTATCAATCTTTTTAGTGATAAAGATTCCACTCGTTTACCACCCATCCAATAATTATCTGTTCATTACCAGGCTACTTTAGCTATTCCCGCTGACTTTCACTCGATACTTTCTCTATATTTTGCGTTTCTTTAAATATGGATAACAAATGCAGATATACCCCACTTCACCACACAGTATAAGTAGGTTATTGTACTTTTTTCCGGATCCAGCTCTTGTTCTTGTATAAACCGAATATCCACCATAAAGAACCTCTCCTCGCAGATCTATGTACTTTACTAATACTTATCCTCGTTACTTAGCTTATCCTATTAAACATACTTCGGGTCGCTCTCCTCCGACATTCCTCCATCTGACTTTACATTTGGATGTCCTTTACCCTCCTTACAGTAGTTCTCCAAAACCTTGTTCCCCTTTTATCCCAATCCTCGTACCATATGTACGCTAGTCCCAGCCTTTCCACATTCATTTTGACCTTCACCAACCAGCTCTCCCCGTATATACTTTTGAGCTGTTGCCGATAAGCAGCTTGTAGCAATATGACCCCTTCTCCTGTCTTTATTGCCATCTAGTTATTAAGTACTCTCTTCACAATTTCCACTTCCATGTACTGCCCACGAATTACTGTCGCCCACTCGTTAACTGTGCATTCGGGAAGCTGCATAAACGTCTTACTAAACTTACAAAGTTATCTGATGTATAGTATCTCTTCCTTTCTCCAAACCCCACAAGTCAGCTCCTTAGAGTACTCTGTTTAATGCCAATGTTTTGCACACAATTCTTTGTATGTTATAATTTATACCCGGGTATTTGTTCTCCAAATTGTTGACAACTGAAAGAACCACTATCCCTTCCATTTCGCTCTCTTAATATGATATTCCCATCCGCCTCTTTGTTTATAAGAAACTCCGGATATTCTAACATTTCTGCCTCTTCAACAATCTCCCCCTGAACCACTCATTTCCTCTTTTTGTTTCTCGTTCTGTACTTTCGCCCTACAATCACCTTCGTCTTATTACAGTTAATTTTCAGGGACCATTTACTTGCATACTCTGAGACCGCATTTAAACATTTTTGTAAACCCCACACTGTTAGAGACATTAATAGCACATCGTCAGCAAAATCAATCCTGGGATCTCTATATGGGCTAACACCAGGCAAGCCCATTTAACCCCCCCCCCCATGAATTTGCAAAGTATAATTTATACATAGTAAAATTAGAATCGGAGATAGTTTATAACCCTGCATCAAGCCAATCTTACACTCAATCAGGTCCCTCACTATACCTTCCTCCAGTTTAATACAACAGAAAACTTTATCATGTATGGCCTCAATCGCACGGATCATTTTTTCTGAAACCCGCACCCTTCCTAAGTTTGGTACTAACGCGCTTCTACTCACTGTGTAAATGCTTTTTCGAAATCAACAGCAGCTATATATATTTTACCTCCTTCCTTATTCATACATTTCTCCAAGATCATGTCAACTATCATTATACACTGACTGACAGAGCAAATGCAACACCAAGAAGGAGTTGTCAGAACTTTATGCCAATTGCAGGGTAGACTGACGTCACTGAGGTATGCTCATGATGTGAAATGCGCCGCTGTGCTGCGCACGTAGCGAACGATAAATGGGACACGGCGTTGGCGAATGGCCCACTTCGTACCGTGATTTCTCAGCCGACAGTCATTGTAGAACGTGTTGTCGTGTGCCACAGGACACGTGTATAGCTAAGAATGCCAGGCCGCCGTCAACGGAGGCATTTCCAGCAGACAGACGACTTTACGAGGGGTATGGTGATCGGGCTGAGAAGGGCAGGTTGGTCGCTTCGTCAAATCGCATCCGATACCCATAGGGATGTGTCCACGGTGCAGCGCCTGTGGCGAAGATGGTTGGCGCAGGGACATGTGGCACGTGCGACGGGTCCAGGCGCAGTCCGAGTGACGTCAGCACGCGAGGATCGGCGCATCCGCCGCCAAGCGGTGGCAGCCCCGCACGCCACGTCAACCGCCATTCTTCAGCATGTGCAAGACACCCTGGCTGTTTCAATATCGACCAGAACAATTTCCCGTCGATTGGTTGAAGGAGGCCTGCACTCCCGGCGTCCGCTCAGAAGACTACCATTGACTCCACAGCATAGACGTGCACGCCTGGCATGGTGCCGGGCTAGAGGGACTTGGATGAGGGAATGGCGGAACGTCGTGTTCTCCGATGAGTCACGCTTCTGTTCTGTCAGTGATAGTCACCGCAGACGAGTGTGGCGTCGGCGTGGAGAAAGGTCAAATCCGGCAGTAACTGTGGAGCGCCCTACTGCTAGACAACGCGGCATCATGGTTTGGAGCGCTATTGCGTATGATTCCACGTCACCTCTAGTGCGTATTCAAGGCACGTTAAATGCCCACCGCTACGTGCAGCATGTGCTGCGGCCGGTGGCACTCCCGTACCTTCAGGGGCTGCCCAATGCTCTGTTTCAGCAGGATAATGCCCGCCCACACACTTCTTGCATCTCCCAACAGGTTCTACGAGGTGTACAGATGCTTCCGTGGCCAGCGTACTCGCCGGATCTCTCACCAATCGAACACGTGTGGGATCTCATTGGACGCCGTTTGCAAACTCTGCCCCAGCCTCGTACGGACGACCAACTGTGGCAAATGGTTGACAGAGAATGGAGAACCATCCCTCAGGACACCATCCGCACTCTTATTGACTCTGTACCTCGACGTGTTTCTGCGTGCATCGCCGCTCGCGGTGGTCCTACATCCTACTGAGTCGATGCCGTGTGCATTGTGTAACCTGCATATCGGTTTGAAATAAACATCAATTATTCTTCCGTGCCGACTCTGTTTTTTCCCCAACTTTCATCCCTTTCGAACCACTCCTCCTTGGTGTTGCATTTGCTCTGTCAGTCAGTGTATTATCTGAAGTCATTCTGTCCTTTCTATAACTACCCTGGAAAATTGACATTATCGACCGCTCTTCAGCCCAGTTCCTCAGCCTGGTCGCTAATATACCCGTATAAATCTTGATCAAGGAGTCCAATAAAGTTATTCCTCTTTAATTTCTCGAAAGATTCCTCTCTCTTTTCTTCTTGTATATTGGGGATATAATACCAATTTGCCACTCTTTGAGAACCTACTACGCTCAAAAATCTTGTTGAATAACTTTAGTGCGCCATCCGTCATCTGTCTATATTTCCCTACTTCTTTCCAAAATAAATTACTAATTCCATTTCTTCCTCCTGCATACCTGGTCCTCAGTTTTCCTATCACATCCATTACCTCCTCTCCTGATATATTTTTATCCAACTCATAAATACGTACATCAACTCCCCTCTGCATGACCTACTCGCTCCCTCCTAATAATTTGCGAAAGTACTCCCTGCATGAATCACATTCATTTTTTGGTTCTTCAAACCTCCTCCTACCGTCGATAATTTTATTCACTCCCTCCCACACCCTTTTAGGTTGCTTCATTTTATACTCCCGATTTAACACCTCCGCTTGCTTCCTCAGCCATCATTTCTTTCTCTCTGCAATTTTATCCTGATATCATTTCCTTAATATACAAGAATAATCTGTCCTTGCACTCCCTCAGTGCTTCCTAAATCCTTTAGAGCCTTCATGATTACGTTCCAAATTTCCTTGCACTCTTTATTATACCACACGTCCTCTCCTACCTTCTTTCTTTCCTTAAATCTAGCTACTCAGGTACCCTCTTTACCCAATCCATATTATCCTTTCTTAATGCTACCTCCCATCCTAACTTAATAAATAGCGTGTCATTTTCTATAAGTGTATCCAATTTCAATTTTACTTCCTCTGACCACTCATATTTAATATATCTTCTACCCTTCTCTATACCCCACCTTTTCCCTCCATCTTCTTCCTCTCTCTCACTCTCTCTCTCTCTCTCTCTCTCTCTCTCTGTCTGTCTGTCTTCTTCCCAGATCATACCGGTGTATGATGGGATTGAACCCAGTCCCCTTTTTCTATCCAACATGTCCTTCGAACTAACTACCAAGTCTATAACACTTCCCCCTGCGATGTAAAGTAGGTCAGTTTCACATAACAACCCCCTTCCCACCAGCCTTTCTTTGCTTTGTTTCTCCGTCAGGAAGTCGAAGAATATCATAAATGGTATTTCCACTTCATGAGTGGTTCATGGCTATGAATCTCATACAGTCCACATTAGAAATGTAAATTCCTAGAGGCAAATATGGCCAGGCATAAATGTAAATACTCTATCTCGCTTATTACTGTTGAGGTTACGGATAGTAAAAATTTTTTACCGTCCGATCCTTCACCGGCCTTCATGTCCACAACTGAGGCAATACTGCTTTGATTTGCTCACGCTAAGCACAGTAATGGATGATCGTGTTAAACAGAAATATGCGATATAACCTTTACTGTAGGCATTGGCATATACAATGACAGGCTAAAAGTCATGGGATGACACTGAATATGATGTTAATAACGAGTTGCTCTTCCCCGAGCTCCCAAAACGGAGGGCCAACCATGGTCGTAACTTCACTGGAGTGTTCCTCCAACCACCTGCATCGCCATCAAGGTACTCTAGGGCCAGAAAGGGTGGCAGATGATCTGAACAAATGACTACATAACGTGCACCTGTCAGCGTTCCCTGTAGCCGGACAATGGGGACTAATTGCGACCATGAGAACGCCACCCAGACCAGAAATTAGCACCTCCCGCCTGGACACAAACTTGTTGACACGCGTGATCCATAGCTTCATGGGGCATAAGCCACACTCTTACGCACCCATCAGCTCGATACAACTAGAACCGGGATTCATCGGACCATAGCACACGTCACCAGTGTTCCATGGTCCTTTGCCAATGATCGTGGTTACATGCACGTCTTTGAGCTCTGTGTCGAGGTGTCAGCATAGAGATAGGAATTGGTCATGGGCTGGTCAAGCCTATGCGGTGCAGTTGCCTCTTTACAGTCCTGGTAGAAAGGGGTTCCCGACTCCGAACATCAACTGGGCGGTGATCTGACTCACAGTAGCCCGTCGAGCGCCCAGTTCTAGACCTGAATATAATTTAGTCAGTTTTCGTGGTTAATAGTTGCGCGAAGGAATTGAGATTTGGATCTGAAATGAGTGTGTTAAGTTGGTATAAATAAGCATCAACATTAAAACATCATTGTTAAAAACATCTCAGATCGCATTTTTTATTTATTTACAATTAGCTTTACGTCGCTCCGACACAGATAGGTCTTATGACGACGATAGGATAGGAAACGCTGGGAGTGGGAAGGAAGCGGTCATGGCTTTAGTGGCTTGGGTGAAATTGTGAAACCATGGAAACCCATCTTCAGGACTGCCGATAGTGGGGTTCGAACCCACTGTCTCCCGAATGCAAGCTCTCACCCGCGCGTCCCTAACCGCACGGCCAACTCACTCTCAGATCGTAACTCAGAATATATATAGTATGATTTTTTCAGAACACTTTAAATATCGTATTTTTCTTATGTCAAACTTTAAAACATCAGCATCGTCGACGATAACCACTGCAAAGTGGGAATAATTTGATTCAACATTATAAGAGACCGAAATTTATGATTATCTGTACAAATTTAACTTATGATTAAATATCGTATTGGTCCTACCTGTGGCTAAAATATGATCGGCTCCATTATTATATGCATGGGGAAATCCAGAACACTCGTACACTTACCTGTAAAGAGATAGTTTAAAATCAGAATCCTACTCAGCATAAGTAACTACATTATATGTTTAAGTAATTTCTAGCATACATCTTGCACAATTATATGATACAGAACTCTATACCACCTTTAATTATACGGAATTTAATTTACTTAATTCATTTATTTATGTGTATAATGAACCAACAATTTAATAAAATTAATAATTATATACAGGTTTACATTATAAATTTGAAAATGAAGCACATAGTTAGAAAAGAAAAATTCCGACAAAAACAGGTTTCAGATACTCAAAACAAAGAACTAGGTAACAATTTTCAATGAACAAATCATGAAAATAGTCATACTTCCAAAAACTAATACAATTAAATACAGCACCAACGGAAATTCAGCATGACGTTTGACTCTTGCAAAGCAATACTCGTTGTCATCGCTCTTTAGAAGAAAGCTTATAGTTGAATTTATTATTGTGCAGTTATCTTCTTGCATTTTGTCTTGTGAAGATCTGCAATAACCATCTGCAGTAATCATCGCTTACATCACTATGATATCTGAATGTATAAACGTCAATGTTTGTATGTGTTTTTGGCTGTAACTCGAGAACAACTGAACTGATTTCTATAAGGTTGTCACTATAGTCTGAAGGTTCTCCGTAGGAAGACTTACGAGTTATAAATATTGAACTGTGATTAAAGGAAAAAGAGCAGTACCGGTTTCTGCAAAATATCTGAAAGAAAATGGCACCATGTAAATGCTTTCCCGTACTGTACTGTACAGTACTGTATATGCCTAAGAAATAAAATTCCCAAGACCACATGCTTACCTTTACGGATATACGTGGAATATAAACAATCGGGACGCAAATTTTCATTTCAGGTATCCCACATCCAAGATATAAATCCTAGTAACCTTGTTCAGAAGCCAGTGAGGATATCTCTCAACAGTCTCACCTTATGCATTCACAACTTGCGAGACAACTGTGATATTGATCAGGCCCGAAATGAATTTGGCATTACATCGTCTTTCTTGTATTAACGGTTTCCACTCTTTTGATCGTTCAAGTCCTAGATAGTTTGGTTATTTCTTTACTTCTCCCGAACACCGTAAAAAGGTAGAAGAAGGGACTTTATTTGGCAGCATTATTTTTCCGAGACCAAGGCAATCCTAATTTTTTCCACCTTTTTCACATTTTCCCTTCCTTTCCCAATACTATCAGTTTTCGAAGGATCATAACTATTTCCTGTCCCATCTGATATCTTGTGAGAAGTTGATAATCATTTACATTGCGCTTTGAAATAATAAGCATCACCCTAAATCAGAAATTCTAACAAGCCTCAAAACTGCGAGTATCTTATTCAAGTAACTATGTGGAATAAATACCACATCAAATCCATTTCAGTATGGTTATTGAACATTAAAAATATTATGAACTTGAACAAACCTCCGTGGCTCAGTCGACAGCGCATCGGCCTCTCACCACTGGGTTCCGTGTTTCAAATCCCGGTTACTCCATGTGAAATTTGTGCTGGACAATGCGGAGGCGGGACAGGTTTTTTCCTTGGGTACTCCGGTTTTCCCTGTTATCTTTCATTCCAGTAACACTCTCCATTATCATTTCATTTCATCTGTCAGTCATTAATCATTGTCCCAGAGGATTGCGACAGGCCTCGGGAGCCGGCACAATTCCTATCGCTGCCGCAAGGTGGGGGTTTCATTCATTCCATCCCTGACCTGGTCAATGACTGGATAACAGGTTGTAGGTTTTCGTTTTCATAAACGAATTGTATGTCCTTACAATCACCATTTTGTATTTTTTCATATATGAAGTATCTGGATGTGTCTCGCGGCACAGGCCAGAGCAAAATGTAACTTCCATCTAAGTCTCAGTCTTATTTATGGCTGTGACAGTATCGAAGCTGCTGAGATTTGTGTGATGTGGAATAATGACATTCAAAATACGACTATAGTACCTCAGTGTTATGAAATGTGCTATTCGTTAGTAGAGTCCTGTTGTAATAGCACTTTGTGCACAGGGAGGAAAGCGAAAAGCAAATTACCTCACTCCTCATGTTGCCTAGTTCGTCTCATATTGTCACCACCATACATTTTTTGATGTTTACCCATAACCACATAACCTTTGGTAATCCCATTTTGGGTCTAACTAGCTTTCGAACTGGTCAAGTAACTAAGAGACAGACAGACAGACAGACAGACAGACAGACAGACAGACAGACAGACAGACAGACAGACAGACAGACAGACAGACAGACAGACAGACAGACAGACAGACAGACAGACAGACAGACAGACAGACAGACAAATATATATACATTTTATAGTGAAGACTAGATAAATAAATTAAACAAGTTTCCATGCATAGAATACGGTAATAACGAAGCCACAGGAAGAATCGAACGAGAGGCTGCGCGGTTTGGGTCACGTAGTTGTCAGCTTACATTGAGTAGATACTGGGCTCGAGCCCGACTGTCGACAGCCCTGACGATGTTTTCCGTGGCTTCCTATTCTCACACCAGGGAAATGCTGGGTCATTTCCTTAAGTAAGTCAACGGTCACTTCCTTCCTACTCCTAGCCCTTTCTTGTACCATCGTCGCCAATTCTCTATGTCATGTAACGTAAAAAGAACCAACCATATAATATTTAGTTTCTCCATTTTACTTGCCCCTTTCTAAAGGAACTGTCACTTATCCCAAGTATCGTCTACCAAGTGGTTAAGGTTGAACGTTATTGTTATTATTTACAGTGTCTATGCAACTATTACTACTAGTGTTTTTTCTAAAAGACAAATGTTATTTGTTCTAACAATGTTTAAAATGAACAAAGAGACACAGAAAACATATCCACCTAAGAAAAGAGTAATTGGTGGTAGCTGTCACTATTGAAACAGCCGCAGGGCTTTGACGGTTTTGTAGACTTACTTATTAGAATTTAATGAATCCTAGTCAAATCTTTATGTTCCATTTTTAAATTTGTTATTCGGTACAACTGACCACGATGTATTCACAAGGACAGATAACCTCCAACTGTGTGCGCGAGTCAACAAAGTGCCGTCTTAAAACAGAGTATGCGTGTGACGACACATATTTAACACAAATTTTGCCTGATACGTTTCAGATTTTCGTTTTGTTTTTTTGTTTTTTGCAGCAGGTGGCCTTCTACTTTACCTTCAAGTGAGATATTGAACATAATCGTAAGTTAAATACTCTCGTTCTACCCTAAAAAGGTCTTAATTTTTTCTGTCCATGTACCCGTTTTTGAGGAACGTAAGTCTACGTTAAAAGGTTTAGAATATTGTGAGATTAGACGCGTGTAGTCTTGACGTTAACTGCCCAAAGGTATACCAATGAAATTCTTCGACCATTTTACAATCTTTCAGGGATGAATATGATGATGAATTCATGTTTGTCGACGACAATGATCAGCCTCATCGAGGTGCGTCAGTGAAAAAACGGCTCGTTTTCGTCACACACTAGTCGCGTGCATTATTCGAACTTGAGACGGTAACCAAACGTTTGCCCTGCTGCATATGCAACCACTATCACCCATGAGTGGAGCGTATAGGCTAAAATAACCCGAGTTTGTTCCAATTCGTTCAACAGGGCATGTTCGAAGTGAATTTTGCTAAGTTAGTTGACTAGGAAGGATAACCTTCCTTTTTTACTGACGCTGCAAGCAATGCGGTTCATCCAGATAAGATTTTATTTAAAGAGCAAAGACCGGGAATTCGAAGGTATAAAAGGGTGATGGAAAGGTTAAGTTATGAGTCGGTGAATGCAGAGTGGGTCTCGGCTCACAAATGGACATGACTGGTCCGTGGTCCGACAGCTATTCACTCCGACCGGCCAACCAAGCAGAGGAAGGGTGGCTATGCCTCTATCGTGGCTCTACGTTTCTGTATTTGGGAGACGGAGAGGCGCCGGTCCCCATCGTTTGCTGTCCTGAGGATGGTTTTCCGTAGTTTTCCATTCTCACGCACTAAAGCGAATCACCGGACAGTTCCTAGTAGCCTATATGCCACGGCCGCCATCCCTCTCACCTTGTCCGCCCATATCCACCGATACAAATCTTCTGGCCTGAGAGACGGCGTCACCGTCTAGGGAGGAATGAAAAAAATTGTAGTAGTAGTAGTAGTAGTAGTAGTAGTAGTAAGAGTAGTAGTAGTAGGTGGGAGTGAGCCCGTCTCTATTGATTAGTTTATGTTCACTGCTTTGTATTTTATCCATAAACCTGTCCGTCGATTCACGTGGCATGGTGAACTTCAGCTCAAAACTATTGGTTAACTCAACTACTACAGTTTCATGCCCAGTCATGAGTCCACCATTGTGGCAAATGCGTAATGTTTCGAGAGATAAAGGTACGTGAAACGAATTTAGCGGAGTACGGAGTACGGAGGGGGGCGAGCACATCTACCTGTGATTGAGTTAGCCCGTGAAGGAGCGAGTATCAAGGGGCAAGGTCGAATGAACATTGCTCACCTCGCTTCTGAGAAGTAACCTTCAGTCACAACCATACTCAACAAACATGCACCGAGCATACAGCGTGTTTTGCATGTGACACACACACACAGTAATTCAATTGCTTCTTTACACCACAGCAGATGTCTCATCCAACGGTCTGTGTTACTGAGTCTGGATTCCGACTCGTTGGCTGAATGCTCAGCGTACTGGCCCTCGGTTCAGAGGGTCCCGGGTTCGATTCCAGACCGGGTCGGAGATTTTAACCTTCATTGGTTAATTCCAGTGGCTCGGAGCTGGGTGTTTGTGCTGTCACCAACATCCCTGCAACTCACACACACATAACAGTATCCTCCATCACAATAACACGCAGTTACCTACACATTGCAGATGCTGCCCACCCTCATCGGAGGGTCTGCCTTACAAGGGCTGCTCTCGGCTAGAAATAGACACACGAAATTTTATTTACTGAGTCTGGAGTGAACTATGTAATTTCTCTCGAAGTCAGGCAGCAATGGACTGTACTGTACATAGTTCAGTACGAGCTTGAGTATCTACACGAACTGTACGCAGTTGGCTGTATAGTGCCCAGTTAAGGTAATTTCGACCGATTCGAAGTGTTGCTCTGAAGATTCTCCATCGTGTAGAGAGGAGAGGATGCGACATCCAACATTTTAATTCGGGGTCGGCTGAATGGCGTAAAGGTAATGTTTGCAGATGAAACATTGATATAATTTGGTCCAGATACATGACGAGACACTGTGTGGAGACGTAAACGACGCCGTGGAAAGTACCTGCATGTCACGAGATGCATTTCATTTTGAAGTTTTGGTGTAATATTTTGCCGGCTCCATACTGTACGGGTAACGTTCCTGCCTCTAACTCGCAGGCTCCGGGTTCAATTCCCGGTCACATCAAGGATTATACCTAGACCAGAAAGCTGCTTCGAGGGTCACTCAGCCTGCGCGATTACATTTTTGAAGCTGTCTGACTGTGAACTAGTGGCCCCCTCTGGAAAGCCGAGAATAACGATCGAGAGGATTGGTCGTGCCGACCATACGACACCTCGCAACCTGCAAGTCTTCGGTCTGGGTAACGGTCGCTTCGTAGGCCATGGCACTTCTGGGATTTTGCTCCATGGAATTAGATTTTTTGGCGTAATGGGCTGGAGTTATGCAATTCCAATTCCAGTGACGTTAACTGACCAGCGGTTTACGGATAAAATTCTTCGGCCCTTTCTATAACACATTCGTGATGAATATAGTGCCGAATTATTTTTCGTCGCCGACAATGCTCGCTCTCTTCAAGGTGCATCGGTAGGAAACTTCATGAGAGGAGCTGGTATAAATCATAAGAATTGGCCAGATCATTTATCTGACGTGAATTGTATTGAGCATGCATGGGACAGGTTAAAAACACTTGTTTTTGCTCCTCCACAAACTACACACACACTCTCAGACCTTATTAGATTTGTCCAGATGGAATGGAACCTTCTTTCTCAACGTGACATCAATTGACTCATCGCAAGCATGCCGTGGCCTGTCAGAGAACTGAAAAATGCCAGCGGAGGCCATACACGGTAATAAAGAAGAGTGAAGAAGCGACAAATTTCACTTTAAAAAAACACCCACAAATTGTAACATTTTCACTGTTACTGTTCTTTGCACTAGATATTTGAAGAAAAACATTTTAGCTTGCAAATTTTTACATTTCCAGGTTGTGTATTTTTGCGATACAATAAGTAAAAAGCTCTAACCTTATTATTACATTGCAGCTTTTATATTCTGAACTTACATGCGGTGTATTAAAAGAAGTTTAATTTCCACACACTGAAGATATATTCAGCAAGTTCGTGATGACTATGACCATAGCAGAGTGCATAAAGCTACTACACAGCTGTTGATAATGCTGTCTGTCTGTCTATCTGTCTGTATGTCTGTCTGTCTGTCTGACAATGTACTTCGGGAAAAACATATTTTACGATAAGAAACACTTCATGGCTATGACCTATGTTTTCAGTACACGTAGATTCCCCAGCCATTGTTGGCGTAAGTATTTCAACGATTACGGGAAGCGACTAGGAAATTTGTTGCCACCTGCCATGGCCTCCACTCACATGATTGCCCATTAACCCTGTCAACTGCATACAATGATTAAAGGCAGGGCACGGAGATTAAATTACCTCGCCCAAATGTAATCTAATCCAGCGATTTCCATTAAATACTGTTCCTACAGCGATAAATGTTTAGTAGCTGAAACGTGGCAGTCTTTCAATCCCTTCCTATGATTTAACTGTCGCCAACTACAAGGAAGTTCAACATCCGGCTACTTGGGTGAATGATCAGCGTTGAAGCCTTCCGTGCATAGGGTTCCAGGTTTTATTCCTGGCAGGGTAGGGGTTTTAAATCACGTCTGGTTAATTTCTATTCTCGATATTCACATAACCACGCCACAAACCAACATAAAAAATGAACTCAAACTCTGCACATACCGGAGCGTTGGAGTCGGGAAGGGCATCCGGATGTAAAAGAAGATTAAGTCCACATGTGTGACACAGTTCGCAACTGCGACCCCACGATGGTGTGTTAAAATGGGAAAAGATAAAATAATATCTGCCAGTAAGTTTAATTCTTTTGTATGTGGTGTGGGTAGGATAGATCCACGCGGTTCCTGTCTTTTGTAAGAGGTGGCCCGCAACTAGGGAGCGTGAGTTGGAGAACAAGGAGTACCAAGCTGAATATGACATCCCTTTAATTATGCCAGGTCCTACTCGTTGGCTGAACGGTCAGCGTACTGGCATTCGGTTCAGAGGGTCCCGGATCAGATTCCCGGCCGGGTCGGGGATTTTAACCTTAACTGGTTAATTCCTTCGGCACGGAGGCTGGGTCTATGTGTTGTCTTCATCAACATTTCATACTCATTACGACCCGCAGGTCGCCTACGGGCGCCAAATAGAAAGACCTGCACCTGGCGAGCCGAACCCGTCCTGGGATATCCCGGCACTAAAAGCCATACGGCATTTCATTTCAATTATGCCAGGCCTTTCAGATTAATCTTTTCCATCCGACCTGCCTTGGTCAACAATTCGTCGCAAAAGGTCACATCTCGCAATGCTCTTCCTATCCACTATTGTCCTTAAGACTGGTCCCGCCTCCCAGCCACATATAGATAAGCAGTCCATCAGAAAAATTTTCGTTGTGTTCGTTTCGCATGCTAACGTGTAAAGGAAAATGAACCTTAAGCATATTGTGCTAAAGGAGTGGGTAAATAAGTGATGCAGACAACAATTCTAGAGTGCGGTACGGTAAGGCGACGAACAGCGACGAATTGTTCTCTTCCAACACCAATGATATTGGGTTTATTACACCAAGGGTGTCATTAATTTTCACGCCCTTCGTGACACTTCCTTTTCAATCAATCAATCAATCAATCAATCAATCAATCAATCAATCAATCAATCAATCAATCAATCAATCAATCAATCAATCAATCAATCAATCAATCAATCAATCAATCAATCAATCAATCAATCAATCAATCAATCAATCAATCAATCAATCAATCAATCAATCAATCAATCAATCAATCAATCAATCAATCAATCAATCAATCAATCAATCAATCAATCAATCAATCAATCAATCAATCAATCAATCAATCAATCAATCAATCAATCAATCAATCAATCAATCAATCAATCAATCAATCAATCAATCAATCAATCAATCAATCAATCAATCAATCAATCAATCAATCAATCAATCAATAAATAAATAAATAAATAAATAAATAAATAAATAAATAAATAAATAAATAAATATTGACCTGCACTGTCGCTCAGGAGTCAGGTTCCCAATTAGTTATTTACCTATTTTTCCCTTACGTGATTTCAAAACTTCGATATTATTCGTACATCTCCCTTAATAAAATATTTGATTCCCTATTTCTCTTCCTATAATGAATATTGATAGGGAATGTTTGTATTTTTATGCAGTGAGGAAAGTATGTATAAAGGAAATAAAGGAAGTGAACACGTGATTAATGCACAAGGGACACTTGGACACCTAGAGGAGTTATCGTGTGTGAGTACTGTAGCTGTTTTAATGCGATGATATAATTATGTTTATTGGTAGCGTACGTAGGGATCTGATAGGTTTTGTTTTGTGTTATTGTTGGATATTTTGTGATGTTGTTCTATATTTTGGGTTCCAGGTAAGTAAAGTAAAATGAAATGAGTCATACAGGGCACTGAGGCTCAGAAAGCATACGGGAGGGAAGTTGGTTGAATCAGCAAATGGTCTTGGATAACGACAGAGTTCTACGCCTGACAGTCAGGCGGGTCAAGGCAGGGAACATGCTGCCTTGTAGAAACTCAGTGAAATATGATTGAAGGACGGAGTGATGCTTCTAGGTCGTGGCTTGCGAGACTAGAGTTGGATGATAAGACATGCTGGTTCAAGCAAGGCTTAACATGTGTATAACTTTTTGCCGTTTGTCGTATGACCAATACTGCAACCATTAACCAATTACTCACTTGAATTGCAGCTTTACCTTCATATTGTAATTGTCCTAACATTAATAGTTTCACCCAAGATCAGACAGCTCAGAACATCCCGTTCATTCGAGCTGCTCGTCACCTTATTCCAAAGTCTTCCCAGCCCGACGTTGGCAGCATTTTCGTAATACTACTTTTTGTTGGCAATTACACTTTCATTTGGATTTTTTTTTTCAGCTTTCGTATCAAGTAATCCTGGTGTGAGTCCCATACGCTCGAACCATACTCTATGAGGCGTATATGTACTCTCTTTTACATCCTTACTACTGTCCCTAAATACTCTCATAACCATATTATGAAGAGACAATGATCATTATTTACAACCTCGACAATGCAATGATCCTCACTTATATTAACACCTAGGCTCTTAGAGTGGTCCCTGTTAGGTACTTTCACCCCATCAAGACAGTAATTAAAACTGAAAGGAACTTTCCTCTCTCCGTAACATGTGTGACGCGATGTTACCTAGCAATCGTGCAGGCTGTGATGTGAAGTATTGATGGATGACCATGACATACAGGTTCATGGCTTGTACAGCTCTCAAGGTACTGTTGTTAGGTAACATCGCGTCAAACATTTTGTTGCATACACTATTTCATTACACATACTTTCGGATGCCCTCGAGGTTTTATCAAAATATTGTATAAACCACTCCCACATAAAGCTTTTTGAGCTACAATAACTTTTTACGCTGCCTAGAACGTGTCACATATTTTTCAACCTTTTTCGGAGTCAACACGACTCCAATTTGAACCACGTTTCACGTCAATAAACGAAACTATCCTCATACACAATCTTGAAGAAAATATCGAACAGGCGTAATTAAACTGAAATGCCGGAATCGTGTGGGCCTTTAAAGAACTTCAGTCTTCTAAAACATTCTAAATGGTAGAGGTGGATTTCGTTTTCCATGATGTTCTCTACACTAATAATTATAATGTCATATGGCCTCCGGAGAGGCCTAGTGCGGGTCTTTTTCTCGTAGACGGCCTATTAGGCGACCTGCATGTGTGTGAAGATGAGGGTCGTACCTAGGATGATTTCTAATGCTGAATATGCCACATACCCCCAGCCCCCGAGCCTATGGAATTAACCAATTAAGGTTAAAACCCCCAACTGGCCGGGAATCGAACCCGCGACCCTCTGAACCGAAGGCCAGTACGCTGACCATTCTTCCAACGAGTCGGACAGGGGTATGTTAAACCTAGGTCAGATGTTTCTGTATCCATACACAGGATGATGACTAAATATGATAGTGCCCATGCCTAGCGGACGCCGACAGTGATGCTAAGGGCCGCTAAACATCCCGTCTCGCTTGTGACACATTGGCGGAGAAACTGAACCCAGGTTATATACACCTCTGAGAGTTCACGGCACCGAAGAGCTCACTATGGTCGTAATACTGAAAGAAGCGTTATGACATTTCATAGAGGAGTGTCCGTTTATTGCCTGCCTTGGTGGGAAGAAGGAAGTAGCGGGTACGGTTGGTGTGGAAACGCGGGCGGGTCCACTTCGGTTGCCATGGAGATAAGCCTGCCGGCCGGCTCTTGATGCTAGTAATAATTATTGCCAAAACTATCACTTCTGAGCGGTCTGAACGAACGAACAAATAAACCGGAAATGAGGGGAAGGAGCAAGGAATGCAGGAATGTGGGAACACCGTGCAATGACACGTGCAATGCACCTCACTCCGGCTCTACCTGTCATAAATTTTCTTTTAATATTACGCGTATAGAAAAAGTAATGAAGTACTGGATAATTTGCCCTTTCCAGATCTAGAGTAATAATACATTAGGCTTACAATTATTCTGATATATTATATCAGTTGAAACACCGTAACAATTGGAAATATGTAGCAATAATCATACCAATCTCTCATAAGTATACCCCGGATTTTTGTGCAGTAATAGGTTACAATAAAAAGTAATATTTGGTTATTAAGAAGTGTCGATTAGGCCACTCTTCCGTAATGTAGTGAGAGTAACATAAATGCTAGGGGTTCTGATGGGCCAAACCCCTAATGTTTATGCAAAGCTCACAGCATAACCGTTGTGTAGGCTAGCGTATACTTGTTACTCGCTTCAGTAAGTTTGCATTCTAACCTATTAAAAACAAAGACTAAGTAACCTCCGTAGAGGCCATGAAGGTCCTTGGAGGAATGGAAGATAAAGGCTTCCACCATTGTTAACCGCGGCACGTGATGGGGTAGAGTGGTTAACTCTACGCCCGGTCGCCTTTGCACCCAGGAATTAACCTCGTACTCATTTTTGGTGTAGGCTGAGTGAACCTCAGGGCCATATGCTCCTCCGAAAGTGGAAATCTCGTTTCTTAAATTTTACGACTTCCTGGCGGGGATTCGAACTCACGTCTTTCCGGGCGAACCGAGCACGCCCTTACCGCCTCGGCGAGGCAGTCCCTATTCTAACCTATTACTGCCTTAAAATACGGGTTGTACTTATAAGTAAACATATATTGTTGTTCATAAAACATAAAAATAATTTGACAGATCGAACATTAGCAAGAAGTTCTGCTACCAGTGATAATATTTTGAGGTGTTTCTCTTAACGATGGAAGTATATTTCAAATTCATTCGAAATGAATAAATCAGCCGGATGTTTAATGGAAGGACTAATGTATTATTAATGATATAACAGAAAATATTGCGGAATAATTAATACCTACACTTAAAATGTGTACCAGAAAGAGTTGCACGCATTTTTTTATTCTGTTCTTCTACCAAGGACTAGAAAGCATGAAGTGCCTTTGAACGAGAGAAAGAGAGTAGAAAATAATTTAGAAACTTTTCATAATCTTTATTAGTAATCCTTTCTAAAATATGCATCTCATTTTCTAGATCATGCATTTTTACAATGCCCTGTCGGCTTCAAGGTACTAAGAGAATTTCTTCCGGAAAGTTACAAAGAAATAAGGAACTTGCTACAGAAGCTCGTTCATACAGCCCTCGCTTATACGGCATGCGACAAAACAAACGGTACACTGAAATAATTGCTGATCTGCTGTTCACGTTTCCCGAACAAAGACGTATTTATTTATTGTATACTAGCTTTACTCACCCGCCTAGCCGTGTTCATCAGAATGAATATTCAGTTGCACTAAGCGGAATATTCGAAAAATGGGTTCAGGTCGGGACTCTGTGTAGGCCAGTCCATGACTGGGATGTTATTGTCGTGTAACCACTCCGCCACAGGCCGTGCATTATGAACAGGTGCTCGATCGTGTTGAAAGATGCACTCGCCATCCCCGAAGTGCTCTTCAACAATGGGAAGCAAGAAGGTGCTTAAAACATCAACGTAGGCCTGTGCTGTGATAGTGCCACGCAAATCAACAAGGGGTGCAAACCCACTCCATGAAAAGCACAACCACACCATAACACCACCGCCTCCGAATTTTACTGTTGGCACTACACACGCTGGCAGATGACGTTCACCGGGCATTCGCCATACCCACACCTTGCCATCGGATCGCCACATTGTGTACCGAGATTCATTACTCCACACAACGTTTTTCTACTGTTCAATCGTCCAATGTTTACGCTCCTTACACCAAGCGAGGCGTCGTTTGGCATTGACCTGCGTGATGTGTGGCTTATGGGCAGCCGCTCGGCCATGAAATCCAAGTTTTCTCACCTCCCGCCGAACTGTCATATACTTGGAGTGGATCTTGATGCAGTTTGGAATTCCTGTGTGTTGGTCTGGATAGATGCCTGCCTATTACACTTTACGACCCTCTTCAACAGTCGGCGGTCTCTGTCAGTCAACAGACGAGGTCGGCCTGTACGCTTTCGTGCTGTACGTGTCCCTTCACGCTTCTACTTCACTATCACATCAGAAACAGTGGACCTAGGGATGTTTAGGAGTGTGGAAATCTCGCGTACAGACTTCTAACACAAGTGACACCCAATCACCTGACCACGTTCGAAGTCCGCGAGTTCCGCGGAGCGCCCCATTCTGCTCTCTCACGATGTCTACTGACAACTGAGGCCGCTGCTATGGAGTACCTGGCAGTAGGTGGCAGCACATTGCACCTACGATGAAGAACATATGTTTTTGGGGGTGTGCGGATACTTTTGATCACATAGTGTATTATCTACTGTATACTCTTTAAAAGCCGACTCAAGAAAGTAATCATTCAGGAGCCCTCAACTTGTCAGCATCGTGTGGCGATTACGGATTGGATTCTTCTTTCCTAAATTTCTATCCTTCATCTCTTGATCAATTACATTTGTTTGCCGACAACTCTGCGAATCGACCCGAGAGAAACTTCAAGAGAAGCTCGAAGAGGGGAGGGAAACTCTGGAAGGAAGAGTAATGAGCATCAGCAGGGCGAAAACAAAATACATGTGTATAAAGTAAGCATGAGATCTATACACCTGCAGGAAGAAGAACTACCCCTGGTCAGAAATATCTGGGTTCGTACATACAAAGTAACTGAGGAGAGGAGGCTAAAATACACCACAGAGTAAATAATGGATGGATGAACTGGAAGAAATTGATTGAAGTACTGTGTGATAAGGAGGTCAGCTTCAGGATGAAAGGAAAGCTCCACAAATCAGAGGTGAGGCCAGGAATGATCTGTAGTGCAGAAATCTGGCCGATCACTAAAGCCAGAGAGAGAAATATGGAAGTAGCAGAAATAGGAATGTTAAGATAGATGAGTGGAGTTACAAGAAATGATATAATATAGAATTATTACGTCAAATTAAGAGGAATAGTGGAACCAATAACGTTCTAGAAATTAGGATAAGATGGTATGGGAAATTGAAGCGTCAATGAAGAGAAGACCAAGACTGCGATGGACAGAAAGGCAGGAGGGGATTTAAGAGAAAAATGTTGGAATAAGGAGGAAGGAAGAAGCATTGGATAGACATTTATGTAGGAGAATAATCCAAGAAAGCAATTGTGACCCTACGAGACATAGGAAAATGTTGAGGTAAAGAAAAATATCCCTCGGTCAATTGTTGTTTCCTTTCGACACCCATGGTATTAGATTTGCGAGGCTAGTGAAAGATTTCTACATCCTTCGTAGCCATTTTCTTTCTTTTACAGATACTATAATTGATAGAATTTCGGTTCTCTTTGTTTTCATTTTCTGATTAAGTTTAGTTGCCTGTCTCTTAAGTCATTAGCTTGGAGTTTGATTGTAACCTCAAGTAGCGCTTCCGAAGGTTATGCGGTTTTAGGTAAACTGCAAACACCAATGACTGTTCGATAATGAAGCTTGCAGGACAACATGTTTAGTGAGGTAGTTTGCCGTTGTTTTCCTCACTCAGCTGTAATATGCTTAAAAGAATCATGAATATCATTAATCATAAGTACAATGTTTAGCATATTCAAGTAATTACATAGTTGCCGACGTGGTTCAGAAGTCGGGTGTCCGCCTCATGATATTAAATTCGTGAGTTCAGTCTCAGCTGAGTTGAACGACGAAGTGAGATAGAAAAAAGCTTTCTAATATTCCATGACTTAATATTTGGTACGCTGAAGACTTCTGCAACCGCAATCTGCTTTTACATGATGATAATTAGTTCAGCTACAGAAACGAGGCAGTGGAGTCGCGTTTGGGTGCTAGATGACAATAAAATTGAAACCTCGAACTTTATTTGTATTTGAGGCCATATATTATTATTATTATTATTATTATTATTATTATTGTTGTCACTTCAGCTGGTGGCTACGCTGGTTACGTAGTCCAAACTTCATGCTGTGATACAGTGGTTAGCCCGTTCGAGTCCCGTTGTCGGAGAAAATATTCATCCTTTCATAATATTGACCTGAAGGTTAGCAGTGGTGGTGTCACACAATTTATAATCGCTACGTTAAGGAAGTTTATGACCTAAAGAAGTACAAAATATGCAAGAAAATATGCCCTAAAACTAGCTAAATATGACCTATAAATTGTAAAATATGACTTAACCATTTTAGGAATAGCAGAAAATATTAGTGTATTACCAACATTAAACGTGCCAAAAAGTGATTAGCGATGATGCCAGTAGACACATTTAATCATGCAAACTGACAGAGCTAGAGTAGGTACATTAAAACTTTATACATTCATTCAGTGATTTATCATAGCCCTGAGGTGCAGTTCTCACTCTGTTTTCCTAAAATACCAAGAAAACGATGTATTAGCATGCTCTTTTGTATCCGTCGACGTACGTTCGTACAGCATCTCCTTATCCTAATCCATGTTTTCTAAACCTGCTGTGTATATATTTTGGAAAAAAGAGATAATACATGAATTATAGTATTTCGAAATTCTGTTTTTGAAACTCGACGCATAGATAACAAGTACCTTGTTAAAAATACAACGACTAAGTTCAATCAAAAATGCTAAATATATAACCAAATATGACCTTAAAATGAGTAAAATATGAACAAAGCAATACAAAGGGCAGAAATATGGATTTATATGCCAGACAAAATCGCTTTAAACTGAATCAGATATTCTCCATTTATGGTACCATACAAAAATTTACTAACCAGTGTCGGAATGACCAGCCTTGAAAATCAGAGAAAAATTATTTTTGCCAAGTGCCTGGATAAATTAAGAATTTATTGTCGTTATTCCATTTTCGGGTACCTCACTTGCACTCACGAGAATGCAGCACGTTTTGGACTGAAGGAGCTCTAACAACCACCCACAACCCTCAACCATTTGCCACTCTATAGGTTACCTAACAACTATAATGAAGCTGTTAGCATAGACAATAACTTGGTCTTCGACATGTCAATATCCAAATTCGTGAAACGTTTAGCAGCTACAGTGCGACAACATTAAAAATTAACATCCCAATGAAAGCTGTCAAATAGTTATTTTGGGTACTGGATAATTTAGTTATTAAGAAGTTTATTTTTAGTTATTAAAATTAAGACTTGTGTCAATGAAGTTGAATGAATGATTCAGTTATTAAGAATTGTATTTTTAGATATTAAGATTGAAGACTTGTGTCAATGTAATTTAATAAGTACGTTAAAGATTTTGAGGTTTACTGAAATTGGGGTTTACTGCCCTGTTTTAAACTGAAAATTAAATCAATAAATCATTCACATTTATTTTTTTAGATTTCGGGTAAAATGACCTCAGGAAAATAAATATGATTTTTCCTTAACATCCGAACCTTACTAAACACTTTATTGCATATTAAATGCGTGGATTCAATTCCAAATCTCTCCACAGAGTTCATATTGATACGAGCGAATACCTCTACGTGCAGTAAATAATAATCAGGTATCTGATGCTTCTCCTTTAATATTTCGCTCGGCTTCACAAAGGAAGCTCAGAGTCACGGTGGCAAATGTGCTCTGGAGCGTGAGATTTGATCTGACGCTGTGGCCACACATGTCAAGTTTAGCGACCTCACGTGGAGAATAATAATCCTCCTGGAAATTCCAGACTGTTACTGAAAGTGTTCTGCAGACTAGTACTATTAATATATATACAAGTTTACCTTTTAAATAATAATATTAGGCTAATAATAATAATAATAATAATAATAATAATAATAATAATAATAATAATAATAATAATAATAATAATAATTGTACCGCAGGTACACCTACTCCATGCATTCAAACTATGCGCCTTTTAGAAGGTCATCTGTATCGTGTATTTCAAACTGTGTAATGGAAGAAGTTCGAACGTTTATCGTCAGATGTCTATACTGTCTATGTATGTGCCCCCTCTGGTGGTAAGCTTAACAATTAATTTTCAAACAAATTTCTAATTTCGAGGTTTTCAGATTTGAAATGTTGAAATTTTTTTTGTGTGTTCTTAGGTTACTCACACTACTATTCCTTCCTTCTTCTTCTCAATTTTTGACCAATTAGGAATTTTGTACATTTATTTAATGAACCAATAGAATTTGTGGGTGTGTACAGGGCTTCGGCCCATAGAATTCTGGAACCTTCTTCTCCGCTATAAATGCTGGGACCTTTTGGGCCATGTTGTCCTTTTGATCGCTCCGGTCAAGAGGTTTAGAGTGTGTTCGTGGGGGAGGCAGTGGGGCTAGCCATGCTCACCTCCGGAAAGCCCACCAGCTCAAGTTAATGGCAGACATCTTTTAATCATATAATAGCCTCAGAAAGCTGACTTGAGGGGAAGGTTTCAACGTTATTTCTTAATGTAAAATTAAATCTTTCAATGAAAATGTTCAATCAATTATATAGACCTTAGTCTGACTTTGGGAATAAAGAGTGTGAACCCTCCTTTATTACTCTTCAACTTATTATTGAGGTGACTATGATTCCATAACCTTTAAATTCTATCTCTTCCTTTTGAAATTTAAAATTATCTCTCCATCTAGTCACCTCCGTAGTATAGGCTCTCGGTAACTTCAGGCCGCAAGTCCACATAGGGTTTTAAACATTTTCTAGTGAACTTCAGAGGAGTGCAAGAGTTCGGCTCCTAATATTTTTGTTTACAGCCGACATATTAAAACTTTCTTTTTTCGCTAAGGCCAGGTAAAATAGGCACTTATTGCCTCTGCTAATGATTAATTATTTTTACTTACATGTATCCTTGACTGTCGAGCGAATAAGACAGTGTAAGCTGGTTGTAGTTGATATAATGTAAAAGTTAAACTGTGTCTTCGAGAAGTTTGAATCTTGTAAATTTTTGAGAATAGACTCCTAGATAATATTGTGGAGCTAAGATGTGCCCCCGTTTTGCCGGGCAGCTCAGCCGGTAAGCAAAAGTTCCCAGAGGCGGAACGTTCGCTTACAGGCGACGCTAAATTATAGAGGGCAGGGACAATCTAAGGACTGACGACAAATGAAAACACAAAAAAGAAATGGGTTTTAACATTTATTAAATAAAATATTAGCACTTTCCAGACTCAATAAATATTTTCCAAAATCTTGAAATAAATTATTTATCTCTTCCCTGCTGGAATTCACCTCACAGTTCTCCATAAAATTTCATTCTGTAAAAATACGAAATTAAGTCTTAGTAAACCGTCCTAAGAAATTAAATAAATTATTATTTGAGAAAATCCTATCTCAAACTATCAAAATTCTGAATTATATCTTTCTTTTAAGTTATCATTTAAATTAACAAATCTCTGCGATTCATTTTACTGTGAGTCAAAATTCTACCTCACACGAAAAATCCAATAACTCATTTTTATTAATTAAATGTTATTTCAATTAATTATTTAAGCTTCAAATTATATAATAAAATTATTTTGAAATTCAATATCTAACTCATTTAACTCTCATTTTTATGTCAATTGTCCTAGTGTTGTGCACAACTCACAATAAAGGCTTAAATTTCTCGCATTGTAGCGTTAAACATATTACATTTTGTGAGCTTAGTTCATTGACGCGATCCTTGCTTAAGTATTTTCCCTCGAAGCAAAGATCCTAATCTATCTTATTCCGTCATAAAATTACTTAAAGATTCATAATTGAGCCAAATATGCTCGCCACAAAACAACAAAATAATCGAAACTTTACGCGCTCAGCGTACACATAACATGACGAAATATAACCATGGAAATCACAATTACAAGTAAAATCAGTCATTCATCCATCTCACATTCAAGCTTAGGTCCACGGTGATATTATTAAATAGATTTAACGAATCCTATCTCTTTATTTTTATTTTTAAATTTTATTTGAAGTATGCGAGCTTCTCTCGATGACCATATCAGACAAGGGCTACCATTACGATCGTCTGACGTGTGATTGTGATAGGATTATCACTTTTCCAATGAAATAAATTCCACAACGATGTTCCAGGATAATTTTACAGTAGAAATCGTCACTAAAATTTCCATAGAACTGCCTACAGTCACAGATAAATAAACATTCGCGCATACGGTCTATGAGTCACGACTACGTTATTTTTAATCTCTTATTATCTCAAATTATTGATCAACATGTGCTGCATAAGAAGAAATTATGTTCAAAAACACACTCTCTTCCTTAATTGACTCATGTAATGGACACACAAATAAAATCCTATCTTAAGATCCATTTACAAGTCTCAAAAATACCAATAACAGTAAATGCAAAATTTGTGGACATTCAAACCACGACCAATATTCCAGGCCAACATCTACCTCAATATAGCACACATTAATCACTTATAAGCACAGCAATAATTACACTCATGACCTTTAAACATTCTATTAGACCGTAATAATGTCACTTATTATTATTATTATTATTATTATTATTATTATTATACGCGCGCGGTCGCGTCATCGCAGGCTATGGTTTAATGAAATCATAGATGACTCTATTCTATCTCGAATCTATGGTAAACCACAAAACATCAAGGAAAAATCCTAAATTCACAGAACACGTCGATATTCTGTCCCAAATAATTCAGAAGTTATTCCATCATTAATTTATAAATTAATAATTATTATCGCGTGGGTCAAATATTTTTAACACTTTCCTCAACTTATCATGGGACAGTGAGAACATGTCACGAAGCACTCACTCACATAGAACAAATTATAGGTCCCAAATACACTCTCACACACATCAAATCTACCAACACCAGTGAAAGAAGAGTGAAATTCCTAACTACAAGGACTATTAGAAATGATTTCAAATATTCAAGCAAGGACTACGTCTACATAATGATTACAACAGAAAATAGAGAAAAGTATAATTTAAAATCTTAGCTGTAGTAGACTTGGCTTCTGGACTCGGTTGATGATCAGTGAATATTTAACCAAACTCCATCTCCGATGTTATTCTCTCCCGGGCTGAATTATGCCTCACATTTTAATGATACATGGCTGCAGCAGGCGAGGACTTAGGACAAATACAAACTCCGTCGTAATGCTGAAGTTCCATTCTTCCAAACTATTTCAGGATTGCTGGGGATCTTGCGTCTTCTGGTGAAAGCTGAAACTAAAAGATCTGTCTTAGAAAAAGTACTCAACACACATTCGATTCTTCAAGATGGCACAGTTTTTACCTACTTTAAAAATTTTCTTCAGATTTATAAATTTAAAGAAATCTGAACTGCGGCGTTTCCGATATTTCTATGTCGTAAAATTTCCTCAGAAGCAGAAACTTTATCGTCTTTCCATCAAATAAATGCTGGAAATGTTCCACGTCGGATACGTCGTTTCCAATAGCACATGTGCTCGAACAATTATTCCCGTAGACGACTGAGCAAAACAGAATGAAAATGAGCACTGAGCGAATGCAAATGAGCAAAGAGAAAGATTTCCCCAAGTACATGGGTATTTATTTCTTCAAGACGTAGGTGTGTTTGTTAGTTAGTTTTTATTGGCTGAGATTTTGCGATCGGGCTAACCTTGCGGTTCAATTGGTTAAATATCATGACGTCAAAATCTCAAAGTATTGATCGCTTTTAATCTGGTCGAGTTCCTGTCCACGTGCCACCCGTCTGATGTCTTCAACAAGGCACAAAAAAAACCAGACTCGCTTACACGGCACGGGAGAAACCTGTTTTCTGCTGGCTATCAGATAGTGTAGAGTTGAACTCACCTTCCTGGACGACAATTTTATGCATGGTTCCACTCAAGTAATAAAATATTCTTTCCACACAAACCAATAACCAATTTTCAAGGGTGCAGATGCTCTTTCGAATGTTGTAAATTTTGGTGCCCCGTCTCCTTATTTATAACAGATTGGAGCAATAGTGCTCTTGGTAACAGTGTAACGTTTGAGCTACCTACCTCATCACTTTATTGTACCTGATTACTATTAGATTTCTAATAATTATTGTTTTTAGAGCTGTGGGGCTTCCTTTAAGTCTATCCAACAATTATTTGTTATTGTTTAACAAGGTTTAAATCTGAAAAGAGGAAAGAATAGAAGAAATACAACTTCAAATTTTTGAGTTTTGAATTATGATTTGATCTTTTCGCTGTCCGCACATTCATGCCAGCACCTTCTTATACCTCTGTGCTCCACGGTATTTCCTTATCAATAATAATAATAATAATAATAATAATAATAATAATAATAATAATAATAAAAATAATAATAATAATAAAATGGCAGTGCGGCAAAATAAACACTATCGTATGGCCCAGGATCCACCCTTATTGGTGGTCTATTGGCCATGGCAGAAAGCAGGATGATAATAACAATCTAAAGGGATTACATATTTACGGTGTAGAATGCAGTAATATTGGCAGACGGCATCTGTGATCTAAACAAGCTGCATATCACTTCCGGCTGGGCATGCAACTCAGCACAATCCATCCTGAACACTGACCTCTCTATTGCTCTACTTAAGTTGCAAACCCAGCTTTCGTGTTACATCCACTGTCGTGCCGGTGTGCAATTATTCCTCTTACGTCCATTACTAGTGTCCACTGCTAAACCCCATTACCTAACTACAGCTCCAAGTATTTTGATTTACCAACTGAACATAATCATGGTACCTCGCTATTATTTACAAGCTCACCGAACCTACCATTGTGTCACTGATTCACAATTATCCTCTACCTCAGATTATACCACCTAGTCTTATTCTTCCACCAGAAATCAATTACGTCCTTAATCTCAACCAGACTTTGTTTCATTCAAAATTTCAGGCCCATCTCCACATCAAATTAAACCATCACATTTACCATTCCATACTACTCCAACCATACATCTCTCCACACATTAACTTCCTCCCTCCAGCACAGTTTTGTTCATCAACCGCATCTCGTAATTTATATACCATATACACATAATCACTCTTGGCGGCCTTCACACAATACTATCATCTTCACCCAATTAACTTCCTTCCCCCAATACCATTATATACATCAACCGCTTCTCATAATTGACATACCGTATACTAATCAAAATCTCATACTTATGGTACCTCACTATTATTTATAGACTCATCAAACATTCCACCGTATCACTGAGTCACAGTCAACCTCCATCTCAAATTATACCACCCGGTCTTATTCTCTCACCACATATCTATTTCGTCCTCAACATCAAACATACTTATTCTCTTTTAAAATTTCAAACCATTCTCCACAATAAATTAAATCATCTCACTTGCTATTCCATATTTTACCAGCCATACATCAATATTCCCCCTTTCATCCGCCCGCCTTAACTCATCAAATTTTTACAGCCATTCTACTACCTTATTTACTAACAATTTACTTAGTCCATAAGATCATTTACCCGACCTTCTCCACACCATCTAATACTGCAACTACTTGTTTTCACCAACCATACTATCTCAACTATAATCACATAAGTCTCTCTCCATATTAAATTATGCCACTACGTTTTACCATCACACTATATTAAATTATGCCATCACATTTTACCATTAACCTTTACCCTTATCACCTAACCATTTTTACAATCACTCTCTTCCTTACTTACTAACCAAATACCCACCTCGTCTTAATTACAGCCTTCCAATACCATCTAAATTCACTATCTCTCCTCTCATTCCAACATAGAATTCTGATCACTCTATTGCATTTTCCATACGTTTGACACCGATCAAGCTCATTATACATTTTAAATACAGTGACAGTAATTAATATACACACTTCACCACCTGCCAATTTAACTAAATCACTCTTATCTCAACTACAAATGACGCACACACTCCACTATTCTCTTCTGCTTAAACAATTTACTTAATACTGTTGCTTGTTTTTTACTTCTTGTCACAATGCCTTCGCCCGATTTACCCTTCTCATCCCACATCTCTTTTAGGCTCAAGCTTCTCCCTTTATCCAAGGCACCCCTTGCTTCTGCTTCATCCCTCAAAGCAGTATTTTCACTTCGTTTATGGACACTTGTCATTTCTTGTGATTCCCCACCCACATTCACTCCCTGTATCTTCCTTTCTTCTCTTACCTTGCCCTCCATTCTCAGCTCATTTACTATTGCACTGGTTTCACTCACCTCATTTGCTGCCTCCTTGGATCCTTCTACGATCGCTTCGAAGATAGTATGCGCACCCTCCTCTGCCCTGATAATTTCTAATTGCTGCAAGCTCTGTTCCAATGCTTTCAGATTCGTCACTGTCCAATTTCGGGACCAATTTTCGTGGATCACCACCAGTATCTGGCCCCTAATAAACTCTATCTACCACTGCGATTTGGCCCTCACTAAATGTTTCTTCAAAATTTGGAAATTCATAATCTCCTCTCTTCCTAAATCCCTCTTAATCTCAATTTTCTCACTCCGCAGACTACCAGCGTTCCTTATCACTATATCTGCCATCAATGAAGATAGGAGCGACACTTTTATGGGTCTGCGCCCCCTCACCTTGCCTATTCTCTCCACATTGTCTATGTCGACGTCACGAAAGTTGATCTTCATTTTGTGTTGAATGACATCCACCACTTTGTAGATAATGTCTACTTTAGTTTCTGCCTTGTCTTCCTCCACCCCATAAATAAATATGGATTTCTTCTTACGGTCCTTATTACAGACTGCTATTTCTTTCTTCAAATTTACCACCAGCTCTTCCATATGTTTTATTCTTTCCTTTATTGACACCAGTTTTCTCTCACTGTACTCCATCTTTGCCTTAGTATATCTCTTGTATTCCTGGATTTCGTGCTCCTGAACTTGCTCTTGTAGCAATTCCTTTAGCTGCTCAAACGGGCATAACTCCTCCACTACCTACTTTACCACCTGCCTTATTATTTCATTGTCTTCCCAACTCATGTTTCTACTACTTTCTGGCTCCGAATTTACCTCCACTCCTCCAATGACCAGCAGCACAGTAACAATCATTGCCTCAAGAAGCATCTTCTCCTTCATTGCCACCTCTACCTTATGTTCTTTTTTTATTATTCGTTCCCTTCCTCATTCCTCCCTGCCATCTGCCGATAGTGACCCTGTACTGTTCAATACAGAGTATCTTCCGAGCTTCCTTCACACACTCCACTTGGCCCAACCGCTCCCCCACTCTTTCACCACTCCATTCAGCCGGCACACACCACATGACATGTCTGACCACCTTGCTGATTTAAGCTAGACTGTGATGTGAGGGCAGTAGTGGCAGAGTACATGAATCTGCAGCCTCGCCAGAATCCGATGACCTGCTTGTCCTACAGGACAGGGGAGTAGGTAGATGACCACCTGGGGTATTCCTTCTGTCGATATTTCTCTTAGTGTTGTGTCCACAGAGTATGCGTGTGTTTGAGGAAAAGGCGACTGACCTTCTACAGACACATGACCCGCTTGAAACCCTGAAGGATCACCAACAGAATCCTCAAGGTGACAAGTAGGGGAAAGGCTTCCAAGACCAAATTGATCACCTCAGTAAAATCAGATTTAAAGGAACTGCAGATCCCAAATGGGACCAAAGAGAACCGATCTCAATTTCCGACAGACCATCCTACAGAGAGTCTTCCCACTGACCCTCATTAGCAAAAAGAATGAAGGGACCACCATACCTAAGAGGACGGATGGAAGGAAGCAGACACACAACCAGAAAATGAAAGTGTACTGGGCCAAGAAAAAGCAGAAGATTAAAGCTAAGAGTTAAGACGAGCCCCGTGGTATCTAGTAGGCCAAAACGAACCGAAAAAAATGTATATCCTAACACGAAAATGAACTGATTCTCTCAGAGAAATTAGAATTTCCTTCCATGGTCACTTGAACCGAGTGAAATCGGAAAGACTAAAAAATATGAGCCCATTTTGACAAAATTTAAAAAACACAAATAAGTTGGTTTATCGAGGTAAAAACGGATTTTACAGGAATGAATACGAAAGTAGAATTTCTAGGCTGGCCTACATTTCGCAATAAGAGTGGAAAATTCGCGGATTTTCAGGAAAATGACTATTTTTCTCTACAAGTAGTATAATTGGATGGTTCGGCCGCCTCCTCCCGCGGGAAATATGAATTCTGGCGGGAAATTTGAATTTTGGCGGGAAATTTGAATTTTGGCGGGAAATTTGAATTTGTAAACAAAGCCACGTGCTTTTTGACAGCTGTCATCGACAACAACGCATCGCTAACCTCACTGCTGCCATCTTGACGGGCCTAAACCTCAGTGGTACCAACTTAACCTAACTAGCGCGAGGTAAACAAAGCCACGTGTTTTTTGACAGCCACGTGCTTTTTGACAGACAACAACGCATCGCTAACCTCAGTACTGCCATCTTGACGGGCCTAAACCTCAGTAGTACAAACTTAACCTCACAAGCGCGAGATAAACAAAGCCACGTGCTGTTTGACAGCCACGTGCTTTTTTGACAGCTGTCATCCGCCATGTTTAAACTACAGAGCACCGTGCTGCCCTCTTTATCGCAGTAGCCGCAAATTCGTCACCTATCATCGGCAGTGCTGCCATCTTGGCGGGCCTAAACCTTAGTGCTACCAACTTAACCTCACTAGCGTGAGATAAACAAAGCCACGTGCAGCTGTCACCAGCCATCTTTCATCTATAGAGCGCAGTGCTGCCCTCTTTAGCTACTTACCTTTGAAATGTGGTGGCGGATAATTTGAAAAATGCTTTTTTGACAGCAGCCATCTTTAAGCACCGTGCTGCCCTCTTTAGCTACTTACCTTTGCAATGTGGTGGCGGTAAATTCCACGAGCTTTACAAACCTATATGCTTTTCTGACAGCTGTCATCCGCCATCCTTAATCCAGAGAGAACAGTGCTCCAATCTTTAGTTGAAATGTGGTGGCGGCAAATTCCACGTGCTCTTGTTTGGAAACAAATCAACATGCTTTTTGACAGCTGTCATCCGCCATCTTTAATCACCGTGCTGCCCTCTTTAGCTACTTACCTTTGAAATGTGGTGGTGGTAAATTCTACGTGCTCTTGTTTGGAAACAAACCCATGTGCTTTTCTGACAGCTGTCAACCGCCAGAGAGCACCGTGCTGCCCTCTTTGTGCCGGTGGCAAATTCCACGTGCTTTACAAACTCACGTGCTTTTTGACAGCTGTCATCCGCCATCTTGCATCACAAACCTCAGTGCTGTACTCTTTAGCTAGATACCTTTGAAATGTGGTGGCGGCAAATTCCACGTGCTCTTGTTTGGAAACAAAGCCACGTGATTTTTTGACAGGTGTCATCCGCCATCTTTAATCAATAGATCACTGTGCTGCTATCATGCGGGTAATTTCGTCAGCTGTCATCCGCCATCTTTAATCCACAGAGCACCGTGCGGCTCTCTGTAGTAGCGGGCAATTTGAAAAGTTCTGTTAGCTGTCATCCGCCATCTTTAATCAAGAGAGCACCGTACAGCCATCTTTAGCTAGATACCTTTGAAATGTGGTGGCGGCAAATTCCACGTGCTCTTGTTTAGTAAACAAACTCACGCGCTTTTTGTCAGCTGTCATCCGCCATCTTACATCGCAAACCTCAGTGCTACTCTCTTTAGTTGAAATATGGTGGCGGATAATTTAAAAAGAAAAATTCTACAGCAGCCATCTCTCGACGCTAATTGCACAAGATGGTGGCTATACATGACTCCTTAAAGGTGCTTATGCAAGATGATCGCTATACATAGGTTCTTATGAGACGCCCTTGGGATGCTTGCGCAAGATGGCGGATATACAAGGCTCCTTATGAGACACCCTAGGGATGCTTGCGCAAGATGGTGGTTGCTCTTATGAGGCGGCTTAAGGGTCCTTGCACAAGAAGGCTAGAGACGCCACTAAGGATGCTTGCGCAAGATGGCGGACGCAAGATGGCGGCTACTCTTATGAAGAAAGCTAGCTTAGAGGCTACTGCGCAAGATAACGGTTGCTGTTATGCATGCGGTGGAGAGCAATTTGAAATTCGATGTGCTTAATCAACAGAGCACGCTGCTACCCTCTTTAGCTGAAATGTGGTGGTGGATAATTTGAAAAATTCTTTCGACAGGTGTCATCTTTAAACAATGACGACTATATATAGGCTGTTAAGACCTTATCATTCTCCTCCTCCTCCTTCTCTACCTCATCCTCCTCCTCCGCCTCTTATGTCAAGGCATAGCTTTATATCGAACAAGTTTAAACCTGCATCGCGAAGGCAAGCGTGTGCAGCGATAACATTATTGTACACATTTAGACTTGCGAAACATAAGAAGAGTAGAATCAAACGCTGTACTCGATACAACATGTGATCAGAACATTGATTGATGTGTTCAGAACACAAAATAAGTGATAAGACTAGAATCGAACACTGCACTCGATACAACATGTCAGGGGATGCCCTTGTTCTACGAAGATCAGATTGAAACATAACAAGACTTGAATCGAACACTGTACTCGATGTCGTTAACTTCAACATGTGATTAAAACACTGTTTGGTGTGTTCAGAACACTACATAAGTAGAATCGAACGATGTACTTAATGCAACAGGTTAGGGGGTACCTTTGTTCTAAGAAGATCAGATTGAAACATAACAAGACAAGAATCGAACACTGCACTCGATGTCGTTAACCTTAACATGTGATCAGAACATTGATTGATGTGTTCAGATCACTAAACAAGTAGAACCGAACACTGTACTCGATACAACATGTTAGGGGATACCTTTGTTCTAAGAAAATTAGATTGAAACAAAACAAGACTAGAATCGAACACTGCACTCGATGTCGTTAACCTTAACATGTGATCAGAACATTGATTGATGTGTTCAGATCACTAAACAAGTAGAACCGAACACTGTACTCGATACAACATTTTAGGGGATACCTTTGTTCTAAGAAAATTAGATTGAAACATAACAAGACTAGAACCGAACACTGTACTCGATACAACATGTTACGGGATACCTTTGTTCTATGAAAATTAGATTGAAACGTAACAAGACTGGAATCGAACACTGCACTCGATGCGGTTAACCTTAACATGTGATCAGAACATTGATTGATGTGTTCAGATCACTAAACAAGTAGAACCGAACACTGTACAACATGTCAGGGAATACCTTTTTTCTAAGAAAATTAGATTGAAACATAACAAGACTAGAATCGAACACTACACTCGATGTCGTTAACCTTAACATGTGATCAGAACATTGATTGATGTGTTCAGATCACTAAACAAGTAGAACCGAACACTGTACAACATGTCAGGGGATACCTTTTTTCTAAGAAAATTAGATTGAAACATAACAAGACTAGAATCGAACACTACAATCGATGTCGTTAACCTTAACATGTGATCCGATACAACATGTTAGGGGATACCTTTGTTCTGAGAACATTAGATTGAAACATAGCAAGACTAGAATCGAACACTGTAAGAACATTGTTTGAAGTGTTCAGAGCAAAAGTACAACTTCAATGATTTACCTAGTGTAAAAATCAGAAAACACACACTGTGCACATATCGCATAGCTATCTCGCCTATCACTTGCCTAGTATGAAAATCAAAAACGCACTGTGCACATATCGCATAGCTAACTCGGCAACACTTCAAATGATTTGCTTAGTGCGAAAATAAAAAATCTATACCGCGTAGCTAACTCGTTCATCGCACTGCTAGGACGCTTAGTAATTGCAAATACACTGATATATGTCATGCGAAAATCAAGAAAGCACACTGCGTAGCCAACTCGCTCGGTCACTCGCTTAGTAATTGCAACACGACTAGAACACTGATACACGTTACTCTTTTTTCTCGAAACACACACACACACACGGATAAGAATGTTGCGAGATACTACATACTTACAGGTTTTTTTAAAAAAAATAGGGGGATGAAAGATCATAAATTATATGTACACATGTTGTCTCCTCCAAGTTGTAAGACGAAATAGACGCAGTACTGTGAGTTTCCGCTATAGCTGGCGAACGGAAGTAGCATGATATCTCAGCAAAAAAATACGTGTGAGCTTGCATACACGCAAGTCAGACCCAATGATGGATACCGCGATTCAAATCCTGGCAACTTATGCCGTCAGGAAGGGCATCTGGCTAGATCATGTAATTACACGTTATGACGATCGCGCAGGTCCCTCGCCTAGCATTTGCTATTTTTTACGGCTTCCGACAGTAGGAGTTCGAACCCGCTATCACCCGAAGTAGCGAGAATGATTGCGGGTACAAGAGTGTTGAGGGTGATTCATTTGTCGGATGGAGGTGATAAGACTTGTGCAGGCTTCTTCGGTAGGAGTAGGCTATGTGCCGGTACCGGGACATCTAGTTATAAAACCCGCTACAAAAGATTTGTCGCGTATACTGCGATTTAAAATCCTAGTCTTTTAACGTCACGAAGGGTAACCGGTCGTAAAACTATGGTGTATGATCTAAGAGGCGGGGTGTGCAAAAAGCCAGCATTAAGTAAGGGCTGTTGATGGGGGCGTTAAACCTTGCGCAGACTCCATCGAAAAATGATTGTGAGTATAAGATGTTGATGGTGATTCATCTGTCGGATGGAGGCGTTAAGCCTTGTGCAGGCTTCTTCGGTAAGAGTAGGCTATGTGCCGGTACCGGGACATCTAGTTATAAAGCCCGCTACAACAGATTTGTCGCGTATACTACGATTTAAAATCCTAGTCCTTTAACGTCAGGAAGGGTAACCGGTCGTAAAACTATGGTATATGATCTAAGAGGCGGGGTATGCAAAAAACCAGCATTAAGTAAGGGCTGTTGATGGGGGCGTTAAACCTTGCGCAGACTCCTTCGAAAAATGATTGTGAGTATAAGATGTTGATGGTGATTCATCTGTCGGATGGAGGCGTTAAGCCTTGTGCAGGCTTCTTCGGTAGGAGTGGGCTATGTGCCGGCGCCGGGTTTTACCCTCTCCCTACTGTAGTATATTACATTCTTAGGCAGTTTCAAGGGTGTGAAAAAAGCCAGCATTAAGTAAGGGCTGTTGATGGGGTCGTTAAACCTTGTGCAGGCTCCTTCAACAGGAGTTGCCTATATGCCGGCGCCGTACAGGCTCTTTCGATAGGAGTGGGCTATGTGCTGGTACTGGGTTTTTTACCTTTCCGTACAATCATAATATTTTATGTTAGGAACTTACACGAGCTAAATGCTACACAGCTAAGAAAACGCTCTTTGAGTTACAAGTGGCTTATCAGCACGCAGTGTCCTCGTTCAAGTTTACTACAGCCGGAAGATGAGTGTACAATTTCTGTCAACGCATGCATTCCCTACTTCGCTCTGACTGACTGCGCCGATACAACTTCAAAGACTGTGGAACAAAAAATGTAACCCATAGCCTACAGTTTGGTTTAGTGTGCTTGCCTCTCACCCGGCAGTCACGGGTTCGATTCTCTTGGGATTAAAAATATGTTTTACTGCCGAGTGCCCTCTCCTGACGCAAGAGTTTAAATCACAAGAATCTGTTTTACAGCCGACTGCCCTTTCTGACGCGAGATTTTAAATCACAAGAATCTGTTTTACAACTGGATGCCCTTTTAGGATTTTAAAAAGCAGTATCTAGCCTCTTACATCACACACTGTTGTTGTACGGTCGGTTGCCCTTCCTGACGCGAGATTTTAAATAACAAGAATCTGTTTTACGACTGGTTGCCCCTCCTGACACAAAACTAGCAGTATCTAGCCTCTTACGTCATACAGTATTGTTTTACGGACAGTTGCCCTTCCTGACGTCAAAGAACTGGGATTAAGAATCTGTTTTACAACTAGTTGCTCTTTTTAACACGAGAATCGGGGTATTACAGCTAGATGCTCTTTTTAGATTTTAAAAAGCAGTATCTAGCCTCTTACATCATACACTATTGTTTTACGGTACGGCTGGTTGCCCTTCCTGACACAAGAATCTGTATTACGACTGGTTGCACTTCCTGACGCAAAACTGGCAGTATCTAGCCTCTTACATCATACACTATTGTTTTCGACCAGTTGCCCTTCCTGACGTCAGAGTACTAGGATTAAGAATCTGTTTTACAACTAGTTGCCCTTTCTAACACGAGAATCGTGGATTTACAGCTAGATGCTCTTCTTAGTGCAGGAACTAAGATTTTAAATCGCTGTATCACGAACTATTGTTTTACGGCCGGATGCCCTTCCTGACGAAAAACTAAGATTTTAACTCGCGCTAATCTGTTTTACTGCTAGATACCCTTCCTAACGCGAGAACTAAGATTTTAAATCACATGAATTAATTTTACAGCCGGGTGTTATTTTTGATGAGAGAAACAAGATTTTAAATTGTGTCCCACACCACAAACTATTGTTTAATAGCTACATGCCCTTCTTGACGCATAAAGTATTAGTATCTAGGCTCTTACATCATACACTATTGTTTTACGGTCGGTTGTCCTTCCTGTTAGCTACGCTGTTAGCTACGAGTTAGCTACGCGGTATAGATTTTTTATTTTCGCACTAAGCAAATCATTTGAAGTGTTGCCGAGTTAGCTATGCGATATGTGCACAGTGCGTTTTTGATTTTCATACTAGGCAAGTGATAGGCGAGATAGCTATGCGATATGTGCACAGTGTGTGTTTTTTTTATTTTTACACTAGGTAAATCATTGAAGTTGTACTTTTGCTCTGAACACTTCAAACAATGTTCTTACAGTGTTCGATTCTAGTCTTGCTATGTTTCAATCTAATGTTCTCAGAACAAAGGTATCCCCTAACATGTCGTATCGGATCACATGTTAAGGTTAACGACATCGATTGTAGTGTTCGATTCTAGTCTTGTTATGTTTCAATCTAATTTTCTTAGAAAAAAGGTATCCCCTGACATGTTGTACAGTGTTCGGTTCTACTTGTTTAGTGATCTGAACACATCAATCAATGTTCTGATCACATGTTAAAGTTAACGAAATCGAGTGTAGTGTTCGATTCTAGTCTTGTTATGTTTCAATCTAATTTTCTTAGAACAAAGGTATTCCCCGACATGTTGTACAGTGTTCGGTTCTACTTGTTTAGTGATCTGAACACATCAATCATTGTTCTGATCACATGTTAAGGTTAACGACATCGAGTGCAAAGTTCGATTCTAGTTTTGTTATGTTTCAATTTAATTTTTTTAGAACAAAGGTATCCCGTAACATGTTGTATCGAGTACAGTGTTCGGTTCTAGTCTTGTTATGTTTCAATCTAATTTTCTTAGAACAAAGGTATCCCCTAAAATCTTGTATCGAGTACAGTGTTCGGTTCTACTAGTTTAGTGATCTTAACACATCAATCAATGTTCTGATCACATGTTAAGGTTAACGACATCGAGTGCAGTGTTCGATTCTAGTCTTGTTATGTTTCAATCTAATTTTCTTAGAACAAAGGTATCCCCTAACATGTTGTATCGAGTACAGTGTTCGGTTCTACTTGTTTAGTGATCTGAACACATCAATCAATGTTCTGATCACATGTTAAGGTTAACGACATCGAGTGCAGTGTTCGATTCTAGTCTTGTTGTGTTTCAATCTGATCTTCTTAGAACAAATGTACCCCCTAACATGTTGTATTAAGTACAGCGTTCGATTCTACTTATGTAGTGTTCTGAACACACCAAACAGTGTTTTAATCACATGTTGAATTTAACGACATCGAGTACAGTGTTCGATTGAAGTCTTGTTATGTTTCAATCTGATCTTCTTAGAACAAGGGTATCCCCTGACATGTCGTATCGAGTGCAGTGTTCGATTCTAGTCTTGATCACTTATTTTGTGTTCTGAACACATCAATCAATGTTCTGATCACATGTTGTATCGAGTACAGCGTTTGATTCTACTCTTCTTATGTTTCGCAGTCTAAACATGTACAATAATGTTATCGCTGCACGCGCTTGCCTTCGCGATGCAGGTTTAAACTTGTTCGATATAAAGCAATGCCTTGACATAAGAGGCGGAGGAGGAGGATGAGGTAGAGAAGGAGGAGGAGGAGGAGAATGATAAGGTCTTAACAGCCTATATATAGTCGTCATTGTTTAAAGATGACACCTGTCAAAAGAATTTTTCAAATTATCCACCACCACATTTCAGCTAAAGAGGGTAGCAGGGTGCTCTGTTGATTAAGCACATAGCATTTTAAATTGCTCTCCACCGCATGCACAACAGCAACCGTTATCTTGCGCAGTAGCCTCTAAGCTAGCTTTCTACATAAGAGTAGCCGCCATCTTGCGTCCGCCATCTTGCGCAAGCATCCTTAGGGGCGTCTCTAGCCATCGTGTGCAAGGACCAAAAGCCGCCTCATAAGAGCAACCAACATCTTGCGCAAGCATCCCTAGGGTGTCTCATAAGGAGCCTTATATATCCGCCATCTTGCCAAGCATCCTAAGGGCGTCTCCTAAGAACCTATGTATAGCGATCATCTTGCATAAGCACCTTTAAGGAGTCATGTATAGCCACCATCTTGAGCAATTAGCGTCGAGAGATGGCTGCTGTAGAATTTTTCTTTTTAAATTATCCGCCACCATATTTCAACTAAAGAGAGTAGCACTGAGGTTTGCGATGTAAGATGGCGGATGACAGCTGACAAAAAGCGCGTGAGTTTGTTTACTAAACAAGAGCACGTGGAATTTGCCGCCACCACATTTCAAAGGTATCTAGCTAAAGATGGCAGCACGGTGCTCTCTTGATTAAAGATGGCGGATGACAGCTAACAGAACTTTTCAAATTTCCCGTTACTACAGAGAGCAGCACGGTGCTCTGTGGATTAAAGATGGCGGATGACAGCTGACGAAATTACCCGCATGATAGCAGCACAGTGATCTATTGATTAAAGATGGCGGATGACAGCTGTCAAAAAAGCACATGGCTTTGTTTCCAAACAAGAGCACGTGGAATTTGCCGCCACCACATTTCAAAGGTATCTAGCTAAAGAGTACAGCACTGAGGTTTGTGATGCAAGATGGCGGATGACAGCTGTCAAAAAGCACGTGAGTTTGTAAAGCACGTGGAATTTGCCACCGGCACAAAGAGGGCAGCACGGTGCTCTCTGGATTAAAGATGGCGGTTGACAGCTGTCAGAAAAGCACATGGGTTTGTTTCCAAACAAGAGCGCGTAGAATTTACCACCACCACATTTCAAAGGTAAATAGCTAAAGAGGGCAGCACGGTGATTAAAGATGGCGGATGACAGCTGTCAAAAAGCATGTTGATTTGTTTCCAAACAAGAGCACGTGGAATTTGCCGCCACCACATTTCAACTAAAGATTGCAGCACTGTTCTCTCTGGATTAAGGATGCGGATGACTGCTGTCAGAAAAGCATATAGTTTTGTAAAGCTCGTGGAATTTACCGCCACCACATTTCAAAGGTAAGTAGTTAAAGAGGGCAGCACGGTGCTTAAAGATGGCTGCTGTCAAAAAAGCATTTTTCAAATTATCCGCCACCACATCTCAAAGGTAAGTAGCTAAAGAGGGCAACACTGCGCTCTATAGATTAAAGATGGCTGGTGACAGCTGCACGTGGCTTTGTTTATCTCACGCTAGTGAGGTTAAGTTGGTAGCACTAAGGTTTAGGCCCGCCAAGATGGCAGCACTGCCGATGACAGGTGACGAATTTGCGGCTACTGCGATAAAGAGGGCAGCACGGTGCTCTGTAGTTTAAAGATGGCGGATGACAGCTGTCAAAAAAGCACGTGGCTGTCAAACAGCACGTGGCTTTGTTTATCTCGCGCTTGTGAGGTTAAGTTGGTATTACTGAGGTTTAGGCCCGTCAAGATGGCAGTACTGAGGTTAGCTATGCGTTGTTGTCTGTCAAAAAGCACGATTCTGTCAAAAACACGTGGATTTGTTTACCTCGCGCTAGTTAAGTTAAGTTGGTACCACTGAGGTTTAGGCCCGTCAAGATGGCAGCAGTGAGGTTAGCGATGCGTTGTTGTCGATGACAGCTGTCAAAAAGCGCGTGGCTTTGTTTACAAATTCAAATCTCGCGCCAAAATTCAAATTTCCCGCCAAAATTCAAATTTCCCGCGGGAGGAGGCGGCCGAACCATCCAATTATACTACTTCTACACTTTGCTTTACGTCGCACCGACACAGATAGTTCTTATGGCGACGATGGTATAGGAAGGGCTAGGAGTTGGAAGGAAGTGGCCGTTGCTTTAATTAAGGTAATAGCCCCAGGATTTGCCTCGTGTGAAGTAGGAAGCACCGGAAAACCATCTTCATGGCTGCCGAGAGTGGGATTCGAACCCACTATCTCCCGTTCTCCCGAATGGAAGGAAAAGGACAGAAAGCGCGTGAGAATCTGGTCGGTTGAAAGAAGAAAGGAACATAGTGAAATAATGAAAAAGTAATGGGAGAGTGAGAAAATCAACAAAGGCGACAAAAACGTGAATTAATGCTATGTTGTCCGATAGCTGAAGTTGAAAACAGAATAATAATAGCTATTAACTTTTTATTTACAAAACTGCCTCCCAATGGAGGTAGCCCTAAAGGACTCATATCGATATGAAAATATTAATTAGCATTACAATTACAATCACAGTATTAAAATATATACTGGCAGAAAAGAGTATCCAACATCATGAAATGAGGAATGTAGAATATGGAAATTTCAGCAATATATTTGTCGAGGTAATATATTTAATTCATTAAAGGTTCAAGACTACAGGTCAATATCTGCGCGAGAAAATCCATCGTAAATATGCCGTGCTGGTCCATTAATAGCCGGTGTAATCGCCTGACTGTTTAACGCAGGCATGAGAATCTGTTCGGTTGAAAGAAGAAAAGAACTCAGTGAAATTATGAAAAAGTAATGGGAGAGAGAGAAAATCAACAAAGGCGACAAAAACGTGCAGGTGCCGGATGTCAGCTTGTGGGATGGAGTTCCATGCCTGTTGCACTTGGTCGGCCAATACAGTGACGGTTAATGCTGGTTGTGGATGACGCTGGAGTTTTCGTCAAATGATGTTACATACGTGCTCGATTGAGGACAGATCAGGAGATCGAGCAGGCCAAGGCAAATGGCGACACTCTGTAGAGTACGTTGGATTACAATAGCGGCATGAGGGCGTGCATTATCCTGTTGGAAAACACCCCCAGGAATACTGTTCATTAATAGCAGAAAAACAGGTCAAATCACAGGACGGACGTACACATATGCAGTCAGGGTGCGTGAGATAACCACAAGAGTGCTCCTGCTGCCATAGGAAGTTGCTCCCCTGACCTGAACTCCCGGTGTAGGTCCAGTGTGTCGACGCTGCAGACAGGTAGCATGCAGGTGCTCAACGGGCCACCTTCTAACGAACACACGGCCATCACGGGCACCACGACAGACCCGGATTTTATCGGACAACACAACGGACCTCCACTCCATCCTCCAATGAGCTCTCGCAGACGGCGGTGGTTTGGGGTAAGTGGAATACACGCCGCAGGTCGTCTGGCTCGGAGCTGTCCTTCAAGTAACCGATTTCGAAGAGTTCGTTGCGTCACTGTGGTGTCAACTGCCGCTCGAATTGCTGCTGCAGACGCAGACTGCTGCGCCACAGCCGTACCTCGAATACGGCGGCCCTCCCTCTCGATGGTGCCACGGGGAAGTCCGGAGCCCGGTCTTCTTGAGAGCATACCTTCTCGTAACAACTGCTGCTATCACGCATGCACAGTGGAGACATTCCTGCCAAGTCGTTCTGCAATAGCGCGGAAGGAAAATCCACCAACATATAGCTCTATTATACGGCTCCGTTCAACCGCATTGAGCTGTTAATACCGGCTTCGTCGTCGTAAAGGCATTCTTGACCCACTCACAGCCACTTCGTCCAATCGCACAGGTAACTAACGCTCTCGCACGGTACAGCCCGTGTATAAAGCAAACCTGATGTGGAACAACGTAGCGCCACGCTAATTCGATTTGCGGGAAATCGCGTTGAATATCATCTTTTGGACGTATAATCACGCTTACAAACGTTCGTTAATGTAGCAAAATCCCTTCTTGGTGTTTGGATATTTTTTTCCGCCACTGTAATAATATGATGTAAAATTTCAAAATACACCTGTAGGTGTGGATTAAGATGATGATTCAGAATGACTATGGTGCAAAAGCTCTCCAGCAATATGAAATACCAGTAATTTGAGGGAATATAATTCATTAACGACTTATTATGCTGGTATTTAAAGGATGTCCGGTTAAACGCAGTACGATTCTCCACGGACTCGGATTGAAAGCGGTACAAAGCATGTTCCCGAAAAATTCAATAACATTATTATTTTTATAATTCTGTAACCAACTGCATCCATGGATTCCGCGTTACAGTCCATAACTGTTACAAACTCGACGATAAACAGAACTTCAAGGGATGATTTGATAGTGTTTTGAAAATTGCGAAGCTGTCTATTCGTAGAAATAACGGGGCATCAACAATTGTCCAAGCTTTTGTGTACACAGGGGGAATAAACATATCTTCCCCCATCCCCGTCAACAACGTAAACTTGTTTGCCTACACCCGCGCTTAAAAAGCAAGTGACCCTGTTGGTGTTTGATTTTATCGGACATTCCCCTTTCGAAGTCCTGAATTCGGTACAGGTGATGTGATGTCACAAAAAATGAAAACGTACACTGTGAACGATATATTGAACATGAACTTGTGAAGAATGGAATGCCGAATGTGTTTATTTCAGGTACAGTGTCTCATAAAACTGTTCTCTTGTAGTCTACAATTTCTTTCCAATTATCTGTTGCCCCTTAGGTCATTGTACAGCTACCGCGGTTGAGCTATAACCCGGGGTAAAGCGTGCGCCCAGACAACCGCGTTAAATGGAGCATCTATAGTAATTTCATTCATTGATGGATTACACTAATTTGATACATACATACATACATACATACACACATACATACATAATCATTATAGACTGTTATGCCTTTCAGCATTCAGTCTGCAAGCCTCTGAGAATTTACTAAACGTCGCCACAATCCTCGATTTGCAACTACTGTTGTGGCCTCATTTAGTTCTACACCTCTTATCTTTAAACCGTTAGAAACCGAGTCTAACCATCGTCGTCTTGGTCTCCCTCTACTTCTCTTACCCTCCATAACAGAGTCCATTATTCTCCTAGGTAACCTATCCTCATCCATTCGCCTCACATGACCCCACCACCGAACCCGGTTTATGCGTACAGCTTCATCCATCGAGTTCATTCCTAAATTAGCCTTTATCTCCTCATTCCGAGTTCCCTCCTGCCATTGTTCCCACCTGTTTGAACCAGAAATCATTCTTGCTACTTTCTTGTCTGTTACTTCTAACTTTTGAATAAGATATCCTGAGTCCACCCAGCTTTCGCTCCCATAAAGCAAAGTTGGTCTGAAAACAGACCGATGTAAAGATAGTTTCGTCTGGGAGCTGACTTCCTTCTTACAGAATACTGCTGATCGCAACTGCGAGCTCACTGCATTAGCTTTACTACACCTTGATTCAATCTCACTTACTATATTACCATCCTGGGAAAACACACAACCTAAATACTTGAAATTATCGACCTGTTCTAGCTTTGTATCACCAATCGGACATTCAGTTCTGTTGGATTTCTTACCTACTGACATCAATTTAGTCTTCGAGAGGCTAATTTTCATACCATACTCATTGCACTTATTTTCAAGTTCCAAGATGTTAGACTGCAGGCTATCGGCACAGTCTGCCATTAAGACCAAGTCGTTAGCATAGGCCAGGCTGCTTACTACATTTCCACCTAACTGAATCCCTCCCTGCCATTTTATACCTTTCAGCGTATGATCCATGTAAACTACAAACAGCAAAGGAGAAAGATTACAGCCTTGTCTAACTCCTGTAAGTACCCTGGACCAAGAACTCATTCTACCATCAATTCTCACTGAAGCCCAATTGTCAACATAAATGCCTTTGATTGATTTTAATAATCTACCTTTAATTCCATAGTCCCTCAGTATAGCGAACATCTTTTCCCTCGGTACCCTGTCATATGCTTTCTCTAGATCTACGAAACATAAGCACAACTGCCTATTCCTCTCGTAGCATTTTTCAATTACCTGGCGCATACTGAAAATCTGATCCTGACAGCCCCTCTGTGGTCTGAAACCACACTGGTTTTCATTCAACTTCCTCTCAACGACTGATCGCACCCTCCCTTCCAAGATGCCTGTGAATACTTTGCCTGGTATACTAATCAATGAGATACCTGGATAGTTGTTGCAATCCTTCCTGTTCCCTTGCTTATAGATAGGTGCAATTACTGTTTTGTCCAATCTGAAGGTACCTTACCAACACTCTACGCTAATTTTACTACTCTATGAAGCCATTTCATCCCTGCTTTCCCACTATACTTCACCATTTCAGGTCTAATTTCATCTATTTCTGCTGCCTTATGACAATGGAGTTTATTTACTATCCTTTCCACTTCCTCAAGTATAATTTCACCAACATCATTTTCCTCCTCCCCATCAGCTTGACTGTTTGCAACACCACCATGATGATTTCCTTTTACATTGAGAAGATGTTCAAAATATTCCCTCCACCTCTCCAGTGATTCCCTGGGATCTGTTATGAGTTCACCTGAATTACTCAAAACACTGTTCATTTTCTTTTTCCCTCCCTTCCTAAGATTCTTTATTACTGTCCAGAAAGGTTTCCCTGCTGCTTGACCTAGCCTTTCCAGGTTATTACCAAAATCTTCCCATGACTTCTTCTTGGATTCAACAACTATTTGTTTCGCTCTGTTTCTTTCATCTACGTACAAATCCCTGTCTGCCTCGGCCCTTGCTTGGAGCCATTTCTGATAAGCCTTCTTTTTACGTTTACAGGCTGCTCTCACTTCATCATTCCACCAAGATGTTCGCCTTTTCCCATCTTTACACACAGTTGTTCCTAGGCATTCCCTTGCTGTTTCTACTACAGCATCCCTGTATGCCACCCATTCACTTTCTATATCCTGAACCTGCTTACTGTCTACTGTTCGAAACTTCTCACTAATCATATCCATGTACTTCTGTCTAATTTCCTCGTCCTGGAGATTTTCTACTCTTATTCGTTTGCAGACAGATTTCACTCTCTCTACCCTAGGCCTAGTGATACTTAGTTCACTACAGATCAGATAATGGTCTGTATCATCGAAAAATCCCCGAAAACTCGTACATTCCTAAACGATTTCCTGAATTCAAAGTCTGTTAAGATATAGTCTATTATGGATCTGGTACCCCTAGCCTCCCATGTGTAGCGGTGAATAGCCTTATGCTTGAGGAATGTATTCGTAACAGCTAAACCCATACTAGCACAGAAGTCCAGCAAACGCTTCCCACTCCCATTAGCTTCCATATCTTCCCCACATTTACCAATCACCCTTTCGTATCCTTCAGTTCTATTCCCAAATCACGCATTGAAATCGCCCATTAGCACTATTCTATCCTTGCTGTTGACCCTGACCACGATGTCACTCAATGCTTCATAAAACTTGTCAACTTCATCCTCATCTGCACCCTCACATGGTGAATACACAGACACAATTCTTGTCCTAATTCCTCCCACTGACAAATCTACCCACATCATTCGCTCACTTACGTGCCTAACAGAAACTATGTTGCGTGCAATGGTATTCCTGATAAAGAGCCCTACCCCAGACTCTGGCCTTCCCTTTCTAACACCCGTCAAGTACACTTTATAATCTCCTATCTCTTCCTCGTTATCTCCCCTTACCCGAATATCACTTACTCCTAGCACATCCAGATGCATCCTCTTTGCTGACTCAGCAAGTTCTACCTTCTTTCTTCCATAAGCCCCATTAATATTGATAGCTCCCCATCGAATTCCATTTCGTTCGCCAAGTTGTTTCCAAGGAGTCCCTCGCCTGTCAAATGGGAGTGGGACTCCATTACTCCCATAGGTCCGAGGCTTGCTTAAAGTGTTCTGAACTCGGTAAATTCATGAAGCAGGATGCTGCCCTACTTGCACATAGTCCAAGTGAGGATCTCTCCTCTAACGGGTTATGGACCACCGGTGAATTGTGTAGTCCTAGCCGCCTGAGCACAAGGAGGGCCACGACTCAGAATATGTCCGAGATGTCCACTCCCATTCCATAGCAACTGGTATCCCGACTCTCAGGACCACTTACTAGGCCACTCAGCCGTTACCCATGGTTCACGAACTAGGACGTGACTACAATAACCCACAAACATGTCAATAATTAATTAATTATTACATTAATCTTAAACCTGACATATTTCATGAATTATTAAAAGTCAAAGAAAATGCAAAAAGTCCGCTTTTGTCAGCCATTTTTCACTTATTGTCTGTACGATACATATAGATGGCTCGTAACATTGACGAACTATTCGATATAAATACATGTCCATAAAAAGGATCTGTAGGACATGAACAATATCATAGTCATATGACGATTCGAACTTAACAGCCGAGGATCAGGATGTCATTATTTTAAATGTCAGTTAATTTTAGATAACACTCGTTTGACTTCCCGCTCTCTAATTTTAATTATCAGAGCGCGTTTCACAATTAATTTTCTCCCCGCAAAGTGATCATTAAAACTTCTCGTTCGGCTTAATTGTTATTGGTGCTGAGGCGCAGACGTAGTCTCATATTTCACCATCCGATGATCCAGAGCAGACAGCCTCTAATTTATAACCAACGACTGAAGTGATATTCAAGAATTATACTTTCCTTTCGGCTGTAATCTGGATACATAAGAACAAATACGATAACACTTAAATCGAGTGTTCAGTTCGTAAACTTATTCATTCAAACGAATCAAATATGTTAGTATTAGAATTCCAGAGAAACTTTCAGGTTATCCGTGTGTCGGTAGGCACCGAGTTCTTCGCTGGTAGTTGCCGACAATGAGAGTAATATAATCAAGTAAGGTAAAGGAGTACATTTAAAGATACTATCAATGGCAATGTGCACGAAGGAATTAATTTTGCAGACCACTCTAACCTTATAATGCTTCGTTTTCTGGCTGATTTTGTCTATAAATACTAATAATAGCTAGATAGTGATGGATATCTTACGTCTGTAGGAAACAGACATCAGCGAAAACAGTAGCAGAATACACACACTAGGATGAAGAGGTCGAGGTGAGCTACCATGTCTTTGACGACAGAGACTTCACAGTGACCTCTATGGCGAGATATATGTCCATTAAAAATCATTAGGCAGGTACTGGCAGTGTGTAAAGCAATTTTAACCAATTCAATACTATGCATTATGTATGCGTGCTGAAGTCACGTTAAATAATGCAACGAAATCTAAAGGTACTTTATTTAACGATCCACCCTCGTATTTTACTACTTAACGTAATACAAATTCAGCAAATTTCATGTAATTTCTTGGTATACGCCAAATTAACATCTTCAGCATAGAGATAAATACCTTACCCGCATTTGATGGAAATTATATGAGTCTGCATAGGTTTCGGGCCTCATGTAAAACTTTTAGAATAATTCACGAAGTCTCTAAATTAATTTGAACTAAACGTAGAGGAGTTCAAAGAGAATGAGCTCACAGGCCGAAAGGAGAAAATGTGTCGTTCGGAAGCAAAGAAATTAGTGCACACACATGGGATTCAAGAGATTTGGTTTACCGAGCTCGATAGCTGCGGCCAGTATCCAGTAATCGGGAGATAGTGGGTTCGAGCCCCAATGTCGGAAGCCCTGAAGATAATTTTCCGTAGTTTCCCATTTTCACACTAGGCAAATGCCGGGGCTGTACCTTAATTACGGCCACGGCCGCTTCCTTGCACTTCCTAGGCTTTTCCTATCCCATCGTCGCCATAAGACATATCTGTGTCGGTGCGACGTAAAGCAAATAGCAAAAAAAAAGAGAGAGAGAGATTTGGTTACTTTGTAATATTTAAAAACACTCATTTTTTCACATTGCACTGAATGTAGGGACACAGTCTGTCAGCTTTTGCTTTTCAGTTCATTAGAAAATGTTTTTTGTCCCAGTGGGTTCACCGAAATTGAAGAGTGTTTAAATACATCAATTCTGAGTGGTTTGCTTCCACATCTTTAAATAACTCCTTCGAAACTAAATTCCGACGCATATTTGTAGACGCTTAGCAGTCAAAATAAATATTTAGCAATTATTACACACAATAACAAATGTCAACTTTTTGTTGCTGACAGAAATGAAAATAGATTTTAGTTAAGTGGCATGCCCAGACTTCGAATCTGAACTCCGTTTTACTCTCACCACAAACAATTTTTCGTGAGCACATGTTGAATTTCGTTGTATACTCATGTTAACTTTTTAAGACATTTTGTAGTAACATATTCAGTATCACTTCACTCATATAAACTAAATAATCATCAAAAGTAATCAACCAAACAGCCAATATAACAGCTTAAGGTGAGAACAGACCGCACATTTTCCAAAATATCGAATTACTTTTTGTCTATATAAATATTTAGACCTTTATGAAAATTTTGGTGCGTCATCTTCTTATAAATAAAGTTGTAGGAGGTCCGCCGTCTGTAATTTCGTTTGTTTTGCCAAATTTTCAGATATTTATCCGTTTTAGGTCAACTCAAGACCGAATCGGTGGTTTTTACTTTTCGTGTCTGTTTGTTTGTTTGTTTGTTTGTTTGTTCCACCATCACGGCAAAACGGCTGGATAGATTTCAACCAAACTTCATATGTGGAGTATACTCACCCCGAGGAAGGTTCCTATATGCATTTCATTTTAAAATCTTTGATTAGACGGGGATTTATAGGAAAACCAGAACGGTTTTCCTCCATTTTATCTTATACTATTGATTTCCTGTAAACTCCGTGGACCGTATGCGAAACGTCTCTCCATTATAAACAACTTTCGTTATGTTCATAATTTACCTTACTATTCAAATGACGGAGAAATTTTCTATTTTCTGCAGGTATCATGGTCTGAGTGTGTGGCCGACAGACCGACAACGAACGGACAGGTTGCCATGGCAACGTCTCTGACTGCTTGCCAGCAGGGAAGTAACGTATTGCCATTTTCCTCATCATACCTTTAAATTCATGGTTGTTCCTTGCGTAGAAGACAAGAGAGGGCATCAATCGGCCATTCTGCGGGATATTGGCGGAATATCGTTGGATTTTATAACCGTCCTCGAATAGCTTAAGTAATAACACCATTAGTCATCTTATCTGTTGACCTAAGAATGAGTACGCCTAAATTTCTCCTCTGTTACCTCTTTCTTACATCCATAACTCACACTAGCATAATTTATTGAGGGCATTTGATTTTCCAATACATTCACTTGGTATTTACATATTTGTCGTCATCCGACTGTCCTCAGTTTTAATCCATTTTCTATTAATTTCAACTTCCTTTACTGAATTATTTTCTTCCTTAGTTACACCGTATGTATGCGAGTACTAATCTCGAAAGCTTGACACTCTTTCCTTTGAGGAAATATTCTAAGCTATGCAAAGATATAACTTTCGGCTCCGGAAAATGTCGAAATATGGATGCAATTTTAACAACGGTGCACACCTTCGTTTCGGGATAATTGGTGGCTAATCTGTAAGTCTTATCACAAATCAGAAAGCACAATCGCCTTTCATTCTGGATAGATCTACAACTTTGGTCCTATGACTTTTTATCGTATTTCTATTCCTTATACGTTAAATAGAGCTGTATTTCTCGATTTCTACTTAATTTTGTACTTTCACACGTATATGTTAACATTAATTTGGCACACTTATAGGAAAGATAGAATCATAACATTCGGTACGCACATTGGCATGACCAGTGGCAATGCGATAGCCAAATTTTATGATTCTGTCACATGAGTACCACAAATATAAAGTAGTGTGCGAAAACTGTACGAAATTTCACACCCAATGATTCTAACTCAATCTAACTCATAAATATAGGAGATACGAGAAGATGTCATGGGATCAACCATATAGAACACTGAAAGAGGCGTCTGATTGTGAGGTCCGTTTTCAGATATGTCGCAGAGTTTCAAAGCAGTTACTCTCGAAATAAAGGTCTGCACTTCTAGAGTGTGTCTGTACATTGACTATTATGACGACATTTCTGTACAGTTATCCGTTTCAGGTGTAATAATGACCATCTGCATACTTTTAGATTTGGTGTCTGTTTTCCTGTTTGTCTATAATTTGGAATCTTCTGGATATATTTCCACCTGTCCTTGGGTAGGTTTCAGGGCAAATAGTGTTTGTAAATCCATTAAATGACTGGATGGTTTATACGAAACCGAAACCGTGATTTTGCACTCCCACAAAATGTACACAACCAAACTTAATAGAAATCTACCTGCCTTAATGGAAATTAATTTTTAAACGTTTTTTTCTCATGTGCATCATTTCGGTAAGAGGATTTATAAGGGAGATGTCATTAACCGGACTTAACTTAAGAACGGGCGCGTGTTGAGCGTATTTCTTACAACTCGAAAACTATTGAAGATATTTGAACCAAACTTTATATTTAGCATTCACCTTCCCAAAGGTAGATTTTAAAGGTCAATAACATTTCCTGTTCCTGGAATGGACTGGCGGTTTATAGCGAAACGAAATGGTGAATTTACTCTTCCACAATATATACAGTGCATGACCAACCTGACTGGAAATCGACCAAATTTGTTGGAAATCCATTTCTAAAACTTTTTTTCATGTGTATTTTCTCGACAGAAAGATTAATAAAGGGAGATATCATGAATGGCCGGTTTTGCAGGCTAAGTCCAGGAGACATAGACCAAAAGGTGTTGTACGTGGAGCAGATTCCTTATTTATCTGTATAAGTAAAATCCTAACGACTGTGTGCCTGTATATTGACTATTTTGGCGAAATGTTCGCACAGCTACGCGTTTAAGGTGTAATAATAACAACCATCTGCATAATTTTTTGGTTTAGTTTCCTGAAAGTCCTAACTTTAACCCTCCTCGCCTAAAATCCACATTGCGGCATAATCTGCCAGGCGAACAAGAAAACAGAAATTTGGCAAAATTGTACGTTTTGCCCTGTAACGGACAGAACATTTCCAAGAGCTTTAAATTTTTCACTTTTTCCCCCGAAGAATATCGAAATATGGAGGCAATTTTAATGATGGTGCAGATCTTCACGAAGTCCTATCACACAAGGGAAGGCACAATCTCCGTTCAATTTGGAGTGATCTACAACCTTGGTCTTGTGAGTTTTTATTGTATCTGTATCCCTTTTACGTTTGATTTTTGTCTATTTCTCGATGTTAAGTAAATTTGGACTTTTCACATGCATAATTCAAACTTTCAATCACTTATAAGAAAGATAGAATCATCAAACCCTACACGAAAATTGGCCCACCCAGTAGCCATATGAGAGCCAAATGCTATGTATGTAGCTGTCATATAACTATCTGAAAAGTAATGCTTTGTGAGATAATCTTACAAAACTTTCACCCTATTCAACGTTTCTAACTCAATCTGACCCATGAATAGATCAGATATCATACGACCAGCCATTTAGGCCGCTAAATCTGACGTCTTATGGTACAATCCTTTGTCGATATGACGTACCGTTTTGCAGCAGTCAATCTGTAAATCAAGGTCTGCAATATTTTAAGCATGCATATACTTTGGTACGTCGACCTATATATATTCACTGATGTGTTGTAGCGATCGAGAAAGGGTGTGTCTGCTATTGTAATCAGTACTCCCCACACCAACTTTGACTGGCAGTAGGAATAGGGTCCTTCTCCAACACCTGTGTAACTGGCATTAGTAAGGAAGGCCTACCGTTGTAGTAAATAATACTCTTCTCGATTTGACTTGCAGAAGGCAAGGGAGCATGCATTGTCCCCTACCTGATTGTGTTTGGCTGTAGGCAAGGGTACCCGCCCTTATAAACAAATGTATCCATCTAAAATGTGACTGGTATTAGGCATAGTGGCCTGCTATTTTGATGGAAACTCACCAACTTGGTGTGACTGGTAGTAAGCTGGCTAGCTGTAGGAAAAGGGGCCTGTCATTATAATTATAACTGCACAACTCAATTTCGACTGGTAGTAGGGAAGTTGCCATACATTCTAATGAAAACTGTAATCTGTCTGGAAGTAGGAAAGGGTGCCTGACATCGTAACGCAAACTCCCAAATCGATTGTGACAGCGCAGTAGGCGATGGGGCCTGCAATTATAATGAAAACTTCCACACTCGATTGTGAATGGCAGTAGGCAAGTGAGCCTGCCGTTATCATCAGAAATCCGTAACAAGCACTTAACATTGGAAACACCGAATTGGGAACCTCCCTATGCTGTTTCTCGGATAACGCTAAGAGACATGCCATTTTAAATCAATCTTATTTACTGTATGTACAATATTTACTTCGATATTCGAATACAATGTAGAATACCGTAGCGAAGCACGGGTACATTTGCTAGTTTTGGTAATAAATCCGTGTGTGTGTATTTTTAATTTATTTTTACTTGACATAACAAAATGTCTGCATCAGTGTCTGTATTATTTCAGATTTATATTGATACCTCAAAAACTATACGATCCACAACGCCGTTGTTTAGCTTGCTTCTCTCTGGGGTTTGAGGATGGTGCCTGTTGTAAGTAGCCTAGCAGCCAGCTCATCGGCCCCTAATGGTGCAACAAAATGAAAGTAAAATTAAAATTTAAAAATGTATCCATCGACTAGAATCTAAAACGAAAGATAATGAAAAAATGACCATGAATCCAAAACAATCAGTGGATCCAGTTCACAATACATTATTTTCTGAGATGATGATTCTTGTCCAAAGTGGTCCAAAATGCAGATCACCGGTCCCTCATTATAGTACTAATCACTGGTAAGGCAGAACCATGGTGTTCCTCCTATAATGGTACTAATCCAGGTAACGTACACTCATGATATTCCTCGCATGGTGGTACTAATTACAAGTAAAGCAGACCCATGTAATGTCATAGATAATGCCATCACTTAAAGGTAACACAGACCCATGGTGTTCCTCCCATAAGGGTACTGCTCATAACAAACGCAGACCCATGGTGTTCCTCACATAGTGGTACTAATCACAGGTCACGTATACTCTCGCTGTTGCTCACACATTGGTAACAATCACAGGCAATGTACACCCACAGTGTCTCACACATTTTGATATCACCCACAGGCAACACAGGCAATATGGTGATCCGCGCGTAATGTAATCCTCTCAGACAACGCAGATATATGGCGTTCCACAAATATTGGTACTAATCACAGGCAACGTAGACACATGGTGTTTCTCATATAGAAAGACACTACTCATAGGAAACGCAGACACATTCTGAACAGAGTGGAACTAACACATTCGAGCGCAGCGCTCGACACATTAGACCTTAGACACCAGTCTGTGCAGCCGAGTGCCCGCTCCTCTGCCTCGGTGTGATGCACACGATGTTGTTAATCATAAGCAAACCCTGTAGCAATGCCATGACTAGGCTCATGGCGAAAAGATATAGCATCATCCCTATCCTTATCACTAACAGCAGGCCAAATGGTGTATAATCAAAGCCATTATTGTAAAAAAAAGAAGAAAATCACAGGGAACGCCCAGACCTGTGATGTTCCTCGCATAATGATACTGCTCCTAGGTAACGTACACGCATGGTGTACCTCAGATGGTGAGATTGTGGTACTAGTAGCAAGTAACGTCGACCTATGATTTTCCTTACCTTATGTTACTAATCACAAGTAGTCTCACGTTTTCTAAGTCCAACATCCCTTGGACGTCCCTTTAGTCGCCTCCTACGACAGACAGGGGATACTGGCAATGTATTATTTTTCTTCACTCCCCACCTGCAAATGGTGTCGCCCCTTTTAGTCGCCACTTACGACAGTCATGGTATACCGAGGGTAAATTCTTTATCTGCATTCCCCACCCACAAGGGTATTTTTTTGGATTTGTTTATTACAGATTAGCTGCACTGAGTGTGATTATTCTTTGCTTATATACCAGCATTTGATCAGTCATGGGAGAAAAGGGCCACACTTCCAAAAATATATTTGCTACTGCAACAATAATGTTGATAGGTGTACGATGTTAGATTTTGAAATTCTCACCAAATATTGCCAGGGATGCACCATTGTAGGTGATTATGCAAAGAAAAGTGTGTCCAGAGGCCTTCATCTGCAAAGAACCATGTATATTCAAGTGGCAGTATGGAGGTTGCAGCTACAATGGCTATTTTTGATCGCTAATTTTCAGAAGAGGGAGCTCGATATATGAAATATGTAGGAAATGGGGACTGAAAATCTTTCAACCCTTCAACACTATTTTAAAAAGCAAACCCTATGATGAACCTATTAAAAGCGTGAATGTGTAGGCCATGTAAAGAAGAGGATGGAAGCTGGCAAAGAAAGTGGGCGACACCAAATTATCAGATGAGAAAAGTATGGAATATGCTGGAAGGTTTACTGATAATGATGAATTTCAAGAATATTATGGCACAACAATTTGGGAAACCACACATGATTTGGATTACATGAGAAGAGCAGTGTGGGCAACATACTTTCATACGCTATCCGCAGATACTAAATCTATACGTCACCTGTGCATACCTGCACCAAACACACGGTCTAAGTATAGAAAAGCAGAGGAAGCTGGCGCACTAGATGCATTCAAATATGAAAACTCAATGCCTGAAGGAGTAATGGAGGCTATTTAGCCCATGTTCAGAGCCTTAGCAAGTACAGACTTGCTAAAGAAATGCCGTTTTGGGAAAACACAGAATGTAAACGAGACATTTAACAATATTGTATGGACTCAGATTCCAAGAAATGTCATTGTAGGCATGGACACTTAACGATTAGGTGTGGGTGATGCAGTGATCTGCTTTAGTGATGGGAATTCCGGAAGAATGAAGGTATTGGATCAGCTGGGAATAAATATAGGACAGAATACAGCAACTACATTGGGAACTCTGACTGACTAATAGTTCAGAAGGCTGACATTTCTGCTAAGCAAATGACTAAGAAAGAAAGATGAGAAGAAATTAAGCCTTCAATATGAAGAGGAAGGATCAGACTACCGATAAGCGTGCTTTTAATTTTATCAGGATGAACGATGTATGTTTCCTTATAATCACTAATTAACTTGAATTTTCTCAATATTGGAATTTTTTGACAAAGACCCCATTTCCTCAAGAACTAATAGATATAAAGGTAAATTTTGTGGAAATAATTCATATAGTTCAGGTGATTATATGGATCTAGAATGAGTGTTTTGAGAGTGGTATAACTGTTGTATAAAATTGTTTTTTTTTTCAAAAAAGAGTGCAAATGTTAACAAAATTGTATCTCAGTCTTCAATTTGTATACATTCCCAATTCTTGATCAGTGAACTAAATACACCCAGACGTCTAATTTTTAAGCATTTGCTAGCGATATGTTCAATAGCTTCAGAAATAATGGGTAAAAGAAGGACAAAAATTAGCATTGTTGGTATAGGGGATCTGATCTCAACTTAAAATAAAGAATATATAGGAACATTTCTCACTTTTTCCAAACGATTTTCTTGGATGTCTTACGCCGATAAGATATAATCAAAACGTCAGTGGTAAGTTGTCGGCGCAATCAGCAAGCAAGGTAAGTGTCTATTTGTTTTTGTGTTGCATTTCTAATATATCCTGGAAAAACGTTTCTCCGTGCTCACCTTTGACATCGCACAATTTCGATGCAAATAAATCCATTTGTGAATTCCGAAAATGAATCTTACGGGATATATTGCATACCATTAATTTCTAAGCCTCCAACATGTCTTTCACCAACTCTGTGTAATTATATGCTCTGTTGCTCCCTACAAATATCATACATGCCGATTCAAAGGCAAGTCAAGCAGTTTCCTCACCTTAAGTATATTTCGCTCGAATACAGCATTGTCCAGCAAATCTCGTACTTGTGGACTTGTAAAGATGCCTTCCTATACGTTGCCTTACTCAACCTTTAACATTTCTCTCTTAAATATTGGAATGCCCTTTCAGATTTGTTTGTTGCCATATTTATTCTTAAACGCTAGATTTAAATGAAACGATGACAAAATCAAATTACCAGTAACAGGTGAAATATATCCACACTTTTCTTCCCGTACTACCGTATTTCATCTTGATGGCCACTCCCTAACTTCATAATGATTTTGCTTATCCCGACTATCCCAATGACAGAGGGAACAGCAAAATTCTGTGAACCTTGGTTGCATTCCTCTTAGCATGCTTATGATTTTTTGATGGGCACAAATTGCCAACCATATTTTGCAAAGTTTAGAACCTTAGGAATAGTTTCCATACTGCTATACGTCTCCTTAAGATTAATACAGCAGTCAACTGGAACAGATGGATATACTGCACAGTTCCGGTATGCGGAAGCACGACATATAAGCTGAATTTCTACGAGCTATGCAGAGACGCCCTTCTTAAAAAATCTTAAACACTTTCCAACGCAAACATTAGCCCAGGGCCTCTCAGAGTGCATGCACTGTACATGGTGCAAAGGACGACTTCGCTTTGTTGACCGGAGTGCAGACCCCCACTCCTCGATTTGGAGCAATAGAGCTGTCTCCCTCTTTCCCCACGCCTGTCTCGCTCGCTCCCCCTATTTCCCTTCTCCTCACTTGCTGCGCAACGCTGCAAATCCGAACCTAGCTGAGCCGAGCTTAACCGAGTAGCCCAGAGACGAAGCGTTGGTTCGAGCCGAGTCGAGTGGGACCGATGCACTGTGCACAGGAACTCTGCGCCACAGTTTGCACGCGTGAGATTTTGGGCGTTTGAAAGGCCCTGCATTGGCCCATTAATATAATAATATTAAAATATTTTTCATATATTTTCACTAAAAATATGACGAAGGATTTTCCATTTCCTGAAGGATTATTTTGCTTTTGACAGGCCGTAAATCTTCCATTTCCGAAGTCGTGGTTATATGTTCTCTGCTTGTGTCTTATTTAATCTTATATATATCTCGGTAACATTGAAAGCAATATAAGCCATTACATTATGAACACATACCTAATACAATGCAGATCCACCTTCTGCGCCCAGAACCGCGACCACTCATTGAGGTGGTGTAAGGTGTCCTGATGTGTCTGGTACCACAAGCGCAACAGCAGGTCACCCAGTTCGTGTGCACAGCTGGGTGGTGATGCAGGACGAATCTGCTTCTCCAAGTCCAAACACAAACGTTTTGAGGGCCCCGGCATTAAAGCAAATTCACAGCCATGTTCCTCTCACAATACTCGCCGTGTGGCAAGGCGCACTGTCCTACTGGAAGTAGCGAACACTGTTGACGTGAACTGATGCGCTTGGTTCCCGGTAATGTCCAGATACCGGATATCTGTTAGGGACTGGTGCACGTGGAAAAAGGATCCTACTGTGTACCGTGAAAACATCGCCTAGATCACCACATGTGCTCAACCAGCCTGTCTTCACCTGACCGTTCAACTACTTGCCAGAGCCTCCGATCGAAATTGTCGTTTACGCGTTGACGTGATTAACCAGGAATCTGGATTCATAAGACCAGGTGACCGTTTACAATCGTCCACATTCTAGTGGCAATGATTTTGTGCCGATCTCATGCATAGCTTTCGGTGCAGTGCTGTCAGCTCTGGGGTACGACTGGGTCCAATGCGCAGCCTGATCATCACCATTGTGCCCGCTGGCAGTTTATCGAACTCTGGCCCCACAATCGCTCCGAACAATGCACGACAGCCTTCGCTGTCCTCTGGCATCAATGAGCCGCTGTTGACATACGGATGGACGACGTGTCGTTGTTTACCCTTCGTCGTCATTTAGATTCCTGCTCACAACAGCGACAGAAGAGCACGTTTCAGAGATGTTGGTACAAACCCGGCGTGTCATCACAAGTTTCCCCTCTATGAAATGCGGTGAGTTAGGCCACATTTCCCATTCCGATGCCTTAGTCACTACAAACGGCAAATCTGCAAACCTTCCTCATATATACCATACTATAGGCGTATCACGTGTAACTCTCCCCACCGCAGGCACGATAGAAATTCCCAGGTGGGGGTGTCGTAGTGCAATGCAATCAACTTGTGATCAAATGAGGTTCCCAATATTCAATAAAGTCAGGATCAGGCGGATGATCAATCATCAGGAGAGGTACTAGCGCTATAAGACATTGTTCCTTCCTCTGAAGTCCACTATTTAGGGCGTTCGGGAAATGGTAAAGAAGCGTTGTGTTTAAAAGTTCGCGTGGCTGATAACAAATTGGGATACACAAATGCAAGCCTATTTTGTTTTGAATAAAACCATACATACTGACCATACAGAAATAACTGACTGTTGTGTGTACCTCTCGAGTGGCATATACAGTAGTATACAATAATGTCCGCCATTTAACCAACGTATTTAAGTTCAATGACAGCAGAAGTTAGGTGTCGAATTTTATCCTAATCGTTAAAAATACTGTACTTAACTACCTATCTATAATAATATTATAAAGAGGAAACATTTGTTTGTTTGTTTGTAACGAATATACTCAATAACTACTGAACCGATTTAAAAAAGAACCAAACTCGGTAACCACTAAGGGCCCGAAAACCATGTTTAAGGCCCTAAAACCAACCGTTACGGTGATATTGGCACCACACTACCCCTGTTCTAGGAATCGGATAAAGTAATGAACTGCCGTAACCATGGCAACGTCAACTCCAGGACTCTACAGCAGCGAAATTATCTACAATAAATCACAAAAACCTAACATGTTACAGACATGAAAATTGATATTTGTAATCCCCTTTAAAAATAAAAGAACACAAATATTAGTTTTCAGAAAATGCACTTGGGATGGGGGGGGGGGTGAAAAGAAGTGAGAAAGGAGTTGAATTATTGTTTATATGAGGATACATATATCTCATAAAGATGTTACAGACTTTAAAATTGGTACTTGGAATCTCCTTTAAATATGAACACACTTTTTTTGTAAAATCCACATAAGGGGGTGAAAAGAATAAAAAAGCGGGTGATTTTTTTAAAATTAGTATCTTCTTCTTCTATCGCCTTACCCACACCTGTGGGGTTGCGGGTGAGAACTGTGTCGCACATGTGGATTTGACCCTGTTTACGGCCGGATGCCCTTCCTGACGGCAACCATATGTTTAGGGGAAAAATTTGTATATTCGTAACGGATAGACTCGAAAACTACTGAACCGATTTTAAAATTTACTTCACCTATAGAAAGCTACATTGCCAATGAGTAACATGGGCTGCGTTTAATTTTCAAAACAATTCGAGGGCGGGGGACGACGGGAGGAGATATAAAAGTATTAAAATAATAGGCTAATATAGGCGAAATCAAATTTGTTGTACAAGGACGAGACAAAGCTCATTTTAAGCCCCTTGACGCAAAAAACAAAACTCGGCAAACTCTACGGGTCCGAAAACCATGTTTTAAGGCCCTAAAACCAACCGTTATGGAGAAATTGGAACCAGACTACCCCTGCTCTAGGAATCGGATAAAGAAACGAACGACCGTAACCATGGCAACGTCAGCTCCAGGATTCTACAGCAGCTAGATTATGCATGTACGTTAGGGCATAGCTGCCAACCAAAATTGATGCACATATGACTTAATATCTGGAAAGAACATAACATGGAGTTGTGAGGACTGAAACAAAGGAGAAACGAAAACAGGAAAGGGTGATAAACCTTCGAAAGTTACAATAGAGGACGTCTATAAGCAACTGAATGAACTAAGAAGTGAGAATCTGAGAGGAGTTAGGACAAAGTTTCAAGAACTATTTTTAGCTGCCTCTGAATATAACCATAAGATAATCTGCATAACCGAAAGTTGCCTCACTAAGTCTATATATGATAATAAAATCATCCCTAGTAATTACTGTGTGTTTAGAGCAGAGAGGGAACAAAGTATCAGGTAAACGGAGGGGAGGTGGGGTGGTAATAGCCGTTGATAAAATGTTTAAAACTCTCGTGAATTCGAATTTTTAATGGTTAAATTTCAGTTCAAATGCAGGTCATATTTTATAGGAGTAGTATATTTTCCACCAAATTCTAACCTTGATCAATACTGTGAATATTTTGAAATACTTCAATCAGCAATAAATCCAGGAAACAAAAGTCCTATTTGTATTGTAGGAGACTCCAATTTGAGAGAAACAAATCAGGATGCTGGTCCACGCGAAGCAAGATCGGGAACAATGCAGGTTCAGAACTTCCTAAATCTTATGAATCTAACGTCTAGAAATACTATCACCGAGCTCGATAGCTGCAGTCGCTTAAGTGCGGCCAGTATCCAGTAATCGGGAGATAGTGGGTTCGAGCCCCACTGTCGGCAGCCCTGAAGATGGTTTTTCGTGTTTTCCCATTTTCACACCAGGCAAATGCCGGGTCTGTACTTTAATTAAGGCCACGGTCGCTTCCTTCTAATTCCTAGGCCTTTCCTATCCCATCGTCGCCGTAAGACATATCTGTGTCGGTACGACGTAAAGCAAATAGCAAAAATAATAATATCACACATAAATTTGGATCCTGTTTAGATTTAGTTCTGGCCTCTACAACAGAGCAAATTCACATTGAGAGAGATGACCAGCCTTTGTTACCTGAAGATGACTATCATCCTGCATTGATTCTCTCAATAGAAGTTAATTTAAGAAAACTTACTACATTGGACAGTAGATAAACTTTTAGGCATTAGAATTATAATAGGCTAATTTTCAATTACTCTTTGAGTGACTAAACACTTGTGGTTGGTCAGAATTGAATGACATTGAGGACGTTAACAGTGCTATAGATTGCTTCTATAATAAACTTTATGTGACACAATCCAGTACGCTAAAAGGGGCAGACGATGACAAAAACACAGCTAGAACACAAGCACCGCGGTCCACAAATGGCCTAAACGCAAAGAACAAATCTTTATGGGATTCTTGATTATTGCGTTCCTCTGACTAAGTATAGTAAAAGAACTTATCCAATATGATATAATAAAGAAATAATACAACTAATTCGAAATAAGGTGTATCAGGAAAAGAAGACATCGTAGTGAATATAGTATGACACTGTTCAAAACAAAGAGAAAGAGAAGAAAATAAGAATAGCATATAAAGAATACATTCAAGGTATTAGAAAGTAGTATAGCTAGTAATAGCAAAAACTTTTGTCACTTTTTAAAGCAAAAGAAGACCAATAATCAAGAATATCACAGATCTGTACTAAAAGTACCTTAACAGAAATATACGACGTATTTACTGTACTTCAAAAGTACATACACAAAAAATAACACCGAAAATTACGAGCAGTATATTCTAGAGGAAGTGCAGTATAAGGAACTTGACATGCTAAACATTTCAGTGGTATCCGTTGATTATGTTAAATGTGCTATAAGAAGATTACAGTCTAAAAGGATGTATGTATTGAAAGGATGCGGAGACGCTCTTGCATATCTACTTTGTATAAATATTAACAAATCTCTGCAACAAAAATATTTCCTGATTTGTGGAAGATAGCAAGAGTGTGTCCAATTCACAAAGATGGTAACATTGAAAACATAGATAATTATACACCAGTATCAATACTATCAGTCTTATGAAAAGTGTTTGAGGATATACTTTGCTGCAATATCTATCGACATGTTGAGAAAGTCATCATAGAGCAACAACATGGCTTCATGCAAGGGAGGTCAACAAGTTCAAATTTAGTAAACTTTACAAACTATGTGCCATCTATTTTAGATCAAGGAGGGCAAGTGGATGTCATATACACGGACATGACAAAAGCATTCGATAGGATTGATCATCATAAAATTCTAAACAAGCTTCACAGTTTTAGTTTTAGCCCTGAACTAGTCGAATTCCTTAACTCCTACTTCAGGAATAGATTTCAATTTGTTAGTTTCAAAGGGGTAGCTTCATGCATAAACCAAGGTTTAAAATTGGGTCCACTGTTATTAGTTCTGTTTGTTAACGATATTGGCTCTGTATTGAAGAATTCTAAATTTCAGTTATATGCAGATGACATGAAAATTTACAGGCAGATTAGTTCAAACGAAGATAACTAAAAATTAAAACCAGGCCTCACAGCACTGGTTGAATGGGGAAAACACAATTTCTTTCAATTCAATTCAATGTTAAGAAATGTGAAACAATGATCTTTACTAGAAAAAGACAACCAAAAATCCATTCTTATAAAATGAACGATATCAGCCTAAAACGAGTTGAAGGAAGGAACGATTTAGGAGTGATATTTGATAGTAAACTTCAGTTCAATATACACATAAATAACGCCGTAAATAAGACCTATAGGAAACTAGGATTTCTAATGAGAAACACGAGCAAATTCAAAAATATCAAAGCCATAATACAGGTATACAATTCACTAGTTAGAACAGTAATAGAATATGCCTCCATAGTCTGAAATCCCTTATGTATTAAACGCATAAAAGAAATAGAAAATGTTCAAGCTAAATTTCTAATATATCTGTATTTCTGCATCTCTAAAACTAGTGCAAAATATGTGGCATATAGGGACTTAATAACAAATTTTGGGACAGATATGTTGCATACTATGAGAACATTAACGTATGTAAAATACCTACATAAAATTCTCAAAGGTAAAGCATATAACCGAGAGTTACTCCAGCAAATAAACATGTATGCACCGTTTGGATGTAATAGAAATAATTTAACTTTCTTTGTTCAAAGATCAAACGCAAATAACCATATGAATTCGCCTTTGGACAGAATATGTCAGTCAATTAATAAAATGCCAAACGTGGACATATTTCACGAGGAGAGTATCTTGTTAAGGTCAGTCAGAGTGGAACTCACACAGAGAGAAGATATCAATTAAATAGGGTAGCATACTTGTGTACCATGAAACATTTAGCCCTTACATTAACTTAGATTAACAATGTATATTTTGGGCGAAATTAAAATAATAAGTTGAAACACACACTTACCACTGCCCATAGTTCATAAGTATAGTATTAGGTTTCATATTTTAATTTTTATTCTAAAACACTTATAAAATTAGAAATAACAAGTGGAAACTTTCTGTAAGTGGACAGAAGTGCCTGTTGAACAAAAATCAAATAAATAAATAAAATTCCCTAACCCAGTCTTCACATGATAAAAACGTATGGTGACTTCCCTGTCGCGTTTCTGGGGTAAATTTGAGAGTTACTAGCAGTTTCCCGCTGGCTCCGCCCGCAATGTACAAAGTATGGTGCTGGTCGTTCCTATCCTCATGGATGTATTTGCAAAATTTCGAGTTAATGAAATAAAGCACATGATCAGCTGTGGTAATAGAATGTAATACACTTGAAAATACATCACGCAAATACATTGAATTAAACGTTCTAGGAACAACACTACGCACCGAACTGTTAAAAAGTCCTTCAAAGATCTTAGTCATGGAGACAAATGTACTCATATCTTTTCTCATAATCTACCAATTTTAGTACAGCAGTTATTACCTCAGAAGAAAGCGCTTGATCCACTGAGTGTTTTCAGACAAAACGAACTGTGTACCTCAATTAGCACGAAAGATAGGATTGCTTCAATGAGAAAAAATATTGAAGTAATGAGACGTCTAATTGAATGTGCACTCATAACTTTCCTCAGAATCAAAAAATTTGAATAGTTAAGAGATGAAATGAAAGAGGTTGATCCAGTAAGTGTGCTTAGGCCAAAACGAACTCCATACCTGAATTAGAACCAAAGATATGATTGCTTCAAAGAGACAAAAAGTTGAAAACGTGAAATAAGTTGAGGAAGGCGGAAGTTAAGTGATTTATAGTACATGATGACAAATCTGTGCTTGAATACCTTTCAGTTAAAAAATAATGAAGGAATTCGACCGGACAGAATGGCCGGACTGACTGACTTTAGTTTTCATACATTGTTTTAATATATAGGTGCAATTTAATTCAATTTTACTCACAATGTGTACACTACTTAACCTAGATTTCTGTATACCATGTGGAATTACGCAGCGAAGCACGGATACATCAGCTAATACAGTGTAAAACGAACACACGATTTACTTATAATACACCACAATCTGCACAGAATGAATCATTACAATGCATTCATGCTATTTAATCAGGCAATCAATCAGTGAGGACTGTTTTCATGTAACAGATTACTTATCAATTGGTTAACAAGTTGTTTCTTAAATTATTTCCCTAAATACGTCTTCCAGTAAAATAATATTCCAATTTTAACTTCATTATGATATCTCAAAAATGTGAAAATTATATTTAGACTAAACTTATCCGTCTACTTATGTCATTCCACGCTATCTCTCTAAGGACGGGTTGAAACATTTCACTTAGCTGAGAACCTCGTCTCCTTACTCCAAAATTTCTCCAGCCAAAAGTTTGCAACATTTCGGTAGCACTGCTCTCTTGTCAGAAATCATCCCGAGTAAATGGTGCTGCCTTCCTATGGATCGTTTCCTGTTCTCGAATCAAGTAGTACCGGCGATGAGTCCCGTACACTGGAATCATACTTTGAGTTATCAGTGACTTACGCCCCCTCCTTTATATCCGTAGCACAACCCCTAAATACCCCCGCTATACATACGAAGAGATCTGTTTCCATTTACAACCTCGTTGGTGTGATTACCCCAGTGAATAATATGTATTGAAATAAATAAATAAATAAATAAATAAATAAATAAATAAATAAATAAATAAATAAATAAATAAATAAATAAATAAATAAATAAATAAATAAATCTCTCACCAATGAATTGCATTAAGGGCTGAAGGCCAGATGGCAGATTTCATGTCAATTGTTTACCTACGCCTTTTTATAATTATTTTAAATAACATCGTAATTTTTCTAACATCTCTATTCGTAAATTATTGCAATTCCTAACTCCTCATCCAATAAATAAATATTTTCCGCGAATTAATTTATCCGCGATAGGTGCGATGGCAAAACCCCAACACTCAGTGGGTCAGAAAACATAATTGATACATTTTACGTCTGTGAGGAATTTAATTTTTTATTATTCTTCAATTGAATGCGAAAAAATATGTAATAAAGAACCGGAAATTCTCACAAACGTAAACTCATTTATAATGAACATTTAAATCGAACTAAACTTAAAATAGCTTCCAGTTAAAGCATATCCCTTTCTCTTTTCATTGCGTGCTCATCTAGTTCCACTACTGTTTTCTTTCACTGATGTAATAGCATTCTTCTAATTATGTTTCAAATTTTCCCTCTAGGTCTTCTCTAAATTTGTAACTTAACATGTAACTTTGAGATATGTGATTCCTTCCACGTTTTGTATTTGGACTGATGATTCGATTGTTCGCCCGTTTCAGCACAGAACCTCAGTCGAACAATAATTTATGATCTCAAAGTAAGGTTTCTTTATGACCACAATGCTCCTAGTGTCTTATTTAATTGCATCTACTGACCAGAGTGTTTTACGTTTAAGCATGATGGAATTCAATCTTTCAACCTTCAGCCCAATAAACGCGTCCGTAACCCAGCTAGATGAACACAACTTATACCTTTATTATATACTTTTATGTCTTTCAGATTTCAGTCTTCAAACCTGTGTTAATTAATTAAGAGCCTTCACAATCCTTTATTTGTAACTTCATTTGGTTACTCGCTTCTCTCCATTAAATCATCAAAATCTAATCATCAGCGCCTTAGTTTCCATCAGCTTTTCCTACTCTCATTGGCAGAGTTAATTATTCTCGAAAGAATAAGAATTATAAAGGAAGTAATAAGTTTAATCTTACTTTCCTGTTGTTATTCACGGCATGTTCTTGTTACGTGTAAGGATACCAAACTTTCTCTGTCAACATTGTTATGTTCCTCAGCGTCGCTACATATCTGGCAGACAAGCCCAGTAATTGGCAGAAGATCTCGCGTCCTGGGCTCAACAACACGTAAGCAGCCCTCGTAATTGGCTGTCTAACAGCTGTGAGTGAGCCTTCGCGTGCCCACACAGTCGAGAGCAACTCTTCTCAAGTAGTAGACGAGTTCAGAGTTATGATTATCAGTTGGTAAACATAGTCTCTCAAATTTAAACACATCATTTTTTTTCCTGAACATAATGTAAGCAAATACGAATTCAATAATAATAATAATAATAATAATAATAATAATAATAATAATAATAATCGTAGGCAAAACTTTTAACACCTGAGGGCTGTGCAGTCTCTTGGAGAGGGGCAGAACTTGACGATATATACTTAATTTTATACATGGTTAATAAATGTCACTACCTTTGATTTTGAGTTCCACCCACTGGCGTGGAATGTGTGAGCATCCATTTATGCGTTGGAACCTGTGAACTTGAGACATGTGTTTCTAAGTTGCCACTAGTGTCTGTTCAAATCAAACCTACCAATCAGCACTCTGCTCGCCCTTATAAATACTGTAATCTTGGACCTTATGTATCTATCGAGATTTTGAACTGTGCGACGATAAGTGAGGTCCCTCCCCCCGCAGGAGACTATGAACGGCCTGGGGCAGTATGTAAAGTAGGTGGCTATATCTTGAACTAACTGATGAATTTATTTGCGTGTGACGACGGAAGGATAGCAGCGCTTCCCAGTAACATGTAACAGTTAGGGTGTGCCACGTTTACCTTAGTTTTAATATGAAGCTTCCTAATTTCCTGTTCGACTGTAATATGTAGGTTTCTAGGATTTCTACGGACGGAGTGAAATCTGACCTACTGGGTATCATGTAACTTAAAAAGAACGTATGAGTGTGGACCCTCGCTTCCCTCCCTCACTTTACTTTTGGTGACTAAGTTTCACTAATTTCTAAAATTTTATATCCCGCTTTTCGGTCTTTAAGTTTCATTTCTTGTCTTAGTCACCAATGAAGTATGGATTATCCCCTGTAACCCACCTTCTTACCTACTAGTTTTATGGCAAGCCATGTCACAGGATTTCTTGAGAGCGTTCAGCATTCAATTTTGTTCTCGGCCTTTCTACTAAACTTTTTGTTTTTCTCCTGGCCGTCTAGTATGAGTTTCGGATCCTATTTTGTTTTTCTAGATCCTTCTGTTCCATGTATTGCTACCTTCCGAATAAAGGGCAACGAGTATGACATGGTGTAAAAGCTATTAAACTTTTAAGTGTAATAAGGGAAATACTGATGTAGATTTCGGGCCCATCCGGCCATTAAAGGCTGAAGGTCAAGGTTCGAAACTGCTGTGATATGTAACTATTTGAAATTTACGGTTAGATTCCCCTCTGATGTCTTCGAAACCTCGGCTTCTTTCCTTCACAGTAAATCACTGCTTAAGATTCTAGTTCTTTTTGAAGGGAAACATTTGTTAGAATAGGCCCAAGCCTCCATATCAAACCAAAGATTGTCTAAGACTAGCAAGTCTTGTAAAAGTGAAAGTTCTTTCTTCTCATTAAATGATTGTGAATTACATAAAGCCTTAAAATTTACCCAGTCATTTCCTCTTATGTTCTAATAAATGTTATAAATAAAGTTGTAGGGGGTCCGCTGTCTGTAATTTCGTGTGTTTTGCCAATTTTTCAGATATTTATCCGTTTTAGGTCAACTCAAGACCAAATCGGTAGTTTTTACTTTTCGTGTCTGTTTGTTCCACCATCACGGCAAAACGGCTGGATAGATTTCAACCAAACTTCATATTTGGAGTATACTCACCCCGAGGAAGGTTTCTATATGCATTTCATTTTAAAATCTTCGATTAGACGGGGATTTATAGGAAAAACAGAACGGTTTTCCTCCATTTTCTCTTATACTATTGATTTCCTGTAAACTCCGTGGACGGTATGTGTAACGTCTCTTCATTATAAACAACTTTCGTTATGTTCATAACTTACCTTACTATTCAAATGACGGAGAAATTTACTATTTTCTGCGGGTATCATGGTCTGTGTGTGTGACCGACAGACCGACAACGAACGTACAGGTTGCCATGGCAACGTCTCTGACTGCTTGCCAGCAGGGAAGAAACGTATTGCCATTTTCCTCATCATACCTTTAAATTCATGGTTGTTCCTCGGGTAGAAAGCAAGAGGGGGCGTCAATCGGCCATTCTGCGGGATATTGGCGGAATATCGTTGGAGCTTATAACCGTTCTCGAATAGCTTAAGTAATAACACCATTAGTCATCTTATCTGTAGACCTAAGAATGCCTGCGCCTAAATTTCTCCTCTTTTACCTCTTTCTTATATCCATAACTCACACCAGCATAATGTATTGAGGGGCATTTGAATTTCGAATACATTCACTTGGTATTTACATATTTGTCGTCATCCGGCTGTCCTCAGTTTTAATCCATTTTCTATTAATTTCAACTTCTTTTACTGAATTATTTTCTTCCTTAATTACACCGTATGTAATCCCGAAAGATTGACACGCTTTCCTGTGAGGAAATATTCTAAGCTATGCAAATGTATAACTTTCGGCCCCGGAAAATATCGAAATATGGAAGCAATTTTAACGACGGTGCACACCTTCATTTCGGGATAATTGGTGGCTAATCTGTAAGTCTTATCACAAATCAGAAAGCAAATCGCCTTTCATTCTGGAGAGATCTACAACTTTGGTCCTATGACTTTTTATCGTATTTCTATTCCTTATACGTTAAATAGAGCTGTATTTCTCGATTTCAAGTTAATTTTGTACTTTCACACGTATACGTTAACATTAATTTGGCACGCTTATAGGAAAGATAGAATCATGACATTCGGCACGCACATTGGCATGACCGGTGGCAATGTGATAGCCAAATTTTATGATTCTATCTGTCACATGAGTATCACAAATATAAATTAGTATACGAAAACTGTACAAAATTTCACACCCAATGATTCTAACTCAATCTAATCCATAAATATAGGAGATACGAGAAGATGTCATGGGACCAACCATGTAGAACACTCAAAGAGGCGTCTGATGATGAGGTCCGTTTGCAGATATGTCGCAGAGTTTCAAAGCAGTAACTCTCGAAATAAAGGTCTGCACTTCTAGAGTGTGTCTGTACATTGACTATTTTGGCGACATTTCTGTACAGTTATCCGTTTCAGGTGTAATAATGACCATCTGCATACTTTTAGCTTTGGTGTCTGTTTTTATGTTTGTCTGTTCGTCTATAACTTGGAAACTACTGGATATATTTCCATCAAAATTCATATTTAGAATCTACCTGTCCTGGGGTAGGTTTCAGGGCAAATAGTGTTTCTAAATCCATGAAATTACTGGGGGGTTTATACGAAACCGAAACCGTGATTTTGCACTCCCACAAAATGTAAAAAACCAAACTTAATAGAAATCTACCTGCCTTAATGGAAATTAATCTTTAAACCTTTTTTCTCATGTGCATCATTTCGGTAAGAGGATTTATAAGGGAGATGTCATTAACCGGACTTAAGAACGGGCGCGTGTTGAGCGTATTTCTTACAACTTGAAAACTATTGAAGATATTTGAACCAAACTTTATATTTAGCATTCACCTTTCCAAAGAGAGATTTTAAAGCTCAATAACATTCCCTGTTCCTGGAATGGACTGGCGGTTTATAGGGAACCGAAATGGCGAATTTACTCTTCCACAATATATACAGTACATGACCAACCTGACTGGAAATCGACCAAATTTGTTGGAAATCCATTTCTAAAAATTTTCCATGTGTATTTTCTCGACAGGAAGATTAATAATGGATATATCATGAATGGTCGGTTTTTCAGGGTAAGTCCAGCAGACATAGACCAAAAGGTGTTCTACGTGGAGCAATTTCCTTATTTATCTATATAAGTAAAATGCTTACGGCTGTGTGCCTGTACATTGACTATTTTGGCGAAATGTTCGCACAGCTACGCTTTTAAGGGGTAATAATAACAACCATCTGCATAATTTTTTGGATTAGTTTCCTGAAGTCCTAATTTTAACCCTCCTCACCCAAAATCCACATTGCGGCTTAATCTGCCAGACGAACAAGACAACAGAAATTTGGCAATACGTTTTAGCCTATAACGTACAGAACATTTCCAAGAGCTTTAAAATTTTCACTTTTTTCCCCGAAGAATATCGAAATATGGAGGCAGTTTTAATGATGGTGCATATCTTCGCAAAGTCCTATCACATAAGGGAAGGCACAATCTCCGTTCAATTTGGAGTGATCTACAACCTTGTTCTTGTGAGTTTTTATTGTATCTGTATTCCTTTTACGTTTGATTTTTGTCTATTTCTCGATGTTAAGTAAATTTGGACTTTTCACATGCATAATTCATACTTTCAGTTACTTATAAGAAAGATAAAATCATCAAACCCTACACGAAAATTGGTCCACCCAGTAGCCATATGTGAGCCAAATGCTATGTATGTAGCCGTCACAGAATTATCTGAAAAGTAATGCAATGTGAGATAATCTTACAAACCTTTTACCCTATTTAACGTTTCTAACTCAATCTGATCCATGAATAGATCAGATATCATACGACCAGCCATTTAGGCCGCTAAATCTGACGTCTTATGGTACAATCCTTTGTCGATATGACGTACCGTTTTGCAGCAGTCAATCTGTAAATGAATGTCTGCAATATTTTAAGCATGAATATACTTTCGTATGTCGACCTATATATATTCACTGATGTTGCGATCGAAAAAGGGCGTGTCTGCTATTGTAATCAGTACTCCCCACACCGACTTTGACTGGCAGTAGAAATGGGGTCCTTCTCCAACACCTGTGTAACTGGCATTAGTAAGGAAGACCTACCATTGTAGTGAATAATTCACTTCTCGATTTGACTTGCAGAAGGCAAGGGAGCATGCATTGTTGTTTAAAAATCCCCTACCCGATTGTGTTTGGCTGTAGGCAAGGGTACCCGCCCTTATAAACAAATGTATCCATGCAAAATGTGACTGGTATTAGGCATAGTGGCCTGCTATTTTGATGGAAACTCACCAACTTGGTGTGACTGGTAGTAAGCTGGCTGGCTGTAGGAAAAGGGGCCTGTCATTATAATTATAACAGCACAACTCAATTTCGACTGGTAATAGGGAAGTTGCCAAACGTTCTAATGAAAATTGTAATGTGTCTGGAAGTAGAAAAGGGGGCCTGCCATTGTAACTCCCAAATCGATTGTGACAGCGCAGTAGGCGATGGGGCCTGCAATTATAATGAAAACTTCCACACTCGATTGTGAATGGCAGTAGGCAAGTGAGCCTGCCGTTATCATCACAAATCCGTAACAAGCACTTTATATTGGAAACACCGTATTGGGAACCTCCCTATGCTGTTTCTCGGATAACGCTAAGAGACATGCCATTTTAAAACAATCTTATGTACTGTATGTGCAGTATTTACTTCGATATTCGAATACAGTGTAGAATACCGTAGCGAAGCACGGGTACATTTGCTAGTCTATGTATAAATCAAATGGAAATTTCCCTTACATTATTCTGTAGGTTATATATTAATGCTGATGATGATTGCTATTTTACGAATTTTATTTCCTGTTTTGCGTAAACATATAGCAAATTAACGACGCTGTAGTTCCTGCATTATCTGATAGGACTATCCCATTATATTTAGAAGAAAATAACTTATTTATTTTCTCACTTTGAAGTAAGAGGAAGTAGGTTTATTTTTGTTGTTTTGATTCATTTTTGAGGCTTGGAATTTCTTTAGTCATCACCATGGTCATCCCTGTTTACTTGTTCCTTTTTTACCTGCTTTCATGTGTTAAAGTACATGTTTGAGAGGTTCCATTATATGTCCTTGGAATCGGAGGAGGGATTATTTGAAGTTTTCGAGGTAGTATAGTATACTACACTCTTGACAGCATCTTCTACTCCATGATTTCGACCTAATATTTGCAGATTCAATAAAAAAATATTTTAATTTTTAACAAATAAAGCATTTGATATTTCGTCTGTGTTTGCCACCGTCATGACGGGCAAGCGATTCTTTTTGGAACAACAACGTCGCCTGTTTTCGATACAGAGGTACGAGCTTGGTTTTAACGATAATGGTTTGAACTTGTTAAACTTGATGAATTGTTTTCATTCCTCCCATGAAGGGAGAGGTGGTCTCTTAGGCGGTGACGCCATCCCTCAGGCCAGGAGATGTGTGGTGGTGTTTGAGATGTGTGGAGAAGGTGAATGAATTGGCGGCCGTGGCATATACTAGGAACTGTTCCGGCAGTCACTTTAGTTGTTGGAAGTGCAAAACCACGGAAAACCATACTCAAGACAGCCAACAGTGGGTCAACCCCGTACCCATCTCCCGAATGCACGGAAAGAGCCGTGGTTACCCGTCCTCTGCTCATTTCGTCGGTCGGAGTGCAGTGATGCCGGACCGCGGACTAATCGTGGCCACGTGTAGGCCGAAGACAAATCTGCAACCGCCAACCTGAAGTTACTTGACCGTTGCTCTTTTAATGAAATGATACTGTCGTTCGTCATCAGACAGCTCATTAAGTGATATTGTACTCCGAGTAGGAATCGATTAATTATTTAATAAATAGATTGGCCTGATGGTCTCATGTTTTCTACAAAGCAAGGATGTGTAAAAAAGAAGAGACACCTTTCTTAGAGATAAAGTGGTGACATTGCTTCCATCACGCAATGCAATAGCGCATAGTGGCCCGTCTGGTGACGAAGAGGTCTTTTTAAGTTGCATTACCTTGCACCGTCGCTGATATATCTTACGATGACTATGAGATAGGGAGTGGCTAGGAGAGGGAACTAAATGGCGTGACATTAATTAAGGTACATCCTCAACATTTGCCTGGCGTGAAAATGGGAAACGACGAAAAACCGTCTTCAGGGTTGTGCCATATCCTGGCGGTCCCTTTCTTTATCTGGTTTGCTTTTCGGACGAACTGCTCTCCCCTCTCGTACTTATGTGTACTCAATGACATGGTATTACGGCCCACTTCGACTTCAATTGCAAACGCAAACTTAGCCCATGGAGATCACAGATGTCGCCTTTTTCGTCCTGTGATATTGCGACGTTTGGTACCGATCTTGTCTATCAAGTTTTTCCATGTCTCTTCATCTAAGCTTTTATCTTGGTGAAGGGTTATGGCGAGCGATGTAATATTTCTCGACGCTTGTTTTTACAAGCGCTATTTCAATATTTTTAAGACGTGAATGCTATTGGCCTCGGAGGTTTAAACGTGCTTTATTAGACATATATGAATGGCCTGATTAAGGTAATGTAGCTTCTATTTTTAGTGTTTGCTTTTTTCATCACGTGGCATTGTATTTGGCCGTGTGGTTGTTCGTCGTAGGTATTTATTTACTTTGTGCCCCGTATTTGTTCTTTCTGTTGTTGTCCATGTAACTTTATTTATATCAGCTATGTTTTCCTTTGTGTCACAAGTCGGTACATTGATTTGTGCCTTACTATCATTGAGTGTCTGTATTGCGTTAGTGAGCTCTGTTGTACGTTGGATGTGTTACGTCGACTTTATTCTACGGTTCATGCTGTGGAGGTCTGTACCTTATTACTCATGTAACAGTTTTCTTTCCAACGTCCCCGCTACGTGGTTGCGTATCGAAAGGGCCTGAGCATGGGAGATTTGTGCTGCTTTGGCATTTGATTTGTGTGTGAGAGACGTATTGAAGATGTGATTTTGGCCTCCGATCTTGTGTGGGTCTGGCTTCGCGTATCCCCATGAAACATTATTTATGAACCGCGCTTGTATATATTGCTATCCTTTTGACCACAGCTATCTGTTATTCTTTCCCTGTTCGTTGGTGTTGTATGTCCGTCGCTCCCTTCTCGATCCGCCAGCCAGCTACACGCGTGCCAGTGTGTTATTCTTCGAGCCTCGACGCGCAGCTCTCAGTGCGCGTGCCTGGAACGTCGTGCGTGCTATAAAAAGGAGCTCCTAGTATGTCCAGACGCCCACTGACCTCGGTGTCCAGCTCCAGAATACACCCTACGTCGAGCACGGAGGCTACTCCTCTTGAAAATGTGCTTCCGCGAGGTGGACTGAATTTATGGCAGTAAGAGGTCTCACCTCGGGTCACCGCTCCTCTTGCCTATTCCGCTGTCCATGCCCAGTCTTACCATTATATGCCACTACCATTCCCTAGCTAATGCAGCTCCAATTATCGACTTAGTTTCGCTAAGTAGGAACTCTTCAGTCATAGAACTTACGTTAATGAACTCAGACACTTCAACAAGGAAGGACTCTCTGAGATATTTACGTCAGTGCTTCTGATAGTTTTCGACTATCAAGAACTTTTCAGGTCACAAGGACTATCTTTCCGAAATAGTAGTGAACGTGAATACTCCAACGTGCATATAGTGTACAAAGACAGACTCTTTTTCCAAATTCATAGTTCATTTTGCTTCGAGATAACTTTCAGTTTTGTTAGTATAAATATTGTAATTTTACATGTGAAGTAAATAAAGAAGTTCTGTTTTTGTAAACCCAACCTTGTTTACAACAGTTGGACCCTTTTTAACCCATTGCGTGAGTGTTCGAATATGAGACATGTAAGATGCATATCATATTGCCTACTTGTGTCGTTTATTCTTATCCTGGCATTGTCTTGGGATCTCGCATTATTTTGTGGTGTGTGTATGTTCCCTTAGCAACACCTTGTTTATCCCTGAACCCGAGCGCCATGCTTGCGAGTATCTCCCTTTCTTTGATCTTTGGTTCGGACATGTTTTGTCTTTCCGCCTTTATTGAGTTCGTTGTAAAAAAATTGTTGTGAGATGCGTTTCATTTAATGGCCATGTGTTGCGCTCTGTGAAGACTCGTCGTGTTGATGCGGATATCAAATTACATATTGCTTTGGTCCGAGGTTTGCGTTATGGAATTAGCCTATTTTGTTCCTAAGGTAACAATATTGTGTTGTGTTCTTAAAATTTTTATTTTATTAATGGTTGAACCTCCTGGCTGATTAGTATTATGTGTAGACACGATGCTATGATGATAGCGAATAGTTTATTAGGCCTATGTACTGATTCCACCAAGGCCGGTTTTTTCTTTCTTTTATTTGTTCCTGATTCTCGTGTGGCCATTTAATTATTTTGACATAATGTTTATTCAATAAATTCTTTGTTTTCTACTCAGCGTTATTATTGTAGCAGTAGGAAGGGTAACCTTTAATATTTTTCCATATTGATTTAATGATTTTGATTTAATGGCAGGAGGGTACTCGGAATGAGGAGATAAAGGCTAATTTAGGTATGAACTCGATGGATGAAGCTGTACGCATAAACCGGCTTCGGTGGTGGGGTCATGTCATGCGAATGGAGGAGGATAGGTTACCTAAGAGAATAATGGACTCTGCTATGGAGGGTAAGAGAAGTAGAGGGAGACCAAGACGACGATGGTTAGACTCGGTTTCTAACGATTTAAAGATAAGAGGTATAGAACTAAATGAGGCCACAACACTAGTTGCAAATCGAGGATTGTGGCGACGTTTAGTAAATTCTCAGAGGCTTGCAGACTAAACGCTGAAAGGCATAACAGTCTATAATGATAATGTATGTATGTATGTATGATTTAATGGGCTGGAGTTCAGTTCATGACTTTGTCTCTGGTCATGTTTGACCCGGTCCGCGTGAACATGATAGGTAAATATTTTTTATCGCCCCGTTATCTCTGGTTGATTCGAGCTTCCACTGACTTTTATATTTTTATTTTTCGTTACCTTTCTTCCTGTGTATGTGTTGTGTTTTCCGGTTATTTAATGCTCGGTGCTCATCGTGCCCAACCCTGCCGTGAGCATGCGAGAAGAATAACATGGGGCTGGTCTAACACAACCACACACCGTAGACATCGCAGGATATTACAGCGGCTTCACGGGGCGCAGTGCTCCCGAAAGTGGGGTTCGAAATCGCTGTATCCCGAATGCAAGATCACAGCTACGTGCCCCTAACCGCACGGTCAACTCGTTCGGTATAAAGACAGTATTCTTTAATCAAAAGAGCAGTGATTACGTGATTGGAAGTTCCGCCCGATATGATTAGAAGAGCCGTAATCGTGGTCGGACATGTTCATCTTCTGAAGATGCAGAGCAAAATTTTCGTGGAACATAAGTAATTCCCACAGTTTACTTCCCTCACACAGCAAGAAAAAAAAAATCATGTCTATTAACACATGCAGTATTACTTGGTTTCATTCGACGTTGATCCTACAGGCATTGTCACTTCTGTAGTCTGAAGATGTTATCAGTAGATCTGTGATCAAGAGGCCCTGGATTTGATTCAAGTGCCTGACAAGAATTTGTGACTGTTTGTATGAACTTACATTTAGCTGGACAGGTTGATATGTTTCTCGCAAAGTGCGAACATGAACAGGGATGATAATACTAGGTGCAGACCCTATATATAATGAGTAGCTCAGATTTTAGAAAGCTGGCTTTCTCACCCCAAGTTGGTGGGTTCGATCCCGGCTCAGTCCGGTTGTATTTGAAGGTGCCCAATAACGCAGGACTCGTGTCGGTAGATTTACCGGCACGTTAGCGAGAAAATTCTGGCACCTCGGTGTCTCCTAAGATTGTAAAGGTAATTGGTGGAACGTCAAACTAATAACATTATTATGAACTACCAGCTGAAGTGTAAGAGTTTCAATCTTGGAAGGGATTTCAAAAGTAATTGATTTTATGGATCTCTCCAATGCCTACTGGTGTATCTGGGATTCAATTCCACAACCTATTGTGAAGGTAGTAAATACTTTGCCTACTGAGCTACAACTTTAACCTATTTCGTTAATATCAGCCCTATGATCTGAGGAAGAAAGCAGATGTTTGAAGTGAGCCCTAAGCTTGAAAGGGTCTCGGATACCAAATTAAATTCCATTAGATGGTATCAGTAGTTCGGAGTTGATAGGCTCCACTGACAATGGGAAGTTGTGCGGGTGTAAATCTAACAAGGTAGAGAGTTCAATAACGGACCGCCCAGCGATCAATAGAGCAGCACACACTCTGATTCGTCTTCATACCTAAAGGAAAAGAGTGATGCACCAATAAAATCCACTAAGTTACGTCAATATCAATAAATTACATTAATGGACACAATTACGTACTGGCAGATGCAAATGACCATAGAATGCAGTGTACAAGAGAAACGTTGATATGGCTGGAGTAGTTCATCCTAGGCGCGGAAACTCCGACATTGTTGCAGAAACACCTATAGAGGAAAAACAAGGAAGGAATAATATTACTCCACAATTGTTGCCAAACTTCTAAGAGGAGATGGCACCAGAAGAGGACACAATTATTATGAAAATGTCGTTCTCAACACACCTTAATGAGAGCCAGGAATATCAATGTCTAGGAAGGAATCCCGTATGATAAAATAATACATTATCCCTGTACCCCTTTTACTGCACATAAGACTTTCCGATTATTTGTTTTTGCTTTACGTCGCACCGACACAGATATGTCTTATGGCGACGATGGGATGTGAAAGGCCTAGGAATGGGAAGGAATCGGTCGTGGCCTTAATTAAGGTACAGCCCCAGCATTTGCCTGGTGTGAAAATGGAAAATCATGGAAAACCATCTTCAGGGCTGCCAACAGATGGGTTCGAACCCACTATCTCCCGATTACTGGATACTGGCCGCACATAAGCGACTGCAGCTATCGAGCTCGGTTTCGATTGTTAGACACCGGTATATCATTTACAGAGTCTTGATACAGTTCAACGACTGATCTTCATTTTTCAACACTTATCCCAGATAAAAGCAATGTGAAGTATTTTAAATCATTTAACTATGTGCGCCGAATAAGTGTCTACGCGGTCTGTCCTACCTGGTAGCTTGCATTTGATGATGGTGGCTTTCAACCCTACTGTCGAGAACTCTGAAGATGGATTTCCGTGGTTTCCTGTTTTCACGCAGGGAAAATATTGGGGCTGCACATTAAGGCCACAGACGCTTCCTTTTCAATCCTATCCCTGTCCCATCAATCTAAATCCACAGTCAGTAAACTGTGCTGGGTCAACTTCGCGGGGCCTATCGCGGGTAGCAGTTAACTTATTAGTGTGGAATAATAGCTTTCGCCAAGTTGTAACAAATAACACACGTAAACTATATTTTTCTAGTCAGATCGGATGGCATAGTTATATCTTGCGACGTAATTCTGGTAATTAATAACCACGGTGCAGTGATACTCGATCTCCCTTGGGGAACTTGTAATACGAGGCGTGTGAGAATTTCTGAGAATATTTCGTGCTATTCGAGGGGAGACTCCGTAGGTTTTCCAAACTATTTGAGGTTGTGTTATACTAATTGCTTTAAGGACGGCAAGGAAATGAACGACATCTGGAAGAATTTCAGAACCGTCTTGAATACTGGACTGAAAAGTTCAGATCCACCGTACTACACCGCTTAAACGTAAGACTAAGAGAGCGTTCAACAAAAGAAACAATAATGATGCGTGCAAAGCGGAGTATAGACGTTTGGTGAAGCAATTGATAGCAGAAAAGAAAGTGGCTGAAGAGAAATATCTTGACAATATCCTAAATGAAAATCTAAATATCTGGAACCTTTAAAAAGTATATATACGAAGACTGAAGGGAGAGAACAAGTTAATTCCTTTTCCTTGTATAGGAGGGGATTTATTGGCGACACCAAATATAAATAAAGCGGAAGCATTAAGTAAGCACTACGGAAAAAGGTTTTTAATCTGGTGCCACAGTTACTCAGGGACAATTTTCCGAAAACCATTAAAGATTTCCAAACAAAAGCTTCATTAATGCGTAAATGTCTTTCCAAACTCAGAAAAAATAAATCTTGTGGGCCAGATACTATTTCGGAGAGGCACTTAAAGTCTGGGGTGAAGCGATCCTTCCGCATTTTATAAGAATCTTATCACTGAACAATACGAAGGTACCAAACGTTTGGAAATCGGCCATTGTAGGTCCTATTCCCAAAGGGGGTGGAAACAGCGACTTGAATAGTCACAGACCGGTAAGCTTAACGTCAATCGTATGCAAACAAATGGAGCAATTAATAGTAGATTATTTGAGGTTAAAATGGGAATCTTCTGGAATGATATTTAAGGGACAGCATGGTTTTAGGGAAGGCTTCCCCTGCGATAGCCCGCTCTGTTCCGTATGCCAAGATATATCGGACAAGCTCAACAATGGGCCAAGGATTGACTAAGTAGTAACTTAATTGATTTTGCGAAGGAATTCGATCTTGTGCTACATACAGTAACATCCTCCTTAACAAATTAGCGCATACGGACATTGACACCAAAGTGGTAAAATGGATACGAGAGCGCCTCAACAGAAGGTCTCAGAGGGTGCAAGTTGGAGAAACGCTACCTTATCCAATAAACGTCTCGTGTGGCTCAAGGTAGCGTTATTGGGCCAATTCTTTTCATACGTTTCATGAATGACATGCCTGACTCGATAAAATCGGAACTGCGCCTCTTTGATGATGATTGCGTCATATACCGAGAGATATGTACAGGGGATGACGAACAATTGCTTCAGCAGGATTTATATACGATTGAAGAATGGGAGTTGGAAAATAGAATGAAAATCCACAGCGGAAAAAGCAAGAAATTGTGTTTCAGTAAAAATAAAGACACGGAAGTGGGATTACGAACTTCTGGGGAGGGGTACTGTTGTTGAAGTTGATAGTTGTAAGTACTTACGTGTTACTATTAGAAAAGACCTAAACTGGTCAAAGCAAGTAGAAAATGTAGTTGAGAAATGATGGCTGGAAATCGTTACATTTTATGATGCGGAATCTCAAGAACGCTAATTCTGCTGCCAGGTGGCAGCTCGAATGAGAAATCCACCATTGCCTATGCAATGCAACGGGACCTAATGTTCTATGGAGTCCCAACGTCTGCAGAGAGGATCAGTCGGAGCATCCTTGCAATCATTCCAGACTTAAATTTTAGTGGAAATTCTTAGCAGGAACCTTGAGTGTAAATTCTTTGCTAAAATCTGGCAAACAGAAAGAACGGGAAATGTTGTTGAATAAAAATGAAATCCAAATTCTCGCAGTTCAAGAGACAAGATTTGTGGAAGAGAATGTGACTGAAACCGAAAGCTATAGAATCTTCAAGGGTTAACCAGCAATCAAAATTATGAAAGGAATGCCTCTACTAGGCACCGCCTTTTATGTTCATAAAACGATAGTTGATAATGTATTAGATTTAAAATCAAGTTCAGAAATGTTACCTCTTCTCACAATTAAGTATAAGAACAAAAAGTAAATATTTGTCAACTGTCATGCAGCAATAAACGAAGATAATAAGAAGAATCCTAGTAAAACTGAAGAATTCTGGGATCTACTGGACAATGAAATACCCAAAATCCCAAAATCAAATGTTACTTCTACTACTGGGTGATTTTAATGCTCAAATAGGCAGAGAAAAGATTTTGAGAAAAACTGTAGGAGTACATCCAGCACACAAAAGAACCAACACGAATGGTATAAGGCTTATTAATCTGGGTATTCCTTCCAACCGAAGTTTATGTCGGGCTTCTTCAAGAAAATCCGAAGAAAAGCTACAACCTCGAGATCTCCAAACCCAATGTTAGGGGAATTCCACTTATATCATGTAGCGATTTCTCAAAATAATATTACAGAAGTCATGAATGTTAGAATAATAAAAAGTGGGGACTTTGACCACTATCCTTCAAAAATTAAGCAGAAACTGTTACCAACCAACACACAAAAGAAACCGAAAAGACTAACGAAATATAATACAGATAAACTCAATATTTCTCAAGAAGCAATTAAGGATTTTCAGAAATAAATTAAAATAACTCAACGTGATAATTGGCAAGAAGAGTCAAAATATATTAACAATGCACCAAGAAATACAGTTGGGCAAGTTAAAACAAAAAAGAAGGTCTGGTGGAATGATGTTTACGAAGAAGCACTAAAGGAAAGAACGAAAACATGGATAATATGGAAATGTTCTAGAAAGAATGAACATTATGAGTTACTTCAACTACAAAGGAAATAAACAGCAAGAATTATAAGGAATGTCAAAAGATCCTATGAAATATCACACCTACTGGAAAAACAGGATAATTTCGTACAAAATAATTCACGAAACTTCTATCAAACCTTCAAGAATAACTTGAAGGGCTATCAAGCTCCGAGTATTTGTTTCAAAGATAAAAATGCTAAAAGTGGCCTTAACAATGCCGAAAATTTTTTAAATACTGGCAAAACACTTCGAAAACATTCTGAACTGCCCGGAACCAAGCCACAAATTAAAATTTCCAGAGTTTCATGAAAACCTAAAATCTGATTTGTCGAAGAAATTAATGATGCAATTAAATCTATAAAATATAATAAAGATAGTGGAGAAGATTCCATAACAGCTGAACTTTTGAAATGCTCAGAACCAAAAATCAATGAAGATTTACAAATAATTTTTGAAGAAATTTGGAAACGGAAAAGATACCAGAAAAATGGAAAGTGGCTCCAATACAACCGTTACATAAGAAGGGTAACAAGCAATATGTCGACAATTATAGAGGTATTTCTCTTCTACCAATAAGTGCTTATAAAGTATTCACAAAAATATTACTCAACAGAGTAAAATATGCACTTGACAGTCAACTGGGTGAATATCAAGCTGGGTTTAGAAAGGCCAGGTCCTGCTCTGAACATATATTCAACTTGAAGACAGTAATTCGTCACTGTTACATGAACTCGAAAGACATAGTTGTAATATTCGTCGATTTAAAAAAGCTTTTGACTTTGTTGATAGATAAATCTTAAATAAAACCATACATGAGATTGGAGTTAAAACCAAACTGGCAAACCTGATCCGCGAAACCCTTACTGACACTCTCAAAAGTTAAATTTATGGGTGAGATATCACGACTTTTAAAATAAAAACAGGTGTCAGACAAGGTAATGAATGGCTCATCTTCACTCCTTGTCAACTGCATCTTTGAAAACCTTGTAAGAATTTGGAACGAGAAATTAAAGCACAATAATATATTACCACTTATGCTGGGGAGAAAGAACAAAGGTGTCGCAATAAATTGCCTGGCACTTGCAGATGATTTTGTCATATTCTCTGAAAGCCTGACTCATGCAGTAATACAAGTAAATCTTCTGGAAGGGACAGCCAACATGGCATGCTTAAGAATTTCGGAAGAGAAAACAAAATGCATGACGAATATAAAAAATGCTCCAAAATTGCTAGGAACAGATGTGTGGTTCAATCGAACGGGTTATACAATTCAAATATTTAGAGGAAACAATCAAAGAAAATGGTTTGTAAAAATCTGCTATAGAGGCAAGGATACACAAATGCAAAGAGCGTGTGGCAAACAAAATATATATGCAACAAACAATGTTCATCTAAAATTCTTAAAATAAAGCACTACAACACAATTGAGAAACCAGAATTCTAATATGCCAGTGAATGCTTAGTACTCAATTATGAACTTGGAATATTGGAAGTAGTAGAGAGAAGAATTAGATGAAAAAATATTAGGCCCTCTAAAAACTAAAGAATTTTTGAAATTAAGGAGTAATAACGAAATTTATCAGAATATAGAAAACACGTAGATTGACTCCCATAGAATTGGAATGTTTCATAAACCTACTTCATTTAATATCTAGGAGGCAGAATTGAACAACCTCCGAAACTTGGCCTTGTACGCCGAACAGAATTGGAGGGGTAGAATTTAAAAAAAAATTAAAATATATTTTATAATTAACATCTCTGGCATAGACGACCAACCTCCATGTAAAATTTTACGGTTGTACATGAAACAGTTTCAGAGGAATGAGTGTTGTGGTATGGTATTTGAAACGTATGACATAAAAGAAACACTTTCTTGCAAAATTACAACTAAGTACGCCAAACGGTTTTCATGGGATGAAAAATTTCGTTTATGGAGCTAATCCCAATTTACAACTAAGGTGTGGAATGTTTTAAAATAAAATAATACTATTTTTCACCTAGGATTTAAAATATAATATACTGTCATTTGGAATTTTTTCTTCGTACGTTAGAAAATGGTTTCGAGGGAATGAATATTTTTTATTCTATCTTAATGGCCATTTTAACTCCTTGGGGGGGGGGTTAATGTTTTCACAGACCTTCTGTTATTTAACACCTACGATATCATTTGAAATTTTTACTTCATAAGTCATGCGGTTTCAGAGAAATGAACATTTTTGTCATCAGGCCTCATCCCCCAATAAAAAAACCTTGGGGTTTTATCGTTTTTAGAATACTTCTTATTTAAAATATAAGGCACGGAATGTTGTTTGTATAGAGGGCAGCGCCAGTTACTCTAAAATAACCGAGATGAAACCTCGTTCAATATTTATTATTTAATTTGTGAAAATTTAATAATTAGAGAAGGTTGATTCTTTCAAAATATAGAGATTCGATGTACGCAAGAATACGTAGGTACCATTATTGGTGTTGAGTCTCAAAATTATTTCCTCCAGACACGCATTAAGTTTAAGATGACTTCAGTTAAGCACCTCAGTGTTAAAAGTACAACACATGACTCTCAACTTAGCGCTCATACGGAGCACATCCAGGAGAGCCACGCACCGTCAGCCAAGAAACTAGCACCCAGATCGCTAGCCACAACGCCGACAACTACTAGACCTTCAGTGAGCCCCTATCTCACCAGACACAGGCTACCCGCCAAGCATTCGATTGTCCGCCAGTGAACCCCTGCAGCCAAGAACAGGCCACCTGCACTACAGCTTGTTTTATTCTAAACAATCGACAACAGCCTGCCAAGAATCCAGGCAGAACCAACAGCCGCCTGTAAATTTAGATTATAGGCCTACAGGCACCAAGTAATTTGTCAAAACCCTCAGTGTGGTCATCGGTTCGGAACTTGTCCCGTTGCGACACGGCAAAACCACACCTGTTCCGACCGTGCCCACTGAGCGAGCGCTAAATTACGCCGTTCCTCACACGAGTTTGACCGGTCCTAACCAGTGCTTCACCTTTCCCACACCTTGTACACACCTAGACAATGAGCCAAATACAAGACTGGCAAACTGAATTAGTTCCCAGTCTACAAGCCTGGCAATCAGACATGTCGTCTTTATCTCGAAGCATCTTTCGCCCCTATTACTGAACTCACACCCAGACCACCAACTCAAACATCTCAACCCACCCCCAGCCCACTCTGATAACATTCACCTCCATACTCCCCACCTCCCCGCAATACTCCCCCCCCCCCACCCAACCACTCATCCAATCAATACGCAAGTAGTAGATGAGAGCAACAGCACAGAAGAGGAAACAGAACGAAATGAAGACAACACTGAAGAAGAAACTGACTACACAGTACCACTCTTCTGTGTTAGGGGGAACACCACCTTCCCAGTCTCCGCCAAATGTATGGTGCTAATCTTCAATCTCACAGACCTAGACCCGGTATCAATGACCCGGGAAACTATTACTAGCCAATCTTCTCGCAGCATATAGCAGTCATCGGAGAGTCCCACAACCATCTACTGTTGGTCACCCCCCACTGTAATAACTCCATCCGCTTCATCCTTGACGCCCTAGAACACACCAATATACCTATCTCAATCATTATCAATCCACTCAACCATGACGTAAATCAGCAAATAATCCTCCCACCCAAAACAACAAACCAAGAAACCCAACCCATTTCCACACCCACTTTTCAAATCCAACCCTCAACAGTCGAAACTGGAACTCAGATTACAGCAGTACACTACGTCAACAAGAGCACCAAGAATGTCAAGAAAGAAAAATACGCCAGCTGTCATATCACAACGACCAGAAGAAAACAAAAGTCGAAAAATACACAAACCGACACCCCCACCCACCCTACCACAAGTTCCAACACTCAAGCAACTCCATCCACCAGCCAGCAAGAATTCCGAAGTGCCCCAGACACCCAAGACGAATCCGAACAAGCCTGCCCCTCAGCCTATGGCACTCAAACCATACCCATTCCTCCACCCACCCGCCCCCTCTGTCCGTCAACAAATCTACCCAGTCAACCACCAACACTACCACCACCAAATCACAAATCACTAACCTCAGCCAGGAATAACCTTCCCGCAAAGCACAACCAACCTCATCAGCAGACTAATAATGCTAAAACACCCGCTCCTCCCAGACCACATTTCAAAACCAAGTCTCAACTTCGCCCACGACACGCCTTACTCACAATTCTCTGTTACAACTGCTCGAAAGTCACCCTTCATGCTGCCAGCTGCAAAAATAATACCAGCTGCAACAGGTGTGGTGGTCCTCATCGCCACCTTGAATGCCGGTGTACCAAGAGACCAGGCGACCTGCGCAAATTGCCACAGCAATCACGCAGCACCTTTTCCTGGTTGACCATATATCAAGAAAGCCATAAAGCAAAAACTACACAAGAACTCAAACCAAAAACCACCCACAATCACAAACTTGCAACCAAACCCACCCCCACCCCTTCTCACCCCTATATACCCCCCTCAATAACACGCATAATAATAAGCTCATATCACTCAACCTCAGTTTACATCAGCACCAAATCCTACCAAACTCAGGGCCCCCTCGGTGGATCCAGTAGCCAAGACCCTGACAAACCTAATCAGTAAATACGCTCTCTTTCCGCCCCCCCCCCCCCCCCCCCACCGGCCAAAGTACCTTCGCCAAATACAACCAAGTTCTCACTTACTTTTTTCCACGTATACGGCCTTAGTACACTCTACCTTCTAAAACAGTAATACCACCATAACATGAAGCACTGGTACTCGGAGACGAGGTGATGCACTCGTCAAATGCTGCCAATTAACGAGGCTACATACATTATTGCACACGCTATTTTTTTCCACAAAAATAGACAGTATCAGTAACATCTGACACACGAGGATTGCCGATATCCTTGCGAAACAACAGCGATAGGGCCCGTTGAATCTGACACAGCCACACATGCCGTTAAACAACATCGGACATGGTAACCGCTCAGACCTACCATCTATCACTGAAACACATTTAACCAGGAAAAACGAACACAACAACCATGGCCAACCGTGATGGGCAGTCAAATCGTGCCGAATAACATCACATTAATAGTTCTTCTCATACGAATGTCAATACACCAATTACAACCATTATTATTATTATTATTATTATTATTATTATTATTATTATTATTATTATTATTATTATCAACAATCTATATCTATTACTTTTTTATACGTATTTTCCAAACAGCCCAGGTGAGGATCGCTAAGGCGACACCGGTACTCTACTCAATTAAATTACTGCTCAATTTGACGTTGAAAGTACACCTCGATCACGACGTGTTAGATTGCTGTTTCCAAATAAAAGGCAGTGAGTTGTCTAGTTACATGAACCACCTAGCAAGAAAGGTACATCATAAATCATGGTGGCGTGTTCCGATCCACCTCCATATATCATTTCTTACCAGACTATTTTGATACGAAATAAGTCGCTCTCACCTAGCGTCAATCTGTCCATCAAGGTCGATCCAATCTTGATGCGGCTTTTTAATTAATTAATTGTACAAAATATATATATTTCCGTTGACTTTTATAGAAATGCAAGATTTTTCCTATACTATTGAGACGATTTGGAAGATTTTGGTACAAACCGCACCTTTTAACTCCCTTTGATTTAAGAGCTTGAATTATGTGAAACATACATGTAGCGTTTTACATAATAATAATAATAATAATAATAATAATAATAATAATAATAATAATAATAATAATAATAATAATAATAATAATAATAATAATAACAATAAACATAAATGTCTAATAATACTGCCTTGCAGGACCCTGCCTCTCTAAAGAACCAGAGAAACAAGGAAATGCCATTTGGTCCTTATTTCAATGACGGTGAAATTCTGACATTCACCTCCCCGCGGTAGAGAGGGGGCAACGACTGCATATTAAAATAATATTATATATGCAGGTGGCTAAGGAATGAAGGGACCGATTATCTCCCGGTATAAGGAGATCCACTATACCAAGTGCCAACAGTCTCTTTGAGAGCGGATGAGCGGGTATGGTTGAGGGCACTCTATTGTCCTGGGGACAAGAAATTGTTCCCATAGGCGGAGGAACCAGTTTGGTCAACGGAGTCAGGATCCGGAAGGCAACGGGAAACCACTGCATTAAAGATCCTCAGAGATATTTCAATAAATCCACATGGCATGGCTGCAGCGTCAAGATCGGTGCTGGCCGTGTGGATCATCTACCTCCTTTTGGAGACGACGTCTTACGAAGGAGAAGAAGAAGAAGAATTATTCATAACAGGATCAGGTAATGCTTCACCTACTGCCCTTATCTGAGTTATATGTTCTAGACATGTAGCCACCCATCCAATCACTCCCTTGATTATTCCAATAGCACTCAGTTTGGTCAGTAGTCTCCTATAATCTACCTTATCAAAAGACTTTAATATACCAATAATGAACACAATACATATCCAGTCATTATTTGTCACTTGAGTTGATGCTTCCTTTCATTCCTCCGAACCCCGGAAAAGTGCACTATGTTCATAAAAAACAGAACACCTTGAATTACTAAAGATAGCAAGTTCATGTTCACAGGACATATTTATTAGCATGTTCTGGTAAAACGATTAGTATTTCAGTCACCTAGGTTTAGCATATATCCTGTTGCCTAGTAGGCACTGGGTCCTCCATGGGCACTGATAACTTGTTCCATGCGTGATGGCATAGACGTGTATAAGGCGCTAATGGCACATGAGTGTAGTTTGCGGAATGTAAAACCAGTAACGTTATTATTTTCTTTCGTTATAAACAATATTTTAATATTTCCCTAGCTTGAGACATTTTCATTGGTTTTTCTGTAAAACTCCAGCGTGAATTTTGCAGCTCCTCATAATAACACAGCGTTATAGTCCGCCTACAGAAACTTTTTTAAGTAATAGAATTAGCCAACTTCTGAACAAGTTGCTGTCGTGAGATTCTTCAAGAGATGCTATTCTCCTGGGTCTCACTTTCTTTTTATATGTATTGCCAAGCCGCAGCACAAATTGACTGTCTCATTTAATGACAAACTTGCGGAAGACACAATTATTTCGCTGTGGAGATGAACATTCGTAGAGAAAAGTCTCTGGAGATTTTAATTTCATTTGACCAAGATCTTTCCAACTGTTTTATAATTTATTGCTGAAACTCAAAAACTAATTAGTAGCCGGACGCATGTTCCTTGGCGACGGAATACAGTACTACCTGTAGGCGTGTAAGATCACGGGAGCTCGTCCATCTCTGTTCCCAAGCTTTTGATATTAGACTAGATTTTACCCCCGGTAGGGAAGTAGAATATTTTCAGAATGAATAGAGTAGCAGTGTGCGGAAAATTCAATTCATAGAATTTTTTAAGAATTTGTTTTACGTCGCACTGACACAGATAGGTCTTATGGCGATGATAGGATAGGAAAGGGAAAGGAGTGGGAAGGAATCGGCCGTGGACTTAATTAAGGTACTAAGCGATCTCATTCCAATTCTATGCTCTGACCAAGCAAAACTGCCAGAGAGCCAAGTCACCGAACCCGAGCGTGCACCCTGTAACCGCCAGCTCGCCATCATCGCCCGCCAGCCAGCAGCCTACCGCCACAGCCAGTCCCTGCACTCTCCGTGGATAGCCCCCCCTGCCAAGGTTTTCAGCGCGGTGCGTCCTCCTGGGTATACTCTGGGAACCAACGTTCTGCGGTCTCGCATATTCCCACCAGCTCTACGATCGGCCTCACGTCCAGCCCATCCATCGTCAGTCGTTTAGCCTGCTAGGGTTAGCTAAACAAAGAAAACAGCAAATTTGTCTTGTGCTCAGTGTGTGCCTGTTCGTGTCTTGCCCGGCGCAATCTGTATAACTACACCTGACACGACTGGTACCCCCTGAGTGCACACTAGCCCTCGTCCTCTTCAGAGTTTGACCCAAATACTGCTAGCTCCTGACACGCAGCCAAGCTCCTCCTCTCTCTTTTTTTTCTATTTCTTCACTCTTCTCCACGCCTTCTCATTTCTTCTGGACCGAGTAGCTCAATATCGAATTCAAAAATTCGCCCCCGGCCCGTCACAATGATAATTTCCTGGTCATTCCTCCCCCCACTGACATCTCACCCGCGAGTCTGAAAATTTATCGCCAACGAATCGCCTCCGTTCTCCTCACCTCTTCGAAATTTATTCACCTCATTGACGAAAACGATATTTCTCATGTTGTTTACATTCTCCCTACTGTCCAAAAGGCCCTAACCTTCCTCTTCGATAAACTCTCTGAAAAAGGTATCACCTCCACCCCCTCCAATGAACTCCCCCAACTCCCCCAAGAAATTCGGGTTGCAGTGGAAGAGTTCTACGGCGCAGAAGAGTCAGCGGAAGAAGAAGAAGTAGTCAACTCTGCGACCGTGGAAACCGACGGAGAAGAACATCCCTTCGGGCAACCCTTCCACTACACCTCCAAGAACACCCCTCTCCCTATTGCCCACAAGTGCAGCTTCCTCATTATCCCCCTCACGAACCCCGGGCCCATCCCACTCAACAGAAAAGCAGTCATTGAATCAATAGAACCGGCCATCAGCAGACATATCGCAGTTATCTAGGAGACTCATAATAACCACCTCTTCATCACTCATTTCAAAGAAAAATCCATTCCCATCATCCTCAGATCACTCCAACATCTCGACATCCCCCATTCCATCCAAATTAACCCCGTCCAAAATTCATGCCGAAAAGCCACTCTCAACCATAGCACCCAAGCTCCAGTCACTGACATCATACCAACCTAAACCGACTCTATTCCCAGCAATACTCAGGAAGCTCAAACCGAACCAATCCCCCCCCCCCCCGTCCAACGCTGCCTACACTGCCTACACAAACCACCCTTCCTTCGATGCCAGACCCTATCCCCAATCAAACCACCAGTGCCACCTAGACACGACGAAGAAGAAAACGCCGGACACCTCCTCCGAAGCCCACTTCACGCCCCAAACCAGCCACCTCGTCTAAATCCCCCTCCAGACCCCATATCCCCCCTGGTTATACAATGTTTCAACTGTCTTCAGCTACATCACACCGCTGCGACGTGCACCAATGCCACCCGATGCAATAGGTGTGGCGGCTCTCACCGCCACACAGATTGTAAGGAAACTCGTGACAAGGCGAGGTGCGCAATCTGCGAGGGAAACCACGCTTCCTTTTTTCCTGGGTGCCCATTCATCAAGCGGGCCATCAGGGCTCACTATAGGCACGCCAGGCACTTACATCAACAAAATCATCCCCCACCACTTCTCAACCACTCCAGCCCTCCACCATTATTCCCATCCAGCCACGAAAATTCGGCTCTCATCTACAGCTTATTTACCCCCACCTTTCATCCCAACTACCAGCCATTCCCTCTCGACAACAAATAGTCCAGTAACTCATCCCGCCAAGTTCTATCGCCTTGCCAGCCTCTCCTCCCTCACAAAAAATCTCCTTCTCCTTGTAATATCACAAAATTAACACCCATGTCTCCCTGCCTTGCCTACTAGCACTAGTTTATTAGACTTTTTAACAGCTAAGCGAAGAGGGGGTTTTCATCTCTGACGTGGCGAACTATTTTTCGTCACGACAGATCGATTTATCCCCCGCCAGTGTACTGTTGTGCTGCTGCTGTTACGAGTTTTTTTGGTACTCCGCAGACACAGATAAGTAGAGAGGCCTACTGTTCGCCTCGAGTCTCCCAACTACTAGATAACAACAAAATATCACTGGTTTGAAAGTGGGAAACCACCGACAAATATTTTCAGGCCTGCCGACAGTGGAGTTCAAACCCACTATCTCCCGGATGCAAACTCGGATCTGCGCGCCCATAACCCCACGGCCAACTCTCCCGGTAATTCATAGAAAGACATCCGAAATGGACACATAAAACCACGATCTGGAAGAAACTGGCATAAGCTACTTTGGATGGGTTTGGATTCCACGCGCCAAGTAGAAGGCAAGAAATTGCCATATTCAACCACTATTAATAGCAAAAAAAAAAAAGTGTATTTGGGCGTGGCAGCATTGGGGCGCGAAGGAAGTCGCTGACTCATTGCATCGCTTCACTCTTGATATTCCCCGGGTTAAAAATGTTATTCCTAAGCTCCTACTCGATGGATTGAGATAAAATTAAGTGCAGGAAAAGTCTGGATATCTCAGTTTAGTGAAAAAATGGGTTAGCAGCTTTTGCCTTTATTAAATCCAGACTGACAGACAGACAGACAAAACTTTCAAAATTGATGGATATCGCCTCCAATAATAATAATAATAATAATAATAATAATAATAATAATAATAATAATAATAATAATAATGTTATTTGTTTTACGTCCCACTAACTACTTTTTAAGGTCTTCGGAGACGCCGAGGTGCCGGAATTTAGTCCCGCACGAGTTCTTTAACGTGCCAGTAAATCTACCGACACGGGGCTGTCGTATTTGAGCACCTTCAAATACCACCGGACTGAGCCAGGATCGAACCTGCCAAGTTGGGGTTAGAAGGCCAGCGGCTTAACCGTCTGAGCCACTCAGCCCGGCGATATCGCCTCCTCATCGGCGATGAGCATCTGGGCTGCTCTTACTAAACAGCGTGTTTTCTCCTGAGAAACAGAGAGAGCGGATAAGTGAGCAGTGTGTTGGAATCTAATCAGCGGTGGCTAATTACTGTATCGTACCGTTTAAGCCAAATGTTTTTCTTTTCATGGATCAATTGTTTATTTCCCTTCCATACTTGCAGTTATATGATTTTATAAATACTTATATATGTTTCTAAGCGGACACATCATAATATAATTCACTTCGTAGTCTGACAGATATACTGCTATGAGTAAAATAAAAATATTTGTAATTACTCCATTCAGTAGACAAATTAAATTGTTTCGTTTCATTAATTATTACAGTACATTTGATCACTTAGCAGAATAAATTATACCACATAGGAGTAACTTCAAATTAATATAATAAGTATTATTATTAAGAAGCAATATTAAAATTCAACTTCTATGTTATATGTTGGATATAATCAATATCACATGGGCTCCCGTTTTCAGCTGATCTTGGACTTCTGCACCTTTTTTTTTCTATTTGCTTTACGTCACACCGGCACATATATGTCTTACGGCGACGATGGGATAGGAAAGGCCTAGGAATTGGAGGAAGCGGCCGTGGCCTTAATTAAGGTACAGCCCCGGCATTTGCCTGGTGTGAAAATGGGAAACCACGGAAAACCATCTTCAGGGCTGCCGACAGTGGGGCTCGAACCCACTATCTCCCGATTACTGGATACTGGCCGTCTGCACCTTTTAATTTTATGTCATGGTTAATTAAGTGCGCAACATTTTCCGCCGTGATCCCAATATCTGCAGCAGAATTATCAGAACACAGTTAAGTCTAATGGTTTCAGTTTCGGAGTACACTGTTATATCGTACATGAGCAGCCCCGTCTTATCAACCATCAGACGGACACTGTTGGTTTTGCTACGTAATCAAGTGTTCAGCACTCACATAGGCCTACTGCTCTAGTGTAACGGGTACACGTCATTCACAAAGAGCATCAGATGATCATCGCTGCGCTACATTCTTATTACATCAGTAAGATTAGGTTTTGTTAATTTCTGGTCGTATGCAGTGTCGAATCGAGACAGACTTCTTAATAAAACTTGACATTTCGGGAAATTCTTCGCTACGTCTTCTCAGAAAACCACTATTTTATTTATTTATTTATTTATTTATTTATTTATTTATTTATTTATTTATTTATTTATTTATTTGTCGTATGATTTATCATGCAGAACCACAGTATTGATTGAAAGATGAAAAAATCGCACTATGTACAATATATACATAAATAAACATGACATGAAGCAACAACGTGTCGATATTCTATTGCATCACAGAAGGTGTGGCTTGAACAAAGTCAAATGGATCATCTTCGTAGGCCCGCAGTCTGCACCCAAATGTGATGAGGTGCATAGAATGGGAAGGAGCACCACAGTCACACTGTGGGGGACGGAACATTGCCCCAACTGAACAAGAACTCTGAGTAGATTCCTGTATTTGTGCGGATCCCATTTATAGAGTACTGAATTTTCTGATCAGAAGTGATGATGGTGCTTGTTGTTTAAAGGGTTCTAACATCTAAGATCATCGGTCCCTAATGGTACGAGATGGATGATATGATATAATAATTAAAATTTTAAAATGTATCCACAGACTATAATTTAAAACAAATGATGATGAGTGATGATTGTGAGTTTAAAATAATAAGTATATCTAATCCGCAATGCCTTATTTTCGGTAAAATGGTAGATAATAAATTATGCTAGAATAAGACATTGCCTTAAAATGCAATAATATATCATGTAAATTACTACTTTAAAAACCTATTAAAATATACAAACATAAACTAAAACAGAGTCAGTGTAATAAAACGTAGTAAACAATACTATACAGACTAATACGAAACACTATACTGACTGAGCAAATGTCATGGTATAACGCAGCACTGATGCGCAGGTGTGTTGTCTGCGCACCACACGCCCCCTATGCCAGCGGCAGTTGTATAGGAGACCTTGTGAGAAGTGGCTGTGCATGTGACAGGTGTAACATGGAACGTCGTCGTGAGCTGACACCGTTCGAACGGGGTATGGTGGTCAGTGCCCGACGGATGGGAAGTGCTATTTCGGAAGTGGTGCGGGAATTCGGCTTCACACGATCAACCGTGTTCAGGGTGTATCGTGAATGGGTTAATGCGGGTGTCACCGTCCACAACAGACGAACGACCGGCCGTCCAGCCACCCTCAATGACCGTGACCGGCGACATCTGAGACGGATTGTCAATAGTGACAGACGGCAACCGTGCAACAAATCACGGCTCAATTCAACACAGGCCGTGCTAGACACGTCTCCCAGTGGACAATCCGTAGGTACATAGGTTCTATGGGGTATGGGAGCCGGCGCCGCACACGGGTACCACTGTTAACCTAGCGTCATCGGGCACAACGACGCGGAATTGTCGCCTGTCACCAGGTATGGACGCTTGAACAGTGGCGTAACGTGATATGGTCGGACGAATCACGATTTCAACTGCACCATGCCGATGGGAGGCAGCGTGTGTGGCAACGACCACATGAAGCGATTGATCCCGCCTTCCTCGAAAGTGTGCTCCAGGGCGCTGGTGTCTCTGTTATGGTCTGGGGTGCATTTTTCTGGTATGGAATGGTCTCCCCAGTTATTCTGGAAGAGACTCCGAATGGTACCCGGTATTTTGAGCAGCTTGGAGACCATCTCCACCCATTTTTGGCCTTCCAGCGCCCAGACGGTTCTGCGGTGTTCCAGGATGATAACGCGCTGCCACATCGCTCCCACGTCGCCCGGGAATGGTTCCAGGAACATGCAGCGGAGGTCCAACGACTGCCATGGCCATCCGAGAGCCCCGATATGAACCCTATCGAGCATATCTGGGATTTCCTGGAACGCAGGCTCCGTGCCATGGATCCTGCACCCACGAACAGACCAGCATTGGCGGCCGCTTTGCAAACGATTTGGTGTCAGCTGCGTCCAGAGGACTACCAGGGACTTGTCGACTCACTTCCACGGCGTCTCACTGCAGTTCGCAGGGCCAGAGGAGGCCCCACACGCTAGTAGGCGACTATCCCATGACGTTTGCTAAGTCAGTATACATTTATATGCGACGAAACAAACCAATATCCCTCAAAAATGGATGACGAGGTCTGCTGACCGCTCGTTATCTCGCAGTATGAGGGAGAAGATACGAGGGAGTTTTAGACTGCGACGCAATCGACTAAGCCCACGCACTCCGTAAGGATGTGTACCACGGTAAGATGATCGCCGAAAATACACACCAGAGGGAGATCTCCTTTCAGTAAATAGCCGTGCGTTATTATACCGTGGCCGATCCGAAGACAACATAATACCACTGCTTCCCTCCAAGAAGCCCGAAGGGAAGTCCTTCATACCTTCGTTGTTTCTTTTATCTCTCTCAGCTTAATGCCACTCCATCTCCCAATGGGACATATCTAAATGTCTCAGCTGAGAGCGAATATCACTTGCTGGAATCTTATAAGGCAACGGGGGCAATGTAACAGCCTTCTTGGTAGCTTTATCATCTAACTCGTTTCTCTCTACACCAATGCGGCTTGGGAGCCACATAAACGTGATTCTGGTTCCGGCATCCGAACACCCGGCCAGCAGGTCCTGGCGCTGCTGCACCAGAGGGTGCCAAGGAAAACATGCATCAATAGACTGTAGCGAGCTCAAGGAGTCGGTACCCAGCAGAACGTGTCGGCGTTCATCAGACAGTGTGTACCGCAGAGCTTCACCGATAGCAGAGAGCTCTGCTGTGTACACACTACAGGTTTTCGGAAGAGCAAAAAGAAACCTGTCATTGACGACAACGAACGCAGAGCCCACTTTCATTTCTGACCTCGAACCATCCGTGTTAACGACGACTGAATCTAGATACCGGCCAACAACGGACGGGAAGAGCCTCCGATAAATCGAGGGGTACGTGTTTTCCTTCGGGCCAGTGTGCAGATCTAGGATTATTTCAGGTCATCTTCTTATCCACGGAGGTACCCCATTTGTTTGTCTCGCAAGACAGGGAACCGAAAGTACATCAAACAATCTGTGCATGCTATGCAAGCGTATTCCAACTCGCCGCGTTGCTTGAGGATAAGCAGCGTACAGGCGACGGTTTCCATTGTGGAATACGCAAGGATAACTTGGGTGAAGTAGAATCTGTCGCAAAATTTGCAGCATAGGATAGAAGTATATAATTTTTTTTTTTTTTTTTTGCTAGTTGTTTTACGTCGCACCGACACAGATAGGTCTTACGGCGACGATGGGACAGGGAAGGACTAGGAGTGGGAAGGAAGCGGCCGTGGCCTTATTTAAGGTATAGCCCCAGCATTTGCCTGGTGTGAAAATGGGAAACCACGGAAAACCATTTTCAGGGCTGCCGACAGTGGGGTTCGAACCTACTATCTCCCGAATACTGGATACTGGCCGCACTTAAGCGACTGCAGCTATCGAGCTCGGTAGAAGTATTTGCTGGGACCTCAGGTATAAAGGCGGTATACCACGTTCAGCCAGCAGGCTATCAATGGGTCTTGTACGAAAAACTCCCGTTGCCAACCAAACCCAGCTGTGGTAGCTTTCATTCAATTTCGTAAGGACGCTTTGCTTTGTTGAACCATATGCTGCACTGCCGTAGTCTAACCTGGATAAAATATGTGCTCTATGAAATCGTAGGAGCCCGTGCTGTCATCACCCCAAATAGTGCCGCAAAGAAACTTCCAAATAATCAACTTCTTAGTGCATTGTACTTTTAACTGCCGCACGTGTGGCTCTCGCGATGATTTGCTATCAAAATTTGCTATCCTGTGTCAACTACAGGAAGAGCGACATTCCCTAAGGAAAGCTCAGGATGGGGGTGAAGAGTGCGCTTCCGGCAAAAGTGTACAACAGAGGTCTTTGCTGTTGAAAAACGATAGCCATATTCTAAGGTTCACTGTCGCACTCTCCTAACAACTTGTTGTAATCGTCGCTCTGCGACTGCCATATTGTGCGAGCTGTAATGCAGAGCAAAATCGTCCACATAAAGCGACGGTATTACTGTTGAACCAGCAGCAGCGACAATATCGTTTATGGCAATCGCGAACTGAGTGACACTAAGAACCGAGCCCTGTGCAACTCCACTTTCTTGAACGTGGTATTTCGAATACACACTCCCTACTCTGATACGGTATAGACGGATGGACAGAAAAAAATCGCAATAAATACCGGAAAGTTACTTGGGAATCTCCATTGATGCAGGACTATAATTATACCATATTGCCCTGTGGTGTCATAGGCCTTTCCTAAGTCAAAGAAAACAGTCACCAAATGCTGTTTGCGGAGAAATGCATTCTGAATAGAACTCTCCAGGCGAACCAAGTGGTCGGTGGTCGGGCGAGCTGCTCGAAAATCACATTGGTACTCGGACAAAAGTCCTTTATTTTCCAGACACCTAACAAGGCGGTGACTTAACATCCTCTCAAATAGCTTACACAAACAATTAGTAAGACAAATAGGTCTGTAACTTCCTGCATACTTAGGATTTTTGCCAGGCATGAGGACAGGAATTACTATACCCCCTCGTCACTGAAACGGACACTCGCCCTTTATCCAGATTCGGTTGATCACAAGAAGGAGATCTATCCTCACTATCCTCACTAAGTAGTATGAGAGCGACGGAGTTCTTTGATAGTTGCTGCAATTTCTTCGTTCCACCAAGGAACGTGTTTTCGGCGAGGAGTCCCTGAAAACGATAGAATGGACTCCTCAGCATCAGCAAGAATAACTTGTGTTATGTTAGTTATATCGCCGTCTACGCTCCTCAAGGTCACGTCGTGAAAGACAGCTAGTGATGTGAACTTTGGCCAATCAAGATGCTTAAGGATCCACTGAGGAGGAGCCTCGACGGATTTCTGTTTCAACAAAATAAGTACAATGGGAAAAACGGTCACTATTACAGAGATCATCATGTGTATTCCACCGAAACAGGAGAGCCAGCGTTCGGCTGCATAGACTAACGTTTATGCGAGAGTATGTGCCGTAACGTACACTGAAATGAGTTGGTTCACCTGTATTCAAAATACGTAAATCCAGCTCTCTTACTAATGTTTCCAACTACCTTTCCCTGGGGCAAGGCGTTTCAGAGCCCCATATAGGGCGATGGGAGTTAAAATAGCCCAATAAGAGGAATTGAGGTGGAAGCTTATCTATAAGATCAGTTACATCATTTATATTAAGAGGCTAGCCTGGTGGAAAATAAACATTACACACCATTGCTATGACAGGCAGCGGAACGCGAACTTGTACAGTCTCCAGAGGGATTCATAGTGGAACCTCTTCGCTGTAGGTATCAGAACGGACTAAATTGCCAACGCCACCAGAAGCCCATTTAGCATAATGTCGTTCTGTCGAGTGTAGCTGAAACTTTCTCAAGACCGTATTATGACCTGATCTGAGATTTATTTCCTGAATGCAGACTATACTCGCCGAATACTCACCAATGAGTTGTCGTAACTCACCACGATGCTTATCATAACCGTTACAATTCCACTGTAACAGTGGCACTGTGTGGACTAAAAGGGAAGCGTGTTAGGTTATAAACGGCAAATGCTTTAAAACCTAAGTGACGAATCTGGAAGACTCTGTTCTATCTCCGAGTTGTCTTGCGTCTTGGCCGGTGCATGCATAGAACTGAACTTACGGCGCGCTTCCTGGTAGGAAAGACCATCCAGGGTCTTGATCTCCTGGATCTTCTCCTTACGAGATATACCGGATATTTCTGATCTCGGGGTGAATGAAGACCAGGACAGTTAGTGCAACTGTAAGGAGTTGTGCACTCTTCCGCGCCGTGAGCTCCTCTGCTACATGTATCACGTACAGACGGATTCGGGCAACGAGATACCATATGCCCAAACCTCTGGCATGGATAGCAGCGCATGGGAGGTGGGATGTACGGCCTCACATCGCAGCGATAGGTTCTTACCTTGAATTTTTCTCGTAACACTGACAATTTGAAGGAGACAATGAACGCACCCGTGGCAATGTCTTCGCCGTTGACTTTGCGCGTAATGCGCTGGATGTGTGTCACGCCACGGTGCTTCATCTCTTCCATCAACTCACCGTCATTTTGAAGATGAGATCGCGATGGAAAATAACTCCACGAACCTGATTAAAAGTGTTGTGCTCCTCCACTTTGACGGGAATATCGCCAAAGTGGTTTCACTTGAGCAATCGGTCAGCTTGCTCGGCAGTGCACGTCTTTAACAACAAATCAAATTGAGTTCAGTTGTAGCTTGGTGTTGTACCTTGAAGTCTATGTATCTGAGTACTCTTGAAAAAGCTACGCATAACTGTCCAAAACAGTAGAGTGACGAGATTCATCCCAACGTTAAAGTTTGTCCTGGTGGCTTATTCATTTGTGAAAGAAAATGCTAAATTTAGAGTAATAACTGCCTCCATTTAAGAAGTAATGGTATAAACATATTCGCAGGTGTGATATCTATCTTTGTCTTTCTTCCTGAAACTGAGTCCATCTGAACTTTTGCATGAACGATATTTTGTCTAGCTTACGGAGATTCAATCTCGTTCCACTGCACAAGCCAGCTTTATTAACCTCATTAACATAATCGCATACTATGGAGTCAACGTTACTGTACGTTATTTGATAATCTTTCATACTGTTCAGAAACTACTGGTTGATGATGTTGACTTGTTTGTTTCTTGGGAAAAAAGTTGCTACTTTGAAAAACATTATAGTCTAACGAGGATGAAAGGAAGAAACAAGTGTCGTAGAATTTTTTTTCGAATCCTGGTGTTACTGAATCTCGATAGTTCCATTTGGCTTAGCTCTCCGTTTCCGAGCTTTAGAAGCCCTTCAGTGAAGTTAAATCTTAATATTGATCTATAAGGTAGAATATTTTAAATTTAACTGGATAACTGCTCTTCTGCAACAGTAAGGAACTACTGTTATTTGTGGTTATTAATGATTGTTAGTGCTGTTTTACTGCGGCAAGAGCGTAACGGGGAGCCATGGCTGCCTCGTCCCACACAACCTGTCTTATTTACTCCGCGTACTCCGAAATTATAATGTTCGGTCGGCTATTTTACAGCCTTTACTCTCTCTTTGATGTAACTTGACTCAATTCCTCTTTCTCCAATGCGTCAGTTGTGTGTCTCTGTAACAGCATATTTTATCTTTGCCACTTTTGCCTTTGTTTACTTTTTGTCATTCTCGAAGTGTTTTAGTACGTTGGATGGTTTGCTCATTTGAAATTTGTTGATTTAACACGCGATATTTCTTCATCCTTTGACGATCGAAAATTCTTTTCAGGCGAGACCTCCTGCCTTCATGGACATCACGTGCTCCCGACGGATTTCTGCTGGCGTATCTCTGTGGACGTGTAGCCGGTTAAATTAAATCTGAACTTCAATGAAAAGTAAAAACATTTTCAGGCTTAAAATATGTTTCTCTGAAATTAATATCGTGAAATAAATAGTTAACAATTTCCCAATGAACAATCACCAGATCCTAATTCCCTCATTAAATGTGCCATTATAGTGTGAGCAAATGGATACGATGTCCAGTACTCAGACATTTAAATGCATAGACCACAATATATTTAGTATTGAATTATCACCATTTGCTAATATTGCTCTCTGTAATGCGAATACATCAAATCAGGAAGCTGGAGATGGTTCAGTCCAGTGCCAGTAGATGTTGTTAATGTTGGTGCTTGCTCCAAAATGACAACCTCACTGCACTGCATGTGAAGCATTAACGATTGTCTTCTGTCTGTTATCGCATTCAGTACAAGAAAACTTCAAAAGCAGAGAGTAGAAACTAATTCAGTCTTACACCAATAGAGACGTTAATGTTGTTATCTGCTACAAAATTACAATCTCACATCGTTGAATGAGAGGCATTATGTCAAAGAAGAACCAAGCATACGAAATTCCATCTTCGCCGGATCATATCTCTACCATAGAAACAAATAATAGAACAAATTTTTTAATATGTCATTCATTTCTCAAACCTGTAAGTACAACCCATACGGGGTCGGACATGAAGTGAGATGAATCTTTGCACGAGTGTTTACGACTTGCTTCCCTTCCTGAATTTATCCTCATCAGAGGATTTAATGAGATGAAATGAATGACGTGATCAGGTATATGAGAATGGGAAGAGAGAGTGTGGAATCCCCCCCCCCCCCCACATACCGACAAAAAGCCTACTCCTGTCTAATAATACAAAAGAGTCTGCTCAAGTCTTTACGTCACCATCCGATGGACGAATCAAAATAAACAGCGTCATTTATGCTCTACTCTATATGAGCACTGCGAAAATATTTGGAATTTAATCCAGGCTTTCGGCACGCAACCTAGTGGTCACAAATTGTATACCACCACCTTTCCTACCCTGCCGACGAACATTCTAATGGATAACCTCGGTGTCTGATTATTTAGCTGCACGCCTTAACCATTATGGCCACCATACGGGTTGTGCTTACTGACAATGTGTTTTCATAGTCCAAAGCGGAAAAAAATCACTCACTTCACGGAAAAATTTTATTTTTCACTAAATATTTCAAGCATGATGGCCAACATTGCATGGTTCTGGTAACCCATATAACTTCGCTGATAGGAACGCATTTTCTTTTAAAAAGTAAAAACGTTGTGGTCCGTGGTTGTGAGAGGTTTATTGCATTTTTCTTGTAAATAAGACATAACCTATAACTGGTACGAATTCCAGCTGTTCAACATTCTCGTTTTCTCAATATCCCTGTGAATGGTAGACAGAATAGGGATTATATATTGAAACGGGAATGCCCTGCGAGCATTCACGTTCATGTATTTCTTGAGGGGAACTCGCCAACACCCGACTGTATGCATTCAAAACGAGCGCCGAGCGCGCAGGCATTGTGGGAGACAGCATGCACACTAGCACTGCTCCAGAACGCCAGCCAAGGCCAAGTGACGTCACACCGAAGGTTCTCTCTTGTTCTATGGCATTTCATCATGAACGGAATATAATATCATAATTTCGAGAACGTCACCTTATAGGCCTGAACAATAAATGCTGCTAGCCAAAATTTCATGTAAATCGGCGGAAGGATGGCCGAGATATAAATTTTTCTAGATGCCCACATGCGCAACCACGCCGTCCGACCGTCGACAGTAAAAGGGAGTCGCCAGCCTTGAGTAAAGCAGTGTGCAGTATGCGGTGAGTGCGTGTGTCACTCAGTGTGTGTGCGAGCAAGCACATCGTCGCCTCGCTATACTGTTCGTTACTCTGTCCGGATGAGTACATGGGTTCGAAAGTGTTAGTGTTGAAAGCCTTCTCCGTGGACTTTGACTTTGCGCGTGAACGAAAGCTTATTTTCGTTTCTATCAGTCTGAAGAGCTGTGCAATTGTATTTCGTTTGTGGATTGTGAATTTAAAGATACTGTTCGTTTGAAATTGTGCTGTAGTTGTTTCCTCTACCGTGTTAAGCTATCTCGTAAAATTGTGCCCTAGCGACTGAACAATTCTTTTACGAACAGTGTAACGTTATTTTGTAAAGAACAGCGCCTACTTTTTTCCTTAAAGACTGTGTCTATCACTCCGCGTGAAAACAGTGTTAATATTTCCTAGCATAAACTGTGCCAACCTTCATTTCATTCAAAGACTATCTCAATTTCCCTCATAAAACTGTCTTAAAATTACGCCTCAATGATAACCTTGGCTCTGAGAAATTACGACATAACATAACTTGGACTGTCATAAACTGTTTCTTTATATTTTCGTAGAAGCTCTAATTTATTTCAAGGAGAGTGTGCGTGCTGAACTCATTACATACAGTGCAGAGACTGTATCCAAAGAATTAAATTTATTTTTTTGAGATTGAGTGATGTGCTTAATTATTGCATCTCGGAAGGTTCCAGATTGCTTTCATTATTTGTTGTTTCAAGTACGATGGTTCCTACTGCATTATTCTCACGGAACTGTGACTTTGATTTCATCTTTGTTTCAAAAGTGCGTCCAAAACTACTTACTGTGGAAACTATTCAAAAGTGCTTCGCCTTAATTTGCAGTGCGGTAGAAAAGTGTCGCACTAGATTCCCTTGACATTCTGTGCGGAAGTTCTTCATTTCTCCGCTCCTTAACAACTATTTCACGCTGCACGATCTGCCTCAGGTTCGAGTCGCCGTCAACGTCCAGTGCTGAGACAACATCAACGACGCGGGACGACGCCTACGACGCTGACGACAAAAGACGACGCCGACGCCGCAGAACAACGTCTCCTCCACACCTTCAAGGGCAATCTCACAATACATCTGTAAAAGGTGATATAATTCCTTTACTTATCTCTTGAATAAACTACAAGTTCCACTTTAATCATAAATTTATTTCACTACCCTTCTCTCATACTCTCTAAGCATGAGCCGTACACGCCTTGACGTTATCCATGCTCTCCGAAAAATTGAAGTACGGGCGTTCCTGTTTCAATATATATATTTGTTATCTGATCTCCGGCCCAGTGACGTAGGTGTAGCGTGCCAATTACTCGGCATTTCCCGGGTTCGATTCACGGCTAGGTCAGGGACTTTTACCAGGATCTGAGGGTTGATTCCAGCTTACGTAATTAGTAGAGCCCGGATTTCCATGCAAATGCATGTTTTTAAATAAGCTAGTTGCACTTCTCAAACTTTGCAAATATCCGTTTTATGGCTTAACAATTCCAAATAACCGTTCTTTTTCCCTGCATGTTTGCATCTTTTGGCCTTTTTAGGAGAAAATTCATGCATAATGCATATTTGGAATATTTTGGATTTAATAGCGAATATTTGGACATTTAATATTGTATAATATGACTCTTCTGACTTTGGCGCATATATATTGTTAACTTATATGATAGTGCCTATTATGAACGTTAGTTTGCAGAGTTTGGGACCATTTTTCCACCTTATAGACTGCAGTATTTCTATTACTGAGAGACGGAGAGAATGCATCCTTTGTGACCGCAGCCTACATACGGTACAGGTACTATAATCCAATTAACCAAACACTTTCTAATTTGTTTCTTGTGTAAACAATGACGTAAGTCGGAAAGCCCGCTTCGATCTCTAATTCTTAGGAATAAGGTTTCCCAGGTTTACAGTTGTACATTGCTAAAACATGAACCCTAAATTGTGCTTTACTCATTGACAGGTCTATGTTAGACGAAAAAATCAATACTAGTATCACACTTCTGTGTCGCAGCGTTACTGAGATAACAGCTTACAAACCCTGGTTTTGCATTGAACCCTCTTCCGTTGCTATCCTGGAATTTCCTACCCGGAACTCTCGCTCATCACAAGTCTTTTTCATCGCAGCAGGCAATCGTTATCAGTTATTGAGGACATTCAAATGCGTCTGCAATCATCACATGGAGAAGTAGTTGCGGCAGGTAAAGATTGGTTAAACAAATAAATTCGTTCAAATCCTTATTTTGAATTCGTCAAGCTTATAAATGACGTATTGTGGTTAAAATGCATAAGACGTACAATTTGACCTCACTTTGTCCCAAATGTCTGTCACTTCTTGTGATGTAGAAATATCATTTTCTGTGTTGAAGAATATGCTGATAGATAAACGGATGAGCTTAAAAGAAGAAAATTTGGAGAAATTACGGTAATTTGTGTACAATGTTTTGATAGTGCATATTTTCCAGTTTATTGTGCATGTTTTGCCACACGATAGTGCATGAATGCATGCATATTTTGAGGTTTGATAGTGTATGGAAATCCGGTCTCTATTAATTACAATTGAGGAGCCATCTTACATGGAGATAGCGGCCCCGTTCTAGAAACCAAGAATAACGGCAGTGAGAATTCGCCATGCCAACCACACGACACCTCGTAATTTCCAGAACTTCGGGCGGGGCAGTGGTCACTTGACAGGCCAAGGCCTTTCGTGGCTGTTGCGCATTGTTGTTTACTTACTTCTCTGATCAGTCACCACCGATAGTGGGTGAGTGAAGTGAAGTTTATTTACATTTATACTGCGTGCGTATTGAGTTGCTTGAGGAGCAAGGAGGCCAGCTGGCACACGCACTTCAAAGCAGTTCAAACCTTAAGCGGGCTGGGATCGCAGAATACAAATTACATACTATTATCCTGATAACACAAATATTACAATCCATTTGAATTTAAAACTTCATGCTAACACATGCTACACCTATCAATTAACGTGCAGCATCTGAAATAGAAAATTCGACGTTAAAATCATCATCAGCTGTAGACTTATCAGCCGTGAATTTTAAACTACCAAAAAACTCGCAGCTGCTCTACCCACAATGTTAGTTTCCTAGTTACTTCAATAATTGATTTCCAAGCCAACATCTATCACAATCTCTATGAGCTCCTTCTCTGTTAATGAGTCAATGAGTTAATGTGGGTGTGTAACTTAAGCTTAATTTAGGAAATAGTATAATTAGTAATAGGCAACGTTAATATTACTTGTTGTATTGAGGTTAAGTGTAAGAGCCGTGTACCCTAACTTCGCCACATGAAAGAAGCCATAATAAATAAATAAATAAATAAATAAATAAATAAATAAATAAATAAATAAATAAATAAATAAATAAATAAATAAATAAATAAATAAATAAATCACTACGAATTGATTTCCGTAATTCATATTATTAAGAAAATTTTGCCTACTACACTTTTATCAAAATCGTGGAGTTCTGCCTTCTTCACCGTGGTTGACAATAACCTGGAGACAGGAGATTGACAACGTCGTTATCTGCTTCTTTACACAGCCTTGTCACTCCTACTTGCAGCGCGACCAACTCGCTCAGTGAAAGAAGCAGTTCGTCGTATTTTCCTGTATTTGTGTTTGTTCTTTTGGTGCTCTGTTTCATTTTTCATGCATATTTCCTTTCTTATATTAATGTTTGATCGTGCACATAAATCTAGGACCTTGCAAATATTTTCAAAGGATATCTAAGGATATCGAAGGATTTTAACGAGCACTATATGAAAGGAAGGAGCAAGTAGAACTAAAGTCACGTAATCATGTTACCTGGTCTGGGAGTAAGTTATCACGCGATTTTTGCAAACAATTTCGCAAAAATATTTTCAGTTCTATATTTCGAAACTAAACATACATGGTCATGTGAAAGAACTCTCTGAAAATGTTTGTTCCAAACTTCATTAAATTAAACAAAGTGTTCCATAAGGCAGACAGATATTATACACATATTAAATTTCATTATTAGACCATTGTAAGTAGATATAGACACCAAAATACATCCCAACTGCAATATATTTATTACTAGCTAATATACCCGTGCTTCGCTACGGTATTCTACCTTGAATACGGAGTTCTACGTAACTTACTGTACCCGCAGAGAGTAAGATTATATTAGTTTGCATGTATATTAGCGCTATCCAACATTAAAAAAACGGGCAGGACCCCATACTTTGTGTCCGACGTTGCTATGGTAACCGGTAGTTTCGTTGTCGGTCTGTCGGCCACTCAATGCAGAGCATGAAACCCACAGAAAGTAGTATATCTCTCCGTCATCTGAAGAGTAAGCGAAATTATGCTCGTAACAAAAGTTGTTGAAACTTAAGGGACGTTTCGCATATAGCTTATGGATTTTACATAAATGTCGTTTTCTGAAGGAATGCCCGATTTATAATCTCATTTATTGATATAAGGCCATCTACTCCACGTTTCAGGGGATTTAACATCAAGGAGGAGACATTTTTGGGGGTGGGGGGGACTGGGCAAAATGGAACTCTGCCTCCCAAGATCATTTTGATGATGATGATGATGATGTTGCTTGCTGTTTAAAGGAGCCTAACATCTAAGTCATCGGCCCCTAATTATACGAAATGGGACGAAATTGAATGACAAATTAAAAGTCCAATATTCTCCACTGACCAGAATTCAAAACGTGAGGACGAAGAATGAATGGATGGAGATGAATTTAAAACAATCAGTGGATGTGACCTGCAATGCGTTACGTTCACAGATTCTGACGTAAAACAATATGATTACTGACCAAGGGACTGCTGCTATAGCATAACACTGAATCCAAAATCCAAGTTATCGGCCCCTCATAACGGTACTTATCGCTAGGAATGTAGAACCATGGTATTTGTCGGGCTGCGGTACTAATCAAAGGAGCAGAGACTAGTGGTATTCCACACATTATGGTACTACTCACTGGTTGTGAAATTCGACATATACTACAGACCTATGGTTTTTCTCACATTGCGGCGCCATTTACAGGCAACGCAACCCTATGGTGTTCAGCACATAAGAGTACTAACCACAGGGACCTTCCCCTATCCCGTGGTGTTCTTCATATAGTGGGTACTAATCATAGGCAAGGCAAAACCAAGGTAGCTATCATCCCATCATCGCTCTCATATGGTGGTACCAATCACAGGTACTGCAAAAGCCGACCGCGCGGTGCTCCTGTGTGCTACTAATCACAAACCTATTTGGTAGGCCTACCTAATATAGTGGTACTACGCGCAAGTAAAAGCGATCCATGATGTTCTCCGAGTGGTGGTACTAATCACAAGTAGTTTCATGGTTGCAAGACAATCATCCCTTGGTCGCCCCTTTTGGTCGCCTCTTACGACAGGCAGGGGATACCGTGAATGTATTCTTCGCCTGCGTCCCCCACCCACAGGGGGTTGTGTGTTTGGTCCGCGAGAGGTATTTTATTTCCCTCAAGTCCGCCGACAAGCCGGTTAGGACCCCACTATCCGCCACCTGGGACGCGCCACGTGGGAGTATCACCTCTCCCCCTGCTACGCCAGCGTAGTAGGTTCGTGGAAGATCATTTTGACAGGAGGTCTGAAAACGCCTTGCTCTTCACCCCCAAAGTCGCCGCCACCGCAATGATTCACCGCACGATAACGTTTAGATAAGTGCAATAATAGCTGCGCGGTGTGGAACGCAACACTGATCGTAAAAAAACAGCAAGCCATGTCTTCTCCAGCGATACAATGCTGATGGATGTCGCTAGCGTGTTGTTATCGTCCCAGAGTACAGTTGTTTTATCGTGTCAGCACGCTTTATATTACTGCATGTATCCTCGCGATTAAAATCCCATTCGTATTGCATCGAATATCATACCGCTTAGCGTATCGTTTACCTTAGGAGACGATTGAAGATACCCGTCTCTTGTAATAAAACTATTAAGGAAATAAAAGGAAATAACGTACAAGGTGTGAATATAAATTTTTGTAAGCCTAGAAAACCGAAATTCTCATGAGATTAGAACAAAATAAAAGCCGACGAACAGAGATCGGGTGGAAAAGGTGAAAGAGCTAAAGTAAGTTAAAATAATGCCAGACTCAGCTAATATCCACTGTGACCATTATCGTGCAACACAAAGTACGAAATCCACTGGAAAGCAACTTCAGTGCTGAATAAATATATCTTACCCACATAGCGAAGCTTTAATAGGCGTACAATACAAATGTATTCCGTATCTTTACTGCGAAAGATAATTCACCATTATTATTTAATTATACTTTAAATAATTAGATAGGACCGTATTAATTCAATTTTGAAATTATTGTCTTATCATCCAGAAACCATTAACATATTACGCAGTCATATGAAGCCAGGTTAATTTTCGTGAATACTGCCGACGTTACTTAAATGGAAGAAAGCGTGTATAATCTTCCATGATGGTCGAACCTGCAGACTTCATCATCAAGGAAGAGATTTTCAATTACTATTTTCGCTGACTAGTAAGATGATGTTACGTCGGAGCAAGTTTCTTATTTCTCACGTAGAGAGGAAGAAAGTGTGGCCAAGCGTTCCCAGTGGAACCGCCATCAATGAATTATATACCTCAGGAGAATAACATGCCATGAATACTAAGAGCCTTCTCTGTGGTTCTCAACGGCACTCTGCACAGACTTAGGGAATTTTATATTCTGTTTAAAGCTGATATCAATAATAAAGTCCAAGCGTGTGAGAGCTACCGTATTATTTAATCACAGATTATTCCCAGTAGCGGAGCCAGGATCTGGTGATGAAGGCAGGGTGGGGGTTATAGTTATAAAATGATGATAGAACACACTGAAGGTGCTTGTGCAGTACACGCATGCAAGGTTGTCATTATAAGGACGCTGATACAAGTGAATTTTGTTGATATTCAGATTGCAGTACACTACAAAATCTAACATTAAAATACAGAACAAAAACAATACGATCAAGGTCAACAGACGCTGTTGATAGTGATTCGTCCGCTAGATGGAGATGTTAAGCCTTGAGCAGACTCCTTGGTGCTTTTTGACAGGAGTCCAACCAGGCATCCCCGTTACAGTCAAGGCTGTACAACCTATCTTCTAACACATGTCCATAGCAAGAGGATAAGTTATATATAAGTGTTGGTTCATTAGGAACTGGCTGACTCATGCATTTCTCTAATAAGCGTTTGAATCTGGCACTATTTACTTATTTAAAGGAATTTTGGAAGTACGCCTAACCATCTTTAAGCGCAGATATTTACAAAATTCCAAACTATTATTTAACGAGCCCGTATTTGAAAAAGCTTCCTCAGATAATGTGATGAAACTTGGAAGAAAATATTCTCCTGCACTCTCTGAAAAGACACTCGTACTTCGCACTCTTACATGTTCTCTGCTACACGGAAAAGCATACAACCATTGGTATCTTTTACGGCTTAGAAGAGCAAGTTAATACCCACAATTCTATGCTTTTCAGCTGTCAAAAGCACGTAGATTTTAAATTCTGCGCCCCCACGCCGTTAGGATGGCAGCAGTGAGGTTAAGTCCTGTAAATATGGTAGCAGTGAAGTTAGCGATGTGATCTTGTCCAGAAAAGTGAGGTTAGGATCCGCAAAATCACGTGGCCAAGCACTCTGCCTTGTTTACAAACAGAGGCTGAATTTATTTTTCGAAAAGAAAATTGTACAATACTGGCCCGCCTGGTGGCCATGATCGTTAAGGCATTGAAGTCTAAAGGGTCTGACACGGTGAGAGAAAAACTACGAAACGTACTACTGTCTTGTTAACTGCTTTATATGGCAACTGAACATAGTATTAGTTCACGTATACTCCTGGTAATGGAAATGGCTGGGTAATTGTTTAATTCGAGGGCGAGCGTATCATGCATGAAATAGAATAGAAACTCTTGACCAGGTGCTGACTTGAGGTCGATGCTTAAATCAGGATGTTCAAAATCAGGATGTCAAAAGCAAAACGTCGGAGATTTTAACTTCCGCGCCCCCACGTCATTAAAATGGCAGCAGTGAGGTTAGCAATGTTCTCTTGTCCAAAAAAGGTGGATTAATTTCCATACCTCGCCACAGTGTTCACATGTATGTTCTGCTTAAAATCTAAAATCCATCTTTCGCGGTTTCTTAGAAAATATATTCAACAGATCTGTTGTTTCCACAACTATGTCTCTGAATGTTTATTTACTTTATTGTTTATTGTCAGTTTCTGTTCAATTGTTTTGTAAAATTTCGATGGGGTGGTGGTGTTGTAACCCCCAGTAACCCCTCACTTTTCTATGCTCTTGTATATTCCCTTTACACTTGATCTTGTTTAACACTTATCACTCGAATTTGTTCAGCTGTCTACATAATACTATTCGCATTTACTTTTCTGGAAATATACGGCTATATTGCTATCCGTTTTTAACACTAAAACGATTTATTTTGCACAACTCAAGCTGGAATAGTAAATGCCTTAACGCAGACACTGAATGTGTACAATATGGAAATGTCCTTGTGTGTATTCACTTATCTACTTATGCGGGGTAAGTATGTTTGTATGGAAGTGGGACCTAGAAAGTGACCAAAGACAATGGATACCACAACGTTACAGACTTTATAAATCGTTCCTTAAGATATATTATGAGAATATGGTAGCCAAAGACCATCTCAAACAAGGACCTTTGGGAGTCCACAAGTCAAAGGCTCACACAACAAGAGATAATGAGAAGAAAATGGAGATGAATTGGGCACAACCTGAGAAGACCACAAGAAAACATCACAAAGCAGGCATTGAGCTGGAATCCACAATATAGTCGCAGACAAGACAGGGAGAACCATAGACAGGGAGATAGTTGGAGTCAACAGAACATGGAGACAGATGAAAGCATTGGCGGCGAGAGAACAAGCTGGAGACATTTCGTTAAGACCCTATATTCCACGTAAGAATAAAAGGAAATAAGTCAATTTTGCGGGAGCTTCAAAAAGTCAGAGTGAGTAGGCTTGAAGGTTACCTCGTCTGAGCAATCATCTTCTTGTAATGAACTAGAGCCTGCTTCATCTTATGATACACCGAATATTTTTCATACATACTAACTTCCCGAATTAAGTACCGAAAGACAATTATCTTCACTCAAGTTCAAAATCTTTCACAATCACGGAGTGTCTGCCCGAATCGCGCTAAAAATTAACTTATACTCAGAAGGCAATGGATTCGCTGTGGAGTCCAGATATTGCCCAATAATCACTTGCTACTTCAATTCTTCCGTTAAAAGACGTTTTAACGTAGACTTTCGTTCCTCGAAAACCGGTACAAGGAAAAGACAATTTTTAAGGCACGTTTTGTAGATCGCGTATATTTCCGAGTGTATTTAACTTACAATATGTTCAATGTCACAACTGACATATAACAGACGAGGTTATATGTTGAAGAAAAAGTGAAAACTGAAATACAGTTTTCATAAAATAGCGCTTCAAAGTATGACAAAAGTTTGCTAAATATGTGACGTCACACGCATACTCTGTTATAAGATGTCGTGTTAACTCGCGCGCTCAGTTGGAGGTTAGCTGTCGTAAAAATATCATGGTCATTTGTGTATTATTTCTAAAAGTCTACAAAATCCTCTGAACCCTGCGGCCGTTACAATAGTTACAGTCTACCGCTATTAATTTTGTCTAGGAACAAACATTATGTCGGAATTCCGACATAGGATATAAAGAGTGATGAACATCTATCACTAGCTTAAATTTAGCATAAATTAAATTTGCATAAATGTAGATACCGTTCAATATATGCCTGGGAGAAATTGTTGGAGAGAGGAGTACGTGTTGGTGGTAGGAGGCTACATTCCATTCCATTTGCGAATGGTATAGTATTGTTAGACGAGTGAATGGGTTATAAATGGTACGCTAGTAGACCTGGATACTGCCTGTGAGCAATGTGCAATGCGAATTAATAAGCGTAAGACAAACGGTATGGTGATAAGTGGTAAAGGGACTATGATAGACCAGGAAGACATTGTGCATGTGTCAGCTTTCAGATATTATGATGATGATGATGATGATGATGATGATGATGCTTGTCGTTTAAACGGACCTAACATAAATATCATTCAAAGTATTTATTTATTAATCAAGTTCTATTTTTCTGTTTAATTGTGAATATTATTCAAAACTCCATACATAAAAGTCGTTCAAAATATATTTGAGAACAAGCTTTGTTTGTTTGTGAATATTGTTATTATAGAGACATGTTTGCGTCAATAGTTGTTCTTCATTTCACATGCCTGTGTTCATATTAATCATGTTAATCTTAACAAGCTTAATAATTACGCGAAGTAGAAAAGGTATCACATGAGCGAAGACTGGGGTATTGAGAGGTACTGGAGGGAACTGGAGAAAGGAGGGAGCTATTAAATGCTATCCGAATGGCTTAGTTACTAGCTGACAAGTGAGTGTATACCGATTGACGCCTTAAAAGGAGTGGTTTATGGAAAGAAAAAAATAGGGCGGAGAAGGTACCAGATGGTAGGCAATGTTAGGATAGCGGGAAGCTACTAGCAAATGAAGAGGGTGGCAGAGGACATACGACAGAATTCCATGAAGAGCTCCTGTGTGAAGACATGAGTCGGTACCCACAGCACTAGACAGTAGCTATTGGATGGATGTTATATTCAGGGACTTTCAGAAAGCTTTTGCAAAATTAATCATGGCATACTTTTAACTGAATATGTTAGGGTTCTCTCATTCGCTTTTATCGTTTTCTGTTCCTGAGTGGAAGTAAACAATATGTATCGTATAGAAGATTTAATTATAACGAATTCCCAGCAAAATCCAGAGTAATTCATTTAATTTGCGTTCGTTAATGTTTCTGGTATTCATCACTGTTGTCATTAACCACGTGAATTGTTCTCATTGCCCGCTGTATGACTTCAAGGTATTCAAAGCTATTTCAGCCACTAACGGCTATGAACATCTTCAGTTAGGTCTAAATAACATAGCCGAAAGCAAGCAAATTACATCTAAGCGTATCAAAATGTGTGACCGCGTCGTTCACCCGAATTAAAGTGTCCATCCTCTTCATTTATATGTCAGGGTGCGACGACCTGAGATCCGTAACAGAATGGACGTGCCGTTTGTGGACGAGCATTGTCCTGTCGAAAAATGGTACCACTAACTGTCTCACGAGAAGTAACACGTGAGGACGCAGGATGTCTGTGACGTACCGTGTGCCGTCAGTGTCCCCTCAATCACTATCAGCCATGATCTGAAGTCACACGTGATGGCTCCCCACACCATGACGGCAGTAGAAACACCGCTGTGCCTCTCCAAATCATTGCAAGAATGGGACCCCTCCCCAGGACGCCGCCACACTCGCAGACGATTGACATCCGGAATAGAGCGGAATCGTGATTCATCGCTGAACATAATGCGAAGTCATTTATGAGCAGCCCATGTTTCTCTGTCACGGCACCACTCCAAACTTAGCAATTTGTGCTGTGCTGTTAACGGCAGCCTACACTTGGGACGTTAATTCCCTAGTCCGGCTGCTGCTAGTCTACGACCAATGCTGCGGGATGACACAGAATGTTGCAGTGAGTCTATTACGTGTTCTCGGATGGCAGGTGCAGATGTGAAGGGGTTGCACGCTACATATCAAACTGGGAATCGTGAAGCAGTTCGTTAAGGCCCTGGACAAAAGTAGTCCCTGTTTCAAGTACATTGCAAGCAAATTTCCACATTTATCTGATGCAAAAGTCAAGGAAGACATTTTTAATGGACCACAAATTAGAAAGCTTGTGAAAGATAGAAACTTTGAACAGACGATGAATGCCGTGGAACTTGCTGCATGGAATTCAATAAGAGACATCATAACGAAGTTCCTATAAAATGTAAAGGATGAATAATACGAAACAATAGTGAAACCGATGTTGGATGATATGAAAGAGTTGGGGTGTAGAATGAGTCTGAAACTGCACTTCCTCATTCTCATCTCGATCACTTCCCGGAAACTCTTGGGGCTATTAGTGAAGAGAGGGGAGAGAGGTTCCACCAGGACATCAAGGAGGAAGAAAAATAATACTATGGGCGGTGGGATGAACCAAAGATGGCCGACTACTGTTGGTGCTTGAAAAGGAAAGACAAACTTGGTGGAGTCAGATGCTGGGCATCCAAGTGTTCATTCCAAGGGGACATCTAGGACTGTGCACTATACAGTGATCCTCCACGTGGTGGTCAAGCGTGGTCGACCGGAAACTTGACGACGAGTATGCCTGCCCTCACGTTACAATGCAGTCCAACATCAGATCACTGTCAAATCTAAAAGCCCCACAAACCTGAATATTGCACGATTTGACTAGCCAGCCAAATGGAGACCCACAATGTGGCCACTATCAAAATCTTTCAGATTCTGATAACGTTGTCTCACTAGAGTACTCGGCATCGCTTTGTCCTTCGCAGTGATTACTCAATATCTGACGCTGTCCACGCCTCTTATATACCCTACCACGCCTGGTAGTAACACTGAACACGAAGAAAACAAATGCACTCTGGTGGCGGTTGTACCTGTCACACAAAATTGCAGATATAATAATTTACAAGCACGCCGATGCTTATGTTCGTCCCTGGATGGAGCGGTCAATTGGAATTGGTCACCTGAAGGGACGGGACGTCATAATATTGTTTAATGGTCTTCATTTATTTTTCTACTAACTGAAGTTAACTTGGTCATGTATGCATCCTCATTTGCAAAGAGTAGCCTTCTGGCACCTCTTGTTTATATATATTATAATAAAGAAGCATTGGGGAACGATCCCATCGGGGTAACATTCCTCGTCTCCTCCCAGCTCTGCCGCGGCTGCCACTTGTGCTTTCTTTTACACGCGGAATATCTTTACCTATTTAAGGAAGCCCTTCGCAGAGCACTGGATCAGTCGTGGTTAGAGCTGGGAGCAGGCAACTTAACTCATGACTTTCGAAGGGTTAATTATCCTGCTCTCTCCCTCCTTTAGTTGTGACGTCCCGTCTCCTCAGGTGTCTAATTCCAACTGAGCGCTATCTCCAACGATGTTAAACTGACATCCGAACATATCTCCTGGGTGCTTCCATTTTCTTGTCAGACAGTGTATGTCCCTTTGAGTGCCTTCTAACAACTTACCAATTTCAGCAAATTCTTTCGTCGTATCTTCTGGCAAGTCTCACCTGTTCTTGCGCTGAAAATATGACTTGACCTATTACTAACTGATATTCTGCAGAACTGAGCGAGTTGGAAGCGCGGTTCACATCGTGTAGCTATGTGCTTGCATTCATAAGATAGTGGGTTTGAATTCCACCGTCGGCAGCACTGAAGATAGATCGGTCGCTTTTCAATTTTACATTCTGCGTACGTTACTTAATTCCGACGACGGCCGCTACCTTCCTAATATTAGCCGTTCCCCATCCTTGCGTAGCTGAAACATTCCATGTGTGCGGCGTTAAAACACTAGCTCTAGAACCAACTCTCAGAACTAGCGTGGCATACAGTGTGTGTATACTCAGGAACGTGCATATGCATTTGGAGGATTAAGCTCTTCATTCTGGGTGAACCTCTCCTCATCAGTTAGTAATATTCAGGACAAAAACTCCAGAGTACGTGCTTCATCAATTAACCGCTGGCAGAATTAAATTCGCGATGAATAATGATGTGGAGGCCGACCTACATGCGCTGAGTGTAATATGGATACATTAACTGCCTTCGTTCCTCGGAACGATCCAGTCTGATGTAACAATGCCACTTGCCATCCTCCGAGTTCGATGATCTGAATATTATACCGCAGCTCATTGATACGTAGCTTAACAATACAATGCGGTTGATTTCTGGCACTATAAGCTCCACTCCAACATATTAAATTCCTTTACCAGCAGCAAATGCGCCATCCGATCTGCACTAATCAAGTGCTCTTGTTCGTGTGTTTAAAAAGATCAGTGGAGATGATCGGCTCCATCATGAAATTCCATTACTGAGCAACAGTAGACTGAATTCCCCCTACCCACTCTTACTAGAGGCTTATGGATTGATAAGCAACAACTACAAAAGCATAACAATTTCGAAACGACGATGCGAGCTCAAGCTAAATATTCCTCGTCGAACATGGGCATTGGAATAGAACAAAACTTTCAGATATAGGTAGCTAATTCGGAATGCAATTGCGCAGCCCCTCGCCATACTCTCGAGAATATCACACGCGAATGCAGACTGCAGGTCTATACTGGAGACAGTATTGGTGGCTTTCCTTGAGAAACAATATAATGGATTCTTTCTGTACAGTTTGCTTTACGTCACACCGACAGAGATTAAGACCTGGAAGTGGGAAGGAAGCGGCCGTGGCGTTAATTTAGGTACAGCCACACCATTTGCCTGATGTGAAAGTGGGAAAACACGGAAAATCATCTTCAGGGCTGTCAAGAGTGGGGTTGGAACCCACCAGCTCCCGGATGCATGGTCACATCTTTGCGCTCCTAAACGCACGGCCAATAAATAATGGATCAACGAACTGGATGTTCATCTCTGAACATTTTTCATATGGTTGTATTATCCTTATTTCTTAATGTTTGCTAATTAGATTAGAGTTTTATTATGAATCGCATGTCGGTAGTCATGTAAGTGCTATACGCTAGTAAATGAATTTATTGTGGCCTTTCATGTGAAGCACATTGTAATAATTTGATCGTGATGACGAGAAATTCTAACGCCCGCCTGATTGAAGAAGGAGAGGAGAAAATCACGACGTGAGTCGCTAAGCGAATTTCATTCACAAATTACTTATAATGTATTGAAAGCGTACGTACCGAGCTCGACAGCTGCAGTCGCTTAAGTGCGGGAGATAGAGGGTTCGAACCCCACTGTGGGCGACCCTGAAGATGGTTTTATGCATCCTCAAGAAATACGTAGTCAGTGTTCTTATTAATGAATCATAATTACTTTGAGGACAACTTGGGAGAGATCTTCGTATGTTTTAAATGATGGAAATAATGATTCGCTGAACAACTACCTATAATTTCTGCATAGTCGCAACTATATGAATGTTCCAACTTTTCCAGTTCTAAACAAGCCGAAGTAAAATTATTACGGTACCATGACGAAAGGAATTCCACATCATTCTGAAATTATACATGTATAATATTGGTATACTGCAACGAGATTTGAAGAAGTGAATTTCAGTTACATGTGAAATGCATATTTGATTTGAGACAGTGCAGAGACACTGATATTTGTACGATAACGCATAAAATATTGGTTGTTATACATTTTGAAAATACATTAGTAGTAAGATTAGCATAGGTGCCATCGTTTCGTATACGGTGATTAAGGAAAAATAAGGTTAGTATCTCGCTATGCTCAATGTGTTAAATATGACATATACAATTTATCCCCAAGATTCTAAACTAATGAGATCTTATTTTCAGGTAATATTTATGAGAAATTCAGATAACCACAGGTATTTTCCAATGATACGTAAAAGCTACATGTGCCAAAAATTGTGATAATGTGTGGTACTTCGGATGACAGTGTTCTTTTGGAGTGGAGGGTACATAAATGGGATGAATAGTAATTTCATCATGTTATCTACTAGACAATGTTAAGTACCTTACTTCCTCTTTATTTAACCGTAGTTTAGCTGGTGCTTTTTAAAGATTGCTCATGTAGTCGTAGTACTGTATAGGTAATTTAAGTAGAAGCTTATTATGCTTAACTGATGACCAATATCAAGGAAAAACTATGATAAAATTCTTATTTCCAATTCCGGAACTAGTTTGTGTCCTCATTATAAATAAAAGATGATGACATGGGAAGTTTTTCATCTTAAAATAATTGAAGTATTGCTCTAGCAAATTCTATGCGAATGTCATGTCCACGGACGGAAATTAATTCTTATGTCACTTGAATATATGAATGTTTGAGATCATACAGGGCAATTATATGTGAGAATAGGATCTTCATCACGCTAAAATGTTATTGCAAGTCACACTGATATGCTAATTGAATATTTATACACAGTCATAAATAGTATCTGCCAGTATGTTGATTATTATACGGAAGATATTTTATGGAAGTACGTCGAATTATGATGAATAATTTTTTTGCTAGTTGCTTTACGTCGCACCGATACAGATAGGTCTTATGGCGACGATTAGACAGGAAAGGGCTAGGAGTGTGAAGGAAGCGGCCATAGCCTTAATTAAGGTACAGCCCCAGCATTTGCCTGGAGTGAAAATGGGAAACCACGGAAAACCATTTTCAGGGATGCCGACAGTGGGGTTCGAACCTGAATACAATTTACATTGCGGCGTGTACAATACTTCGTGAATGGTAAAATATATGGCACACAGTCTTGGATAAATAATGATACAGGAATATTAGCTTCGAAATATGTAATTGCATGCTGTATACAGTCTTAGAACATCATGTGGGAATATTGCGACAGAATCTTCAACATGAGTTACTAAGTGGAAATATAGTCTTCGAGAGTAGTGCACTTATGTAAGCAGGGATTTTGCACAATAACCGAGGATAATCTTCGACAAATTCGGAGAAAAGTGCATTTCCTCTTGCTCTTATTTCGCACATCCATAATTTTCCAGTGGCAGTAGACTACACCAGAACATTGAAACACTTTTATGTCCGTCTTCATAGAATCTCGTCATCAATTACATGTCTGTGTGTTAATTTGAATGTGACAGTGGATAATTGTGGAATCTTCTAAAATTCATTAAGTAAATACAGAAGCATGATTGTAGGTAGAATTGTGGGATAATATTGATGTCATTATTTTCAACTCCTCCTCTGCGAACCATGTGACCTTGCCGCGGTGGGGAGGCTTGCGTGTCCCAATGATGCAGATAGCCGAGCCGCAGGTGCAACTATATCGGATGGGTATCTGTTGAGAGACCAGACTAACGAATGGTTCATCGAAAGGGGGGTAGCAGCCTTTCGGTTGTTGCAAGGGCGGCAGTCTAGATGATTGACTGATACGGCCTTGTAATAATACTCAACATGGCTTAGCTGTGTTGATACTGCTACACGGCTGAAAGCAACGGGAAACTACAGCCGTAACCACCTCCCGAGGACATGCAGCTCTCTCTGTATGAAAGATGTACTGATGATGGCTTCCTCCCGGGTAAAATATTCCGGAGGTAAACTAGTCCCCCATTCGGATCTCCGGGTGGGGACTACACGAGAGGGGGCGATCATCAGGAAGATGGATACTGACATTCTGCGAGTCGGAGCGTGGAATGTTAGGAGTTTGAATCGTTGTGGTAGGTTAGAGAATCTGAAAAGGGAGATGGATAAGCTAAAGTTAGATGTAGTTGGTATAAGTGAAGTACGTTGGCAGGAAGAACAGGATTTTTGGTCAGGCGCCTACCGAATTATCAACACGAAATCAAACAGGGGTAATGCAGGAGTTGGTTTAATAATGAATAAGAAAATAGGGCAGCGGATAAGCTACTACGACCAGCATAGTGAAAGAATTATTGTCGCCAAGATAGACACCAAACCAATGCCCACCACAATAGTGCAGGTCTGTATGCCTACTAGTTCAGCGGATGATGAAGAAATTGAAAGAATATATGAGGAGATAGAAGATTTAATACAATATGTCAAAGGTGACGAGAATCTAATTGTGATGGGAGACTGGAACGCAGTGGTAGGCCAAGGAAGAGAAGGTAGCACAGTAGGAGAATTTGGATTGGGACAAAGGAACGAAAGAGGAAGTCGGCTGGTTGAATTATGCACTGACCATAATTTAGTCCTCGCCAATACTTGGTTCAAACACCACAAACGACGGCTGTATACGTGGACGAGACCTGGAGACACTGGAAGGTATCAAATAGACTTCATTATGATTAGGCAGAGATTCAGAAACCAGGTATTGGATTGCAAAACTTTCCCAGGAGCAGACGTGGACTCTGACCACAACTTGTTGGTCATGAAATGCCATCTGAAGTTGAAGAAATTGAAGAAAGGAAAGAATGCAAAAAGATGGGATCTAGACAAGTTGAAAGAAAAGAGTGTGATGGATCGTTTCAAGGAACATGTTGCACAAGGACTAAATGAAAAGGCTGAAAGAAACACAGTAGAGGAAGAGTGGAGAGTCATGAAAAATGAAGTCAGTAGGGCTGCTGAAGAAATGTTAGGAAGGAAGAAAAGATCAACTAAGAATCAGTGGATAACTCAGGAGATACTAGACCTGATTGATGAACGACGAAAATACAAGAATGCTAGAAATGAAGAGGGCAGAAAAGAATACAGGCGATTAAAGAATCAAGTGGATAGAAAGTGCAAGGTAGCTAAGGAAGAATGGCTGAAGGAGAAGTGCAAGGATGTCGAAGGCTGTATGGTCCTGGGAAAGGTAGATGCTGCATACAGGAAAATCAAGGAAACCTTTGGAGAAAGGAAATCTAGGTGCATGAATATTAAGAGCTCAGATGGAAAGCCACTTCTAGGGAAAGAAGACAAAGCAGAAAGATGGCAGGAGCATATCCAACAGTTGTATCAAGGTAACGATGTAGATAATTTCGTTCTGGAACATGAAGAGGCTGTTGATGCTGATGAAATGGGAGACCCAATTTTGAGGTCAGAGTTTGACAGAGCTGTGAGTGACCTAAATAGGAACAAGGCACCTGGAATTGATGATATTCCCTCTGAATTACTGACTGCCTTAGGAGAAACCAGCATGGTAAGGTTATTTCATTTAGTGTGCAAGATGTATGAGACAGGAGAAGTCCCATCCGATTTTCGGCAGAATGTTGTTATGCCTATTCCCAAGAAAGCCGGTGCTGACAGGTGTGAAAACTACCGCACTATTAGTTTAGTATCTCATGCCTGCAAAATTTTAACACGTATTATTTACAGAAGAATGGAAAAACAAGTTGAAGCTGAGTTGGGGGAAGATCAATTTGGCTTCAGAAGAAATGTAGGAACACGTGAAGCAATCCTGACTTTACGTCTGATCTTAGAGGATCGAATCAAGAAGGACAAGCCCACGTACATGGCATTCGTATATCTAGAAAAGGCATTCGATAATGTTGATTGGACCAGGCTATTTATGATTCTGAAGATGATAGGGATCAGATACCGAGAACGAAGAATTATCTACAACCTGTATAAAAATCAGTCTGCAGTGATAAGAATCGAGGGCTTTGAAAAAGAAGCAACAATCCAGAAAGGAGTGAGGCAAGGCTGCAGTTTGTCCCCTCTCCTTTTCAATGTTTACATAGAACAGGCAGTAAAGGAAATCAAAGAGAAATTTGGAAATGGAATCACAGTCCAAGGAGAGGAAATCAAAACCTTGAGATTTGCCGATGATATTGTTATTTTATCTGAGACTGCAGAAGATCTCGAGAAGTTGCTGAATGGTATGGATGAAGTCTTAGGTAAGGAGTACAAGATGAAAATAAATAAGTCCAAAACAAAAGTAATGGAGTGCAGTCGAACGAAGGCAGGTGATATAGGAAATATTAGATTAGGAAACGAAGTCTTAAAGGAAGTAGATGAATATTGTTACTTGGGTAGTAAAATAACCAACGATGGCAGAAGTAAGGAGGACATAAAATGCAGACTAGCACAAGCAAGGAAGAGCTTTCTTAAGAAAAGAAATTTGCTCACTTCAAACATTGATATCGGAATTAGAAAGATGTTTTTGAAGACTTTTGTGTGAAGCGTGGCATTGTATGGAAGTGAAACATGGACGATAACTAGCTCAGAAAGAAAGAGAATAGAAGCTTTTGAAATGTGGTGTTATAGAAGAATGCTGAAGGTGAGATGGATAGATCGAATCACGAATGAAGAGATACTGAATCGAATTGGTGAGAGGAGATCGATTTGGCTAAATTTGACGAGAAGAAGAGATAGAATGATAGGACACATCTTAAGACACCCAGGACTTGTTCAGTTGGTTTTTGAAGGAAGTGTAGGTGGCAAGAACGGTAGGGGTAGACCAAGGTATGAATATGACAGACAGATTAGAGCAGATGTAGGATGCAATAGTTACGTAGAAATGAAAAGGTTAGCACAGGATAGGGTGGCATGGAGGGCTGCATCAAACCAGTCTATGGACTGATGACTCAAACAACAACATATTTTCAACTGGAGAGTGCAGAGGGATAGCGGCATGTTTGTATATCTTGTTCATGGTTGACGTTACAAGAGGCAGAGACCGTTGGACTATATCTTATTTACGTATTCCCATTAATAATAGCACCAGGTGAACCTCTACATGACCACTCCATTCCCATGATGTACGCACAGATCGCCCGCGGACGTTGCAATAGCATAGCTTAAATTTTCTCGTTCCGCCTCAAAATACCGTTATGTGACAATCTTGAGGGGAGGAATACTAACCCGCAGCTCATTAAGAACGAAAATTCGTTGACGTATCCTAGTTCATGCAATACTGAACCTTAGATGACAGAACCTGTCTGGTCAGAGTTATAACTTGAAATATTATCACATAGCGGTGTCTCTAGGCGCAACGACGATATGTACTTGGGTTTTATCGATTTCCGTAAGGTGGATGCGATGTTCGTTCAACAGCAACGTAAGTTTGCAGAAAGAAGAATGGCTTGAAATGAGGAGAATAGTGCGCTCGACAATCAATATCAGTCATCATTCTACAGAGCCAGCATGTCTGAAACACAATATGTCATGACAAGGATCAACGAGATGGAAATGGCATTCCAACTAACGAAAGACATCTACGATATTAAAATGAAGTGTTTGGATGTGTTTGTGCGCGCGAAGCTCAGCCAAATCTACGGCACGCAGAGATATGATTTTTTTTAAATAAATCGATGGAAGGAAGTCGAAATGTCCCTCGAAACCGGATTTTTAACGTTCGCGTTCGTTGTGAAGTTATAAACAAGAAACCGCCGGAAAACGTGGTTTGGGATATGACAATCCAACGTGCTCCCACTGGAATAAATGTGGAGATTTACTATCGCTAGGTAACCTACATAACGTATGTAATACAAGTCAAGGAAGCATTCTACGTCCATGGCGTAGGAGGCTATTTTCTATTCCCTACACTAGGAGCCATATTTAGTCCGTAATATCTTGAAGTATTTTTCTGTTTGTATGTGAGGGATGCCCAGCCAAATATACAGCACGCAGAATCTAAAATTTTTAGGATACGTGGGCCCAGCATTTTACCGATCACGCATGGCTATGTCAAAGAGCAATTCTTGTTTCAAGGAATGAAGCTGTGAGCTTCAACAAGCAACGTTTATAAGACTTATCCGGTGTCTACAAATTTACAAGTCTATCGACACGAAATGTAATACAAATGACGCTGCCAACTTCACGACAGAACTTTTGAATAACTTGGAGTACCCTCCAACATCTTGGAGCGGACGATTGTGTACCGATTGTCCTTTTCAGGAATATCAATCCTCCTTCCTTCTGCAACGGAACGGGACTCTCAGTCAAGAAACTTGTGCCGAATATTATTGAAGTCACTATGATGACCGGACACGCCGCGGGCGAAGTAGTATTCATTCCTCGGATTCAAATCGTCCCTTGGGATTCACCATTTCAGTTTAGACGCCTGAAGTTCACTGTTTGCTTGAGTTTCGCTATATGCATCAACAAGGCATAGTGCCAATTGATATAAGTTGTAGGACTCGATCTTGGAAAACGGTGCTTCTCCCATGGTCAACTCTAAATGGGTTGTTCAAGAGTTGGAAAGGCAAACACACATACATCTTAGCTCCAAATGGAAGGACACTTAATCTACCTAGTTTATCCGTAAGGTCTATAAGAAAAAATTGGTCGTCTTTTATATAAAATGGTATTTTATATTTTTAAATATTATTTGTACCATCCACCATCCCGGTATCTTAAGCATTGGAAGCATCGGAAGTAACAATGTATTTGATGCAATTTATATAAATACAATATATTCACAAGTACTTTTATTTTGCTTTTAAATGCATCGTTAAAACATCTAATGGTAGAATTAATAAACGCGCACGAAGCCGTGGATACATGCTAATATATAATAAGCTGTCAATACCTTTCAACGCTAAACTCAAACACTGCTGTTTAATCATTCTGCCAGTAGAATACCTCGCGGTGAAAAAAAAAATGATTTAGAAGAGAAACTAGAAGGCAAAGAAAGGAAGAGCTTGGAAAAAGTTTAGGACCTGGTCAAAGAACGTTGTGAGTACAGAACAAGGCGCGATTATGAGCTTCTACTGTATGTCCACGAGTGAGAAAGTACGATCAATTTATATGGTCAGCTGACACGAATGGGTTTAGACGGACAGTCCTATCGGATCTTTATTGATAAGAAGACAAAACGAGTCTCGTTAATAGACATGAAAAACGAAGTGGGATCACACGTGATAACATCCTGAAATGTACCGTAACTCTCTTCGAAAGAAACTTGTAGGCCACCTTGGTTTCCAGGAAAGGCCATAACTGAAAACAGACAAGTCGTGGACTGAAGAAGGAAAGGGCGCACACCGAAGAGGAATGCAGGAAAACCGGGCATAGGTTAAAGAACTTGGGTAGAAAACACTTGAAATGACATTCTTCACAGCTGGCTATATCGAAATAAATTAATCATAATAATTATATCAACCATGAGAGAAGAAAGTGCACCATGGTATAGCTCTGAAAGGAGACTCCTTAATGAGCGTCTGCCGAATTAGTCCTATATTATTGCATATCAATCAACTGCTCAGGAATTATGCATACGTCCGTTTCTAAACGAGAAACGTTGTTAATCGTAAGAGCATATAGATGTACTGACTTCATATTGCCGGGATGAGTGGCTCAGACTGTAGAGGTGCTGGCTTTCTGACCCCGATTTGGCAGGTTCTATCCTGGCTCAGTCCGGTGGTATTTGAAGGTGCTCAAATACGTCAGCCTCGTGCCGGTAGATTTACTGCCACATGAAAGAAGTCCTGCGGTATGAAATTGCGACGCTTCGGAGTCTCCAAAAACCATCAAAGTAGGTAGTGAAATATTAAAACCAATACTTATCATTATTAGTATTATTATTATTAATTTAATGTTGACTCACCGTGGATTCAACACGAAATCTAAAGCTCCAGTTGCTGGAAGCTGTAAAATAGAAACAAAATACGTTATGTTGAAGAATATCTAGTAATTTATTAACATCACTTTAATCATACACTTTGAAATACAGTATTTTAGCGTCATGCTTCTCTTTGCGTCAAATTTGGCAAACACAATTTGGAAACAGGTTCAGTTTCATTTTATCTGCTTCTGTGTTACGAACTCTCATGAATGTCTGAGCACAGTTTTATTAATTACGTTTAGATATACGTGTGAGAAATAATTTATCTAATCCTATAAATTACAAGTCAGGCGTGAGTAGAGACCTCTCATGTGGGCACAGAGGATATCATTGTCTTGAACACAGCGTCGTCTTCCCCTTCTATATTGTTTTGGAGGAGAGGTGTAGGTAGCCGTCCAACTCTGCTAGTGTGTTCCTTCTCTATGCTTCTCCTCTGAAGTTTTCCTGTCTTTATCGCAAGGCCGAAGTAAACAGCGCTCTTGTGGCGCGCGCTCCATTCGCACTTCGCACCGAACATTGCTAGCAGGTGTGGGTGGTGGAGGAAAATATTAGTTGTCTGACCGCACGACAGCATCAAAGTCGCCTAGCCAGTCTATTAACCAGTATATTTTCGAGGAGACATTTCTTATTTTTCTCTATTCTCCAGCTTGAGTTACAGTGCAACACCTGGCTAAAGCATATATTTACACAGCCCCGAAATATTCCACTGTACAGGTAAGCGGCTGAAGTCCTTCTAATATTCGGTGCCATGTATGTTTGTTTGCGAATGTTTCTCTCGTTCTGTCACAGACTGACCTAGTGCGTCCATCCGTCCCCTTCCCCCCCACCCCCCCTCCCCCCTCAATCCTTCGGCAACGTGCGGGTTTAACTGCGCAACGCTGTGCGATTGACTGTCTCGCCAACCTTTGCTCTAAACATATACCACATTGTTCAGTCCATCGAAAATAAACTAACACAAATCCCGTCTCAGTTCAAAGTGTTACTTGTTTGGCTTAAAAGAGTGAGTATACTTGTTTGTATGAATGAGCTGCAATTGGGTTATTTTCCATTACACCGAGCTCGATAGCAGCAGTCGCTTAAGTGCGGCCAGTATCCAGTAATCGGGAGATAGTGGGTTAGAGCCCCACTGTCGGCAGCCCTGAAGATGGTTTTCCGTGGTTTCCCATTTTCACACCAGGCAAATACCGGGGCTGTACCCTAATTAAGGCCACGACCGCCTCCTTCCACTTCCTAGGCCTTTCGTATCCTATCGTCGCCATAAGACATATCTTTTGTCGGTGCGACGTAAAGCAAGTAGCAAAAAAAAAATCCATTACGAAATCTGTGAACACGGATTACGTTTCATTAGCCCGATTTCAAACATACCTTCCTCTTACATCCATCTCTCTGGCACATTGTTACCGAATATCGCTGTGGCGGGGGATATTCGGAGTGTCAGGTAGAAGAGTTCACGCTTCTGGAGCGTTCCTTGATGTAAGATTTGCGCCCCATTCAGACGTAATTAAAATCTCCGACCTGGCCGTGAATCGAACCGGGGACCCTCTGAACCGAAGACCTCAACGCTGACCATTTATCCAAAGAGTCGGACGTATCTATCAAGAATAGGCCCATGTGAAACAAAATAGATGCGGTAGGACTGTAACTGAGTACGAACGAGGTTTTATAGATTTAACCGATTTACATTTATACGTGATGAGCATTTCAGTTCAGCCTCTTACGCGGAACGGGTCACGTAGTTGTAAACTAATATTCGATAGATGGTGGGTTCGAACCTCACTCGATAGATATGAGAATGTTTCTCTACGATCTACCATTTTCAAAGCAGGTAAATGCTGAGTCTGCAAGTTAATTAAGGTCGCGACTACTTTCCTCCCAGTCCTGATCCTTTCACATTCCACATTCAACAAAAACGTTACTGTTAGAGCTATGGTGAAACAATAATAAAAATAATGCTTTAACTTCAAATTTTCTTTAAAATTGTCTTGCTTTCTTCATTATTAGCGAGTCACTTTACGGAACTTCTGCATCCATTCATTCTAGCAATATTATACTCTTTGTGCTAGATATATCGAAGAGATTTCAAACTTATTCCACGGAAATATTTGAACTATTTTCTTGAATTTGTAAAATATGTCAAGTCTAATAAATGAATAAAAAACTAACAAACTAACTAACTAACTAACTAACTAACCAACTAACTAACTAACTAACTAAATAAATAAATAAATAAATAAATAAATAAATAAATAAATAAATAAATAAATAAATAAATAAATAAAAGAGCCCATTTTGTTCATTTACCAAGCATTGGGAGAATGGTTGGAAATCGTGTTACGAACGAAGAACATGCCTACGACAGGAGTTCTTGTCAATGCTAAGACAGCTGCTGGGAGGGTCTCTTGCCACGCCCACGTTTGAACTTCACCTCACTCTGACAAATGAAGGAAAATTTATCTCATTGTATTAAGTGAATGATATTCATTGCAAACACTCAGATAGCGTTCTTGATCTCCACAGCAATAATATAATAATGGAACGATATCTCACGTAATCTTCACTTCCGAGAAGACTACATGGATACAGCAAGATTCTGTTCAACCGAGCGAGTTGGCCGTGCGCGTAGAGGCGCGCGGCTGTGAGCTTGCATCCGGGAGATAGTAGGTTCGAATCCCATTATCGGCAGCCCTGAAGATGGTTTTCCGTGGTTTCCCATTTTCACACCAGGCAAATGCTGGGACTGTACCTTAATTAAGGCCACGGCCAATTCCTTCCAACTCCTAGGCCTTTCCTATCCCATCGTCGCCATAAGACCTATCTGTGTCGGTGCGACGTAAAGCCCCTAGCAAAAAAAAAAGATTCTGTTCCTAAACAACTTCGCGGGAACAAAATTGTATCATTATAACTGATAAGCATGGTTGGTTGTTTAGAAGCGTCTACATAGGCGGTCAAAACTGCATTTTTCTGTGGGCCAGTGGTGACCAAGATTTGCGCTCTAGAAACGTGACACACCTTACCTGGGCTACAGTGCTCTGGCACTCCGGGTATCCCCACCACTGCGATATTCGGTAAGTAAACTCGTATCCTCATCCCGAGGTGGTGCAGCTCTTTTCAGGCACACTCCCATTGGAGGTGAGCTGCATGTACCATTTCAACCACATACCAGCCCTCCTGTCATTCTTAAATTTCTGGCAGTACCGGGAATCGAACCCAGGCCCCCAAGGGCGGCAGCTAATAACACTAACCGTTACGCTACGGAGGCGGACGCGATATTCGGTGAGAGTGTGAGGGAGAGACGAATGTATGCTCTCAGTCACAGCAGTCAGGAAAAATAGAAGGTGTCTTTGTGGTTAAATCTGAGTAATGAAGCAAAATACATATTCGTAGCCTTCGTAATGAAACCTAACATGAAAAAACAACAATATTATGTATTTTACAAGAACAATTACAACACTTCACATACAGACACATGAATTCACTCTTTTCAGCAAAACAAAGAACGCTGTGACCTCAGATGGGAAGTGCATTGGTTTATGTTAAGTCTGAATTGCACAATGTTTTCTGTGTCTGGAAAATTGTTTTGTGATACAGTGAACCACACGAACTTTCGAAGTTCAAAGTTCCTTAAACCCGCACGTCGGCGGGATCTGGTCATTTTCATAACAAAACGAGAATCGCTCGCATTCAGAAGGAAAGTACTTTAGCTCAACATTGCAGTTGGGAATATATTTTATAAAATCGTGAATATTTCGGATTTCCCCGGAGCCGGAGGATGCAGTGCATATCTGTCAGCTCAAGTTGGAAATTATCGGAAATATTCTCAGCCAAAAGCGATGAAGGTCTGATAGTAAAAGTAGTACATCTTCAGACTTTCGAATTCTCGAGACCTCTTCGAAAACATGTTGTCTGACAGGCTGGCAAGGTGACTGAGCTGCTGTTACGCGACCTGGCTGCTAACCTTTATTTCCTCCTCACCCGTGGACACCAAACATACACTGTGCTCGGCGCGCATGGCAGGCTGTTTGTCCAGGTCTGCTCTAGCCTGTCACTGATGTTGCCCCTCTATTCCGGGAGATTAGGATATCACGAATATTAGCCCCATGTACCCGGAGTGTGTAAAGATTTGTTATATGACCTGTGTCGATATGTTGTTTGTAGTGGTGTGAGTGTTTATGATTAACAGCATTTAACAGCATTTGACTATATCTTAGTATCCGCATGGAAAGCCACGGATAGCTGAGAATTGGATTTTAACCAACTTTTCTATTAAACTACAATACCCGATGTTTAGTGCATCTCATCCCATTCCATCACATCAGTTTCAAGCTCATCGAAAATCGAATTAAGTTTAAGTCTAGCCGTGCCGTAAGTTATGTTGTTTCCACTAAACCAGTGTTGTCGTAAGCGGAAATGGGTGGCATTCGCCCCCATTTTGCCACTAAACTGTGCCTACAGTTCTTCGTGTCCCGAGTTCGAAAGTGAGTCCTCTCACCACGCGAGTTACAAGAAAGTAGTGAGTGGAGGTTGACATTGTGTGAAGATTGGTTGCGTTTTTCGGTTTTATACGCTAAAGAGATTATTATTCTTATTATTTAAAGGTCTCCGTGGCTCGCAAAACAAACCATTCGTGATGATTTTTTCCTTTCATTTTGCGAGTGATCTTTCCTTCACTCCATCTTATTTTCTCCTTCGTCTGTTTCATTATCTTCCCGATCAGTAAGAGATATTTACCTACGATTGTATTCATTGAATAAAAACATAGCCAACTGCACTGTACTGCTATGTCTATACTCGGTGAACCTGTTTTTGTTCCATCTACCCTGAACTTACACGCTTGCTCTGTATGCATTCTGATGGCATTCGAGCGTGTCATACCTGCATAGACCATGGTGGTGGACTGTTATACACTGACTGACAGAGCAAATGCAACACCAAGAAGGAGTGGTCAGAACTTTATGCCAATTGCAGGGTAGACTGACGTCACTGAGGTATGCTCATGATGTGAAATGCGCCGCTGTGCTGCGCACGTAGCGAACGATAAATGGGACACGGCGTTGGCGAATGGCCCACTTCGTACCGTGATTTCTCAGCCGACAGTCATTGTAGAACGTGTTGTCGTGTGCCACAGGACACGTGTATAGCTAAGAATGCCAGGCCGCCGTCAACGGAGGCATTTCCAGCAGACAGACGACTTTACGAGGGGTATGGTGATCGGGCTGAGAAGGGCAGGTTGGTCGCTTCGTCAAATCGCAGCCGATACCCATAGGGATGTGTCCACGGTGCAGCGCCTGTGGCGAAGATGGTTGGCGCAGGGACATGTGGCACGTGCGAGGGGTCCAGGTGCAGCCCGAGTGACGTCAGCACGCGAGGATCGGCGCATCCACCGCCAAGCGGTGGCAGCCCCGCACGCCACGTCAACCGCCATTCTTCAGCATGTGCAAGACACAGCCAGGGTGGCTGTTCCAATATCGACCAGAACAATTTCCCGTCGATTGGTTGAAGGAGGCCTGCACTCCCGGCGTCCGCTCAGAAGACTACCATTGACTCCACAGCATAGACGTGCACGCCTGGCATGGTGCCGGGCTAGAGCGACTTGGATGAGGGAATGGCGGAACATCGTGTTCTCCGATGAGTCACGCTTCTGTTCTGTCAGTGATAGTCACCGCAGACGAGTGTGGCGTCGGCGTGGAGAAAGGTCAAATCCGGCAGTAACTGTGGAGCGCCCTACCGCTAGACAACGCGGCATCATGGTTTGGGGCGCTATTGCGTATGATTCCACGTCACCTCTAGTGCGTATTCAAGGCACGTTAAATGCCCACCGCTACGTGCAGCATGTGCTGCGGCCGGTGGCACTCCCGTACCTTCAGGGGCTGCCCAATGCTCTGTTTCAGCAGGATAATGCCCACCCACACACTGCTCGCATCTCCCAACAGGCTCTACGAGGTGTACAGATGCTTCCGTGGCCAGCGTACTCTCCGGATCTCTCACCAATCGAACACGTGTGGGATCTCATTGGACGCCGTTTGCAAACTCTGCCCCAGCCTCGTACGGACGACCAACTGTGGCAAATGGTTGACAGAGAATGGAGAACCATCCCTCAGTACACCATCCGCACTCTTATTGACTCTGTACCTCGACGTGTTTCTGCGTGCATCGCCGCTCGCGGTGGTCCTACATCCTACTGAGTCGATGCCGTGCGCATTGTGTAACCTGCATATCGGTTTGAAATAAACATCAATTATTCGTCCGTACCGTCTCTGTTTTTTCCCCAACTTTCATCCCTTTCGAACCACTCCTTCTTGGTGTTGCATTTGCGCTGTCAGTCAGTGTAAATAGGTCCCTCATATTAATGACCTAAAAATGTATTAAATGTTGACAATAAATATGACTTCAAATTTTTTGGTAGCATTTTTGAAATCTTCAACATTTTGCTAATGTTTAAATGAACATTGTATTGAAAATATACTTTTAAAATATAACACATTAAATTATTATTATTATTATTATTATTATTATTATTTGCATTTATTTAATAACTCAGTCCAGAAGGCCTCCGTGGCTCGCAAAACAAACGATACGTGATTCTTTCTTTCCCCTTCATTTTGCGAGTGATGTTTCCTCCACTTCTTCTTATTTTCTCCTTCGTCTGTTTCATTATCTTCCCGATCAGTAAGAGATATTGACCATCCTCTTTCTAGGCTAAAACAATCACTACAATCACTACAATCACCACCACCACCAGCTAGTTCGTTTTTACGACGACTGAACAGTATTTCCACGTCAGCGATGGATGCAGTATAAATATCGCGAATATCTCCGCTATTGCAGTTCAAACGACAAAAATGAATCAGCCACAAAATATTGAAAATAGATTCTTCAATAGAATTAATACTTCTGACGATATTTGGAAGTACATAAAAATGTATTAATCACGAATATCTCCATTATTATTATTATTATTATTATTATTATTATTATTATTATTATTATTATTATTATTATTATTATTATTCGTAAGGGAAACGTTCGCAAAACAAACGATCTGATATTATATTTTGCACAACTTTTATAACGTAACGTTTCTCGGTACAGCTAATATTGAAGTTTATATGTAACATTTTATGTTCTGATTCTCCTAACATTGCTACGCCACTGTATATTAATCAAATAATAAAACGGAGGAATGTTGGCCCAAATAATCTTACAGAAGGTAGGGGTAAATGTCCACAGTTCGTATTGAATTAGAGTATAATATTTGTAAAGTAGGTAGTAGCTTCGTTTGCTCCTCGGCGTATACATCCGCCGTCCCATACTTCAGGCAGTATGCAAGCATAATATGTAAGAAGCAGTTCTAAGTAATCCACTGCACTGCAGTTGTAGAGATAACTTCATTGCAGCTTCAGGACGTATGCATGCGTAATGTGCAAGAAATAATTCTAAGTACGTTACTGCATTCGTTTATAAGAATACATGCTTAAGTTGTATGAAAATATTCTACGTACAATAAACGAACGGTTTCACAGGTGGCAAAAAAAGAACTGTCCCAGCAATATTTTTTTTGCTAGTGGCTTTACGTCGCATCGACACAGATAGGTTTTATGGCGACGTTCGGATAGGAAAGGCCTAGGTGTTGGAAGGGAGCGGCCGTGGCCTTAATTCAGGTATAGCCCCAGCATTTGCCTGGTGTGAAAATGGGAAACCACGAAAAACCAACATCAGGGCTGCCGACAGTGGAATTCGAACCCACTATCTTCCAGAAAATATTTTTAGACTGACGTGGAATTGACCATTGTTAATGAACTTCCCATCACATCAAATGATTAAAAACGTGATTTCGATGCTGTAATATGTCTGCGCTTGCGCATCTCCTGCATGCTGTGTACCGAGTGTGTCATTAGGGGCGAATGAGTGAGAAGAGCAGACATGCTTAAAGAGCCGTTGAATGCACAACAAAATGGTGCTCACGATATAACAGCGCGTGCACATTGTCGAGTGCTATGAGATGCACGATTCGTGGGAAACTTGTGCGGAAATGTTTGCGCAAGATTTTAAGACTGGATGTGCTAAACCTCCAGCAAAGTCAAGGGAGTGAAACGGGCTCTGTAACGAATAAAGATTGTAACTATCCGAAAAGATTTCGAACACCACAAAACAATGTTCGAGTGAAGGGCAGCCTGGAACGAAGTCCGACGAAATCTCAGAGCTGTTTATCTGTGCAAGTGAGAATTAAGATATCCTTGTGTCGAAACATATAAAGAAAATAACCTGTATCTGCATCCTTACAAATTTACTGTTGTGCGTCTATTAAAGCGTTCGGACGAACCTTCGCGTGTTGAGTTCTCCTGGTGGTTTCTGAGTGTTGTGGAGTCAGGACTTTTGCATCCTCAGTTTTTCTTTTCTTCACATGTGGCTATTTACAGTATCTTCTGCGATGTCCATTAACAAGGGTAAATCCCGCGTCATTGCTACTGTAAGTATTTCCCGTGCCACGTTTATTTTTCCCATCCAGTACTATCTAAGCTACAAACATCCAATTTTTAAATTTTTATTTAATTTTTTAAGTAGGACATTATTTGGACGTCATATGCATCCAAGGTCTACCAATAACAAGCAGAAGATTAGGGAACTCTACGGATATGGCTAAAGTTAAATGCATAGTTTCAACAAATTCTGTCGAGACATAGGCTACATACATACATACATACATACATACATACATACATACATACATACATACATTACATATACAGTCGGACAGACAAAAATTCAACTGGGCACACTTCGGACCTTAGTATACGTAAGTCGAGATAAATACGAAGTGTGAGGCCAAAATTTGAATTCATAAAGAAAATGCATTTGTATGGATAAAATATTTAACACTTTGTCCACCACCCTAAATTACGACTTTCTTGAGAAAAATATTCACGCAAAGTCGCGTCTTCACCTCAATCCAAATATATTTCCAAGCACTAAATTCTAATTATTCGGAATAACATTAGGAAGACATCACTGTAGATGTTCCAATCACTAAGGCTAAAACCTACCCAAAGCTCCAGTGCGTTCTTGAGCCCAGAGAAAAGTTAATTACCACCTTCTTTTGAAGCAACTTCCTTTCTTTTACCAAGGTTTAATCACGCGAGGCCAAATGAGCCAAGATAAGATGGATAGGATATAAAATCCTTTATAGGCTTCACCTTTCGCTTTCAAAAGGTGAAAGGGCACGTGTGTTCCTTGGTGAAGTACGACTTCAATAAGCTAAGTGACATTGCGGGCAGCAGGGCAGAGTCAGGCAAAGTTACAGCGCCGTTGGAATAGTAAATAACTCTTAAGATGATGATATTATAAATACTGCCCGGTGAATTCAGAATGGTAGCCGCACACCTGCATATAAGTAGCAATGTTATCACCCATGAACAGCTGAAAGAAAGGTATAGAGAATGATATAATATACTACAGTTACCTAACCCCAGAAAATCTAACAGAAGTTGTGTTAGTACGCTTTTCCCCTTCTTCTCGTTTGCATTACTTTAATTAACGTCGCACTACACATAGAAGGCATTTGGCAATCTGCAGTAGTTGAATCAGTCCATTACCAGGCCAAAGTAAATAAGAAATAAAAAATGTGTGCGTTCCAAGTTTAGTTGCATGAAGTTTTATCTAGATGGCATTAGTGCTCATTACTCTAACATGATGCGGACATTCCAACTACATGTATGTGTTTTACGCTCTGTCAAAGACACCGCAAAGAGGATCGACGAAAATTTAACGGTTTTCGAAGTCTAATCGTGTGTTGATCGAAGTGTTAACGAGTTATCCCACACCGTTTTCCTTTCTTTCCACGATCATATTAATAATAATAAAGATGAATAATTCCCCAGACGGTATGTTGAATAAATAGTGAAATTAATATATCGAATATATCCACTACAAATGCATCTGTATTATAACCTCTTCTGCATAACCACGATATTCTCACAAATTGTAGGCTATAGAATTTTCTTCGCATCGTACAGCTTTGAAAAAATATTCCTTATGAGTCTGAATGTATTTAAACGGAAACAGAGGGAATCACCTAACCATATTCGCCCTATTTGGTTTTATCACTATTTGACTGTAGTGGCATTTTTCAAACATGTGCCATTAGCAATGCAAATTTTAGGGAACGAAGTGATAGCAAGGAGCACAGTACTCTTGCAAGCAATGGCAAGCGGGTGATCCGGTGACATTTAAAAATAATAGCTTGGATGATGCAGGATGGCACGTTGATATTTGATCTGTCCTATTGGATTATCCGCCATTTTGAATTTTGCAGCTTGCACATCAAATTCAATATCAGCTACCTCGGAAGATTTCACATACATAGTTTCACACAAATCCCCTGTGCCCTGCTTTTATAGTTTCCGTAAGGGAAAGCCTTTGCTGATAGGCTGGATTCCTGTACACCACGCCGTTTCTAATTAGCTAGGGAATGTAGTTCCTAGCTTCTGATAGGTAGGTTACAATCGAGAAGAAACCAGCTGAAGTATAGACAACTTCAGTATATTAATAAATCGTCTGAAAAAGGTTTACCAACTTCTGAAATGAACATTACTCTATCAAGTGGTTAGTTTTTAGTCCAGTAAAGGGAACAAACAAATCGATGGTACAGCCATCTAGCTGTAGAAGACGAAATTCTTCGGTAGTTTAAAGGTTCAAGTCCGTTGGCATAGACGTCCGTAAGGAAGGCGGGCAGTTTAAATAGCCGGGGAAGGTTTACCCCTTGTACAGACTTCCACCCGTAAGGTTTTACAATGGGGTGAACAGCTGTGAAATCTTGAAGTACATTAGGACATTGATTTTGAGAAATATTTTGGTAAGCTGGAGTATAAAGTGTTTTAGAGTCCATTCTTGTTTGTTTATTTTGGATTCTTGAAGTAGAATTGTCCTTATAGCACCACCAAAGTAGTCCAAGTCCGGGCTTTAGTGTCCAGAGTTGATGGCATGAGCGACCGCCGCTGCCGACGTCTGGATAGGACGCTCGGACCCCTTGGGTACCCTGAGATACCAGGCTCCCAATACAGTGTGGGCTGAAGCGGAGGTGATGAGAGGCCAAGACCAAAGAGTAAAGTCCCAACCGAAGGTACAGTGGGAGTAGGAGCAATGCATCTCAGCAACTTCCCACGATGACAGGCTGAAAGGAGGCTGGTCCTGAAGACTTAGTCGGAACGACGCGGGCCTCTGCTCCACGCCGGCATCTCTCCCAGGTTGATTTCACGTGACCTCAGATGTAAGGTAGGCGCTTTTAATATGCAAATTTTGCGGCGAACGTAACTGTCGTACAGAGGTGCTACATGTAGTGTAAAGGCTGGCTACTTTGGGGGAAGAGCACACGGAGTTTATGATTCAGGTTTGGAAGCATGGTTGGCTTATGGCAGAGTAGTAGAAATTAGAGAAGGGAAGCTTTATACAAATCAATATGAACAAGAAAGTAAAAATTACAATGTAGGGTACAACTTAATCATATGAGTAAGTACATGATTACTGTACATACAGAAGTTCATATGAAAAATAGGTGCAGAAGTCCTGCTTATCTTGAATGTCTACAATACTTATAATTATAAATTACCCTAAGGAGAAATATAATTAATTCAGCAATCATTTAATCACTTTGTAGCATTTAAGGAACAAGGAGAAAGGCCTTTGCACAGGCTTTACTTGAGACATGTGAAGAGGAAAAATCATTCAGTCTACGGATTACTCACGAGAAGGGTGACAAGAGTAAGAAAATCCAAAATAGTACAAGGTCCATGAAATCTGGGGGCAAGCTTGCCCGCGGGAACAAAATTTTTAACCATGACCTAATCTCCATTTAAAATTGGTGGGTTTTCGTCCACTGTCATATCTCATACTTACTCACATATGAGAGGTCATAACATTATTACTAGCTTTCATTCGTGGATCCTGGATGTTATTTGGATCTATTGTCTCTCAGAAGAGCTTATTGGTAAATCACAAATTTGACAATGAAGTGTTTGGGACGTACTAAAACATAGGAGAAATTGGCGAGAACATGTGGGACTAATCAAAAGCCGAATTAAAAGCTAAAGATAACCAAAACAATGATAGGTCCTAACGAGAATGATCTTCGTGGTGGTTGGTAAAGAGGGATAATCGAAGATTTCGAATAACCCGCTCAGCGAGAGATGGCTGGGGCTAGAAGGCCGACTTAGTGACGTGTGAATTAGAGAGATTGAAATAAAACGTACGAAACAGGTTGGAATTAAAAGCCTTAGCGTCGTCGGAAACAATATACTGACATGGTCCAAATGATGCAAATATAGAATTGAGACAAGATAGTTCGTGCAGTGGCAAGCCTAGTAGGAAAACATCCATACAAATCGGGTAAAACCATTCACATACACAAGAATGAATTTATTGCCGTTCCCGTTTGATTGCGGGAAGGGTCTCGCATAATCAATATACAATCGCTCCATTGGGCGAGAAGCTTGGTGCGATGACAACAGCTCTACTTTTGTAGATAACGTGGGTTGCTAATCAGACAAGTTTTACATGCATTAACCAAATCTTAGATTTCCCCATTAATGGCCTTCCAGAAGAATAGCTCCCTTATTTTCTGTCTGGTTTTAAAAATTTCCAGATGTCTCCCTAATGTGGTCACATGGTGATATTTGAAGATCATAGGTACGACATTAGGTGGAAAATGATTTCCATCTTTTGATCGTACCTGGATGGGCATCACAGGACCCCATTCCTCATTATGTAAGGGACATGTTGCCTAGAAGAAAGGGTTTTGATGATGTGAGCCAGCACAGGATCTTCCCGTTGGTATTTAGCAATATCATGGTAAAACACAGGGGCATCAGTAAGGATGGCGCTTACACCAGAACGTGCATGGAGAGAAGGCGGACGATTTCCTCAGAATCAGAAAACTTACCGGATTAATAGAAAACACCCTCTTTAACCCATCTGAGACCATTCTCAGATCCCCGAATGCGTCGCACCTCAAACTGAAATGCAGACATTCTAATTGCCCAGCGAGCAGTTCGCCCTGTAGGATGGAGCCTAGCAAGCGCCCAACGTAGAACCTGATTATCGGTTTCTAGTTCGAACTTGATGCTCTACGTAAAGCCGGAATTTTTCTAAAGCAAAATACCCAGTAAGGTCCTCTAGTTCATATAAGGATTACTTTGCCTCTTAAGGTGACAAGGTACGAGACACATAGGCGAAGGGCCTCCTTTCGAGTTCATATTCTTGTGGAATAACCGCAGCGACAGCAGATGAAGACGCATCGGTCTGTACAATGTTGTGGAAAAAGACGGCATAGCCAAGACAGGGGAATTGAGGTGTGCTAATTTGATATCATCGAAAGCAGCTTGTTGAGAAAGACCCATTCGAATTTGACACCTTTCCTGCGAAATTATTCAGGAGTGCCGCCCAGTTAGCGAAATTTGGGATAAATTTTCCGAAAAAGTTTTCCATACCAATGAATCTAGCAACACCTTGAACATTTTTGGGAGGCATGATATTACGGATACCCAAGTTCTAGACTGATCTTCCTAATCTGCATCTCGGGAAACTATATGACCCAAGAAAGACATCGATGATGTTGAGTTGTAACGTGCAAATAATAACTACGTCTTTCTTACAACACTTTATTTACTACTACTTACAAAACAAAAGGGAATCTACAAGCGTAAAACTCCACTTAGTTACAAGTCTGTCCGGTAGGTGTCGTTTGCTTGTACATTCAAACCTCAACATCCTCCCCACCCTGGTCGATTTCGAGAGGAATCACCAGTTGCACCGGTCGGCTGATTCTTGAACCATCTGGCAGACGCAGGATGGCTGTCCTCACTAGGCCGTCTCTTCCCTGAAGGACTTCGTCGACTCGGGCTCTTTTCCACATATGGCTAGGCAGGACGTCTTCTTGTAAGAGGGCAACATCTCCTACACGAAGTCTCGGATGTTTACCAGTTGGAGACCTGACCTCATGGTAGTTCCGCAGCTGAAGGAGGTATTCCTTTTTCCACCTTCGCCAAAAGTCTTCAACCATTTTCATCTTCATGCGAAATTCCCTTGTAAGGTCTTTCTTATTTACTGGCTCAGGTCCAACTGGAATTGTTGTGAGTTTCTCGCCGTTGAGGAAATGTGAGGGTGTTAATACTTCAGAGTTACCTTCGTCTTGAACAATGGGACGTGAATTCAGGGTGGCTTCAATGCTGATCAGAACTGTGCGGAGACCCTCTTCATCGACCTGTGAGCGACCTAGAACCTTTCTAAGGCAGCGCTTAGTGGAGCCAATCATTCTCTCCCACCATCCTCCCCACCAAGCCGCCCGTGGAGCTATAAACTTCCACGTCACATTGTGATGTGCCATATATTCATGAGTCTTCGGACCGCTGAGCACGTCTGAGAGTTGGAGTTCTCTGTTCGCTGCTTGGAATGTTTGGGCATTGTCGGTATATATAGTGTGTGGGACACCTCGTCGCCCTACGAAGCGTTGAAAGGCCATTAAGAATCTGTCGGTTGTTAAGTCCGTTGAGAGTTCCAGGTGTATAGCTCTCACAGTTGCACACGTGAACAGAACGATGTAAACCTTCTTGGTCGTGTTCTCTGACTTGACATAGAGTGGGCCTGCGAAGTCGATTCCGGTCACAGTAAATGGTCGACTAGGACGGACGCGATCTAAAGGCAATGGGGCTTCTACCTCCTCACACCTTTTCTTGTGGGATATTTTGCACGGCAGGCATCCATGCAACACCTTTTTGATGATTTGGCGGGCTCGTAGAATCCAAAATTCATTGCGAAGTTCAGTGAGTATTATGCGTACGCCCAAGTGATGAAGTCTGATATGGGTCTGCCGAATTAGCAGGTGCGTGAAAGTGTGCGATCCATCCAAAAGCACTGGGTGTTTCTCAGCATTTGTCAAGTCTGCAAATTGGAGGCGGCCACCAAGACGAATAATACCATCTTGGAAGAAGGGATTGAATCGCAAAATCTTGGATGATTTTGGCAACTGATGGTTTTTCTTCAAGGCTGCCAGTTCAGCAGTGAAGCATTCCTCTTGAACCTGACGTATCCAATACACTCTGGCATTCTCGATGTCTTCGGCAGTTAAATAATTTCCGCTGCCCTGTTGTTTCTTCTTCATACACGTAACAAAACGTAGGACCCATGCGGTAACGTGTAATAACTTCCAGTACGAACTGAAACGTGACGCGAGGAGCAATGGTTCTGGAGCTGTGGCTACTAGGACTTGAGACGTCTTCTTTTCTTCTGGCAGAGTCATGTCCGGGACAGTGACGTCACGGGGCCAGGAGTTTGGATGTTCGGCAAGCCAGGAAGGTCCTTGCCACCATGAATCCCTCGAAGCTAGATCTTGGGCTGTAATTCCTCTGGAGAGGCAATCAGCAGGATTGTCGATGCCGGGGCAGTGTCTCCACTGACTGGACACGGTATGCGTCTGAATCTCTGTCACACGGTTGCAGACAAAGGTCTTCCAGCGGTTTGGATTGTTGCGGATCCATCCTAATGTGACGGTTGAGTCACTCCATAAGGTGGCACAAGCGGACTCAACTCCAGTCTCTTGGCAAAAGTAGTGAAGAAGACGGGATCCCAGCAAGGCTGCAAGCAATTCCAGTCTGGGGAGTGTGACTTTCTTCACGGGAGATAATCGGTTTTTACTGCAAACCAGCGTGACGGAAGAAGTGTTTTTGGAAGTCATCCGAACGTACAGCGCAGCACCATATGCCCTTTCGGAAGCATCACAAAACACGTGCACGGATAAATCGTCGTTAAACTTAGATATACCAATCCATCTTGGAATGCGGATGGAAGACAAATACGGCAGGTTAGATGTCCAAGCTTGCCACCTCTGGCTTAGGACAGTTGGGAGAATTTCATCCCATTGCAGTCCCTTGCACCAAGTGTCTTGGAAGAGGATCTTTCCGGTGATCAGGACGGGGGAAAACAGCCCTAGAGGGTCGTAAATTCTGGCAGTAACTTGCAGAAGGTGGCGTTTAGTTGCTGGCTGGTCAAGTAGTACGGCGGTCATATCGTCTGGAGTTGCGAAGAGGTAGTCAGATTCCGTATTCCAATTAACACCAAGGACTCGTGTTTCCGATTTCACCTCTCGACCTTCTGCTCTCCAGATGGCTCTCAGTGGCTCTGAATTTGTAAACCATTTCGACAACGGAAGTTTGATGTGTCGAAGTAGGCCTGTGAGTTCATAGTAGACGACGGCGGCCAAGTTATCATTATCGACGCTCCCTGCGAAGTCGTCCATAAAGGTACAACCATCCAGGAGTGCTGCTGCAGTGGGATATTTCTCCTGATGCAGTGTAACCAGTTCTCGTAGAGTAGCGGACAGAAGGAAGGGGCTGCAGGTAAGTCCAAACGGTAATCGAGTGAAGCGATACGTTGTGACGTCTCTGGTGATCTGGTACGTGCCATCAGTGGTGGTTTTGACTCGGTACCACAGAAATCTTGTGAGATCTCTGTCGTTTTCATCTAGGGATAGCTGTAGAAAGGCTTGACTTCCATCGCAGACAATGGCACTTGGACGCATTCGAAAACGGAGCAACGTCGCTAGAATTTCAGGCAGCAGATTTGGTCCCATCTCTAGGGCATCATTTAATGCTGGTTGGCCTCGTTCATGAGAAGAGGCATCGAACACGATCCTCCATTTTATGCCCTCTCTCTTTTGCTTCTTCACAGCGTGATGTGGGAGGTAGAAGACGTTTCCGGGAGTCTCATACGTCGGAGCTATTTCTACTTGTCCCTTCGCTATGTAGTCCAACATGTGCGTGTGGTACATAGTTTGGAAGTCCGCATCTTGATTCAATCGTTTCTCAAGGCTCTGAAATCTTTTCTCAGCTGTTGACCGGTTATCAGACAAGACGATGTCCTTTTTTCTTGGAAGTGATACAACTCTTCTTCCGTCTAGGATCCGGTGTGTCTCATGAAATTTGTGAAGGATAGCGGCATCCGTATCGTTCAGTGTCCTGTCTTGTGTATCGCGAATCCCAATTGTTTCCAGATCCCAGAATCTTCGCATGGTTTCTGCAGATATCTCACTATTAGTGACTGAGACGTGGTGCGTCGTAACCTGATTTACTGAAGCTCCAGACCGGTTTCCCGTTAGTACCCAGCCGAAGACTGTAGGTAGCAGTACGAGGGAAGGCGTGATTGACATCGGTTGTTCCAGTTTTACAATTTTCCAATAATGGTCCGCGCCGATTAGTATTTCAATAGGTGGTTCTTCGTTGTCAACTTGCGGGTCTGCGAGTGTCAGGTTCCGGAAATCCTGAGGGACACTCGGGTGAGAGGAATAGGTATTCTGACTTTCGAAGGCCGTGAGTGTTACGGTTGTCTTCGTTGAAAATCCAATCATGTCAAACTGGATAAGTCGGCGTGGCTTGGTAATGCTGGATGTCGCTTCGAAGGCCGTCACTGCAAGTTCTCGACTACCAGTCACGCGTAGTTGAAGAGCATCCACCAAAGACTTGGCTATAAAGCTGGACTGGCTTCCGGCGTCTAACAGACATCTTGTTAGTTTAGATATTCCCGTCGGTCCTATGATCCAAACACGAGCAGTTTGAAGAAAGGAAAAATTTGATGTGGTAACTTCTATTTTACTGACAGACGTGGGTTGAGAGTTCGCGTTACATATTGATACGTGATGAAGTTGCTTACATTTCGTGCATGAAACATTCCCTTTCTTGTAGCACTGGCGGACGCTGTGGCCCCTATTTAGGCAGAGGAAACATCTTTTGGAAAGTTTTAGCTTGTCTATTCTGTCCTGAAGGTTAGCTATTTCTTTACATCCTTGCGCCCAGTGGCCTCTACTTTCACAAAAGGCACAAAAGGGGGTTACTGTCGTCTTTCTTTTCGTCTTAGATTTTTCTGCTCCCGTAGTAACTTGAAGAGTAGCCGCTGTTGGTGTGTAGGGTGATGGAGGTGGCGTGCTAAATTCTCCTCGTATCTTCTGAGATTTTAGTGCTGCTTCTGCCTCTTCATTTAGGAATTCCATTAATGTCATCAAATGACCTTCTGGGATATTTTCGCGTTTGGCGTGGATCAACCAACGTCTACAGATCTCAGCTGGAAATGCTCTTAGGCTTTTTGGCGCCAGCACGCGACCATACAGGTTTACATCTTCCCCTAGGGCTTTGAGGGCTTGAACTCTTCGGTGGCATTCCACGTATGTCATATTTAGTTCTTCAGGGGTCTCCGAGAATGCGGGCTTTAAATTCTCCAGGAAGTCCAGGTGGGCCTGGATTATTCTGTTCTTGTCTCCGTAACGTGCTACCAGTATTGTCTTCGTTTGTTCGTAGGTATCTGCGCGCACTGCAATGCCATCTACGAGTCGCTTTGGCTCCCCTTCGAGATACCCTCGCAGGAACACGTGCTTGTTTATGTCGGATATTGACGGGTTCTTGTCGACCGAGGACTGGAACTGCTCCCAGAACGTAGACCAAGTCTCTATGTCGCCGGAGAACGGTTCGAGCCTGATCGTTGGTAATTTTACTCCTTGAATATTCGTGGGATGAACGTCTGAACAGGTTGTAGAAGACACGCTAGTTTGTTCTTTCTTCTTTCCGAGAAGGCTATTAGCCTTCTGAAGAGCGCGCTTTGAGGTATCTATATATTCTTCACAAGTGCATGCGTCTGCTTCATAATCTTCATCTTGTAACAGGTCATGTATAGAGTCATCTAAGGCTATTAACTGTTGCAATGTATCTTGAAGACGATCATGGATGTGTTGAATCTCACTGAGGTCTGTAGAGTCATTACAGCCTTTTAAAAATGTGGAGAAGCGTGTAGCATTATTACGTTGAGTTGTTCTCTTCCGTTTAAGCTTCTTAAGCTGCTGTTCGTTGTCAGTCATTGTGAATGGAAAGTGCCGTTGAGGTAGAGAGGAGGTAATTTATTGCTCTTCCAGGTAGGTATGCGACTGAGGGATGGGGTGGGTCAGTTCTGATGTGATGTAGTACGGCGAAGTCGTAAAGATAGCGCAGTATGCAGTGTTCTGACTCCAGTAGGTGCTGACAGATGGCAGCACTAGTCACGTACTTAATCGTGGAAACACCTAGAAGGCGGCAGATGGCGTTCCTATAGCTATTCAAAATGGCTACTCGTGCACAATGAGAAAATCATGCGTGCATGCTCACAGTAATTTCGACTCAATCCATGCAGTAGTTGCGAATTCCTTGCTAGCATACTCTGTTAAGCAAACGATTCGTGATATATTTCACAGAATGAATAAATATCGTACTCATCAAGTGTGTATCGGATATTACCGGCTGGCGTCTCGTGTTGTGAAGTCCCGTGTCTTATTTAATGTAATCGGCACTTCACTTCACTTTCCACTTCGTATCTTCGTCTAAGAATGTTCAAAGAACGTCGTCTCGTGATGCGGTGATACGTAATTTGAACCGTGAGCGAGTTTTCGGCACCAATATGTTGAGTTGTAACGTGCAAATAATAACTACGTCTTTCTTACAACACTTTATTTACTACTACTTACAAAACAAAAGGGAATCTACAAGCGTAAAACTCCACTTAGTTACAAGTCTGTCCGGTAGGTGTCGTTTGCTTGTACATTCAAACCTCAACAGATGGTTTTGTTAAGGATAGTCTTGACAACTTAACTGTCAAACCTGCTTTAGTGCTTCCTCTAGATGAGCTAAATGTTCTTCGAAAGTCTCTGGGAAAATACCATCCCTATCTAAATAACTGTAAACATATTCAAATCTAATGTCAGAGAAGACCCTATCTAGCAATCTAGTACGAACCGCGGCTCCCGTGGGTAGCACGAAGGTCACGCGGTTCTATTCGTATAGATTCCAGTCGATAGCGAAAGTTGTCGGATGTTTCGATTCCGCAAGAGGTATCTGATTATAGGCTTGGTTGAGATCTAGGATTGTGAAGAATTTAGCCTTACGAAACCATGAAAAGCATGAATGCAAGTAGGAAAGCGGTACTGACTGGATAACAATCTTACGGTTCAACGCCCTGCAATCAACTACTGACCTGAAGCCGCCTTGTCGTTCCGGCACAAGAAAAATAGAACATAAATATGCCGAAGTGGAGGGGCGAATGATACCATCGTTCAACATCTTATCCATAATTTTCTTGAGGGCTTTCATCTTAGGTGACAGAATATAAGGAGAAAATCTTATGGGGATCGAATCCGTAATGTTTATCTTATATTCGATTAAGTCAGTCACATCTGGATTTTCCGAAAAAACATCGGAAATATGACTGACGTAATTTACGAATGCTGATAACCTGATCCTCGGGTAGGTGCATAAGATCTAACGTCGTCTCACTCTGAGGAGGCGAAACTCGCGAACACGATGCAGAATTACACGTCAAAATGGGCATATGGAAATTACTACGCAACTTGAACGTACATGGTTTCCTTTGAAGACGAAGCAAAAGACATGAATGAGACATAAAATCTGCCCCTAATATCACAGGGCATGACAAATGTTTAGCTACAAATAACGTAAAAATCCAGGTAAACTTAGGAATACGAATTCTCCAGGGGTGAATCTCAAAATTTCTAAAGATGAACAGTTGGCCTAAGCCAGTTTGCACTGGAGGAAACATTCAGGAAATTTACAACAGTACTTTAACTTAGAATGTCAGTGTTCTGAAATAATGGATACAATACTTCCGGAATCTAAGACGGCAGTTACAGGTTCATTGTTTAATTCAATTTTGAGGAAGGGCACAAATCTTGGAGCACCAGGAGTATTTTTTATGCATTCTCTAGGACCTTCAAAGAACGATTTAGATGAACATACTTTCTCAATCCCAGAAATGGTGTGATCCGAATAAAGCTGCGCTGTGCCTGTAGATACAGACTGGGAAGGGAACTCAGCCGAGCACTCTAATCAAATTCTGTTACCGTTATTAACTGAAGTAGAACAAGAAGGTGTAATATTCGGTGAGTTACAATTCTTTGCCAAGTGCATGAATAAACCACTTTCAAAAGAGCCTGAAATGGCAGAAGACCCATTTTTAGAACCTTTGGTATTTAATAGGGGGCACTTGTTCCTTAAATGGTTCGCAGATCCACAAGCATAACATTTACGGGGTGTGAAAGTTTTACGTGGGGTTTGGGTGAGAAATATTAGAAGAAAGTGGTGGGTCGCGCGCAACTCTCAGGATGTCGGCATATTTCACTCCCTCTGCAAAAACTGACATGGCCTCAAGTTCCCTCAACGTTTGAGGACAGCAAACAAAACACAAATATGAGCGATAAGGTGGAGGAATGCCTTCTGTAATAGTCTAGAGAATTTTACCTTCGGAATAGTGCAAGGCAACTACCCTAGCACAGAATTTGATATCCTGAATTAAATCAGCTAGATTTTCATCCAGCTTCTAAACTCTCAAAAAGGACTTCTGAATTAATGACGACAAGGCTCTCGTAGTTATAAAGTTAGCCAACAAGTGTGCATACAAGGTTTCAATGGAACTCTTTTTCGATATAACTTTAAGTATTTTGTCTGATAAGACCCCAACGGCGTAGGGATCGATTATGTGTATGATTTGAGAGTGCAAGAGGGCAAACACCGGAGCGCGATATCGAAATCTCACAGGAAATCTTAAAAACGAAATGACGTCGTTAGTGGAGTTGACAGAAAACCTTGAAATCCCTTTACGCAACATGGCTGAAGGATGGGGTAAGCTGCTAAGTGGCAGCTGGAGGGTTTGGTGCTTCGGAAGCGGTATTACTAAGGAAAAATTGGGAATGTGTTGTGGACTGCCGACAGTGTTATCTGTCTGTTCAGATGGAGCAGATGTCTGCTGTTGTTCAACCGTTTCCCCACTACTTGAAGGCTTATTTAGGATCCACCTCCGTATTCATAGTTAATCGGGCAACGTAACCACTCTTCCCTCTAACGAACCTAGATACAAATTGGTTCACTTTACTAATCAGAAATATGTTGGCACAAGGAGTTAGCCATACTAGAAGGTCTGTATTTTTTTTTGCTAGTTGTTTTACGTCGCACCGACACAGATAGGTCTTACGGCGACGATGGGACAGGAAAGGGCTAGGAGTGGTTAGGAAGCGGCCGTGGCCTTAATTAAGGCACAGCCCCAGCATTTGCCTGGTGTGAAAATGGGAAACCACGGTAAACCATTTTCAGGGCTGCCGACAGTGGAGTTCGAACCTACTATCTCCCGAATACTGGATACTGGCCGCACTTAAGCGACTGCAGCTATCGAGCTCGGTAACAGATCATTTATAGAAATGGAAATAGACTAGCCTGAACACGTTTAAGTTGGTTAACCTTGGGGTCACCTCCTTCAAAAGAGTAACAACAGATGTAAGATCAGCAATACTGGTCGTGATCGTGGGTAAAGTCTCGCCAACTTCTTTCCCTCCATAAATAGGAATAGAAATTATTTAGTTTATTTTCAGGGTTGAACCGTGTTGTTGTCTTATGTACGTTATGTACAGTTTGCCGACTTTTCGAATACATTGCAGTATTCTTTTTCAAGGCGACTGAAATACCCCTACTCGATCCGAGGTAGTCAGTCTTCCAGGCAGCAATCACACAATCATAGTGTGAAAGCCTAATTATCTCCCTGAAACTCATTAGCTGTTTCCTCACACACTTAATGACTACTCACACCCACAGTTCCTACAACTGCCTCCTTCAGCTATTCCTTTACCTTCTTCACAGAAATATGAAATAATTACGAAAATATCAGCGGTGAATAAAATAGCGTATTCTGTGAATATACCTAATTGTATATCAGGAAGGAAGCTCTGTATTCTGCACAATAATTTAACGAATAAAAGCAAGCAAGATACTAACTGAAAAAATAACTACACTTCAATTCGACATAGGCACACCCCAATTTTAAAGTAGTATGAAGAATAACAGGCTAATCGAAACTATAGAAATATTTAGTTACACTAAACTCGTAAATACATACATTACTATTATTATTATTATTATTATTATTATTATTATTATTATTATTAGTAATACATGAAAACAGAAATTAAACCTGCCGTTAAATGTTGAAATATCGAAAGGATTACACTACAATAAATGAAGCAAGATAATATCTAATAAAATAACTACGCAGCGTTTCTAAACTGCACTTAAGCATGCACTACTTACAAAAGGTTAACTGAAACGTAGAAATGTAGTTAAAACTAAATACATTTCAGGCAGATATTTTTATACAAGCTAACAGAATTTGATCGGAATTTGAAGGATCGGAAATAGTGCAAAGTACGAAGTACACCGGAAACTGTATCTACGTAAGAAAGTATATATGTCGGAATACAATAATCGTTTGTTTTTAATATTATTTAATTAATATTATTATTGTTATTATTATTGTCGTTGCTGTTGTTTTTCAGACAAGATGGGAATAAGAAAATCGCTACCTATTTAGCAGCGAAATAGCATATATTCGGTTGAACCCCTGTTTTTGTTGTTTGCTTGTTGTTTAAAGGGGCCTAACAGCTAGGTCATCGGCCGACTTCTGTTTTTAAACAAAATTTGCTATAATAATGAACGGATCTTGAAGTGTTATATGAAATATCTTGTGTATTGTCAGCACGAATGTAACAGCTACGTGAGGTACAACTTCGCATAATAACCTGTCTTTATAAGCATCCTTCCTACAACACTACACATGTTTAAAGAAGAAAGGAAATATTGTCCGCCTCTGTCGTGTAGTGGTTAGTGTGATTAGCTGCCACCCCCGGAGGCCCGGGTTCGATTCCCGGCTCTGCCACGAAATTTGAAAAGTGGTACGAGGGCTAGAACGGGGTCCACTCCGGAGGTCAACTGAGTAGAGGTGGTTTCGGTTTCCACCTCAGCCATTCTGGAATTGTTTTTCCGTGGTTTCCCACTTCTCCACCAAAAAATGCCGGGATGGAATCTAACTTAAGGCCACGGCCGCTTCTTTCCCTCCTCCTTGTCTATCCCTCCGAATCTTCCCATGCCCCAACAAGGCCCCTGTTCAGCATAGCAGGTGAGGCCACCTGGGCGAGGTAGTGGTCATTCTCCCCAGTTGTATCCCCGACCTAATGTCTCACACTCCAGGACACTGGCCTTGAGGCGTTAGAGGTAGGATCCCTCGCTGAGTCCAAGGGTAAAGCCAACCCTGGAGGGTAAACAGATTAAGGAGAAGAAGAAGGAAATATTATTTTCTATTGCCCTCAACCCAACTTCGAAATACAGTGAACCTGATCTACGCAACCTAGAGCACGTAATCTAACGAATACCAACAGATGTACTCAATGTAAAATGTAAATTAATATAATTAATATTGATTACTACCAGCAAGCTCTGTTTGCCTCCGTAACGTAATGATTAGCGCTATTAGCTGCCGTCCTCGTAGGCCGGGATTCGATTCCCGGTACTGTCAGAGATTTAAGAATAGCAGGATGGCTGGTACATGCTTGAAATGGTACATGCAGCTGACCTCCATTGGAGGTGTGCCTGAAAAGAGCTGTTCTACCTCCGTATGAGGACACGAGTTTAATTACCAGCAAGCACTAAACACCAATACTTATTCCCAGCAGTGTTGTTGTGGCGGTACGTCGTACCGGCACCTTTCTTTTTTCGAAGGAAGCAAAACGTGAATTGGATATTATTCGAAAAATTCCTCTCACATTTCCTCTGAAGTGCTGGCGTGGCGTAGGTCTTAAAATCAAACTTCTTTTTCCTCTTTTGTTACGTTTCTATACACATAATGTGTGCGAGCATTATCATTCCTAGAACACGTAATGTACCGAATACCAACAGATGTACTCAATGTACAATGTACTCAATTTCGTGTCGTCAGTTCGGAGATTTTTACTCTTCGTCTTGTTCTTTCTTGTCCGCCCACAATTTTGGCTACTAGAATACAATAGAGTGAGGTGTTGTTTTCTTCACTCTTCACCGAACAAACTGTTCTTATCAAGGACAATCTAACGGTATTCACATTGTAGACATTATATGGGCGTTTGGACTTATGCCTTGTCAAGAAAACAAGGTGAAACTCTGTATGTTTCGCAAAGAACTTAGCTTCGCGTCTTCAGAAGGAAATTACGGCCGTTCCCGAGGAAGTCTTCAACAATAATGAGGGTTTGAATTTGTGTTTTACCGTTGGAGTTATATTGGTACTCTCGTTCGTCACCAGGTGGCTCACAGTATGTTAGCAGAGCGCTCCTAGCGGGAGGTGACAACATTAAGCTCCAGTTACGAGGTTCACCATACCGTGTGTGCGTGAGGCCTAACAGAGAGGACATCAGACGAATCAGGGACGAATGTGGTAGAAGAAATAAATAAGACGTAATAATATAAAATGCAACGAAAGACACCCGGATAAAATAGAAGTGAGCTTCAGAGCTGAAGAATGAAAGAAAGTATATGCAGAAAACCAGAGGATGATGTGAGACGGTATGAGAAGCGGTGGGGATCGGCGAGGTGGGGAGGCATACTTTATGAAAGTATAACATTAACACATAACACATAGCTTGGAATGAACCAACTAGTGATGACGAAGGTATCCACATTGCAAGCAGTGGCGTCAATACCAACGTACAGGGTTTTTATATTTAATTGCTTTCGCTGTTTTAATTTTAAAATAAAATACAATAAATTATTTTGTACCGATGATCATTAAAAGAGTCCGGCTCCATGGCTAAATGGTTAGCGTGCCGGCCTTTGGTCAAAGGGGTCCAGGGTTCGATTCCCGGCAGGGTCGGGAATTTTAACCATCATTGGTTAATTTCTGTGGCACGGGGGCTGGGTGTATGTGTTGCCTTCTTCATTTCACTTTCATCACGACGCGCAGGTCGCCTACGGGCGTTAAATCGAAAGACCTTCACCTGGCGAGCCGAACATGTCCTCGGACACTCCCAGCACTAAAAGCCATACGCCATTTCATTTCATCATTAAAAGAAAGCGTAACCATTATTTTGAAGTATCTCCTGAACCTGCGAACAGTAAATAGAATGAATATGAAGAAAACATCGCAAATACTGACAGGTTTACTGCAGTTGAACAGGGAAACAATTCTGACCATGACGGGGCCGATTGTTGAACATTAACTCAAATGACTTCTTCCAGAGAAACTAGTAGCTTTATGTTATAAATAAAATGCTAGGTTGAAAGATGTGTCAATATTTTACAAGTTTAGGATAAGAAGAACAGATGGATGTGGAAATTTCTTCAGCGTTGGCCAGACGATCTGGAGATATGTACAAAGTGTGAGTTTAAGTTCATGAAGAAGTTGGGGTGGGTACCGCCACCTTTCTCCTCATAAAAAAGCGCTGCTTATTGCATTAAACAGATCACACACACACACGAAATTAACCAACTCTTATTAGGTACTAGCATATGCCCGCGGCTTCTCCCACGTTTGTTCATTCATCCACGTTATATATTTTTAAACCGTAAAAGTTGTTTGCTTATGGCGCTGACAGCTTCATTTCTTGGAGTAAAACTCGCTCTTTGACAGAGCCATGAGAGGTCGGTAAAATGCTGTGCCCACGTATATTATACATTTCAGATCTTTACGTCCCGTAGATATGGCTGGGTAGCGCACACATTCACACAGGCAAACAACTCCGGATATCACGGACAGAACGCGTCCTATGGCATAGACTTAAAATACCATCTTGACTGGTATATGTATTACTATTCATTTTAAATAAAATTGGCTTTGCGTCACACCATCACAGATAGGCCTTATGGCGACGACGGGGTAGGAAAGGGCTAGGAGTTCGAACGATGCGGCTGTGGCTTTAGTTAAGGTACAATCCCAGCATTGGCCTTGTGTAAAAATGGTAAACCAGGGAAACCATCTTTATGGATAACGACAGTGGTGTTCCAACCCAGTGTCACCCGAATGAAAGCTTACAGATGTCTGCCCCTAACCGCACGGCCAGCTACCTCGGTTTCCTATTTCTTGTTTATCTATCATAAGTATTATTGAGTTGGTTGAAAGAAAATACGGTTCACGTGTTATTGCTACTATAGTGAAATCCTCATATTACCCAACATTGTAGTGAATGAAATGAATATTAGGTAAATAAGAAGTAAATTAATAAATAAATTATTAAAACGATTACGAGTAATTAAAATAATTAGTGAAAACAAGTCTTTACCTACATAAATATTCAACGTACAATACGCTATGCTAAAAATTCAAATCTCTGTGTGCTGTACATTTGCCTGGGCATCCCACACATATACACAAACACTTCCGGATATTACCGACCGAATGTGGTGGCTCTTCGTGTCTGGGACCGAAAATGACTTCCTGCGCCATGGACTTAAAATGGCTCTTTGAGTTGTGTTCTCTATCTTATGGACATTGCCTGGCGATAGTGAATCTACCCATTTAATCTTGGTGACAGCAAGCTGGAATTTCATATCCCAACACACGTTTACGGATGGTTTCTCGTTCATAACTCACCAACGAAAGCGAAAATGAAAAATCCGGCAAGAGGTATATTCGGACTCCCTTCCTGCTACGTATGTTCACAATTTCAGATCTCTGCGTGCCGTAGATTTGGCTGGGCATAGCGCACACAGACAGACAGACAGACAGACAGACAGACACTTCCTATTTAATTATGATATATATTAACAACTTTATCACAACGATGAGACAGAACACTTTCAATAGCCCATCATCACCAGCCCGTCCAACAATACAATCATGCATTTACTTGGATTTGCATTGAAAACCACTGCTAGGATTTCCGATCTTTGAGTGTAACTTTCTAAAACTGGCTTCAGGATTTAAATCCTCCACGGTCAAGTTTGAAAGTGAACAAGGATAAACCGATAGAGAATCCAATATGACATAACGTCAACATACCGAACAATAGTTCTGTCACAGAAATATTTAACCAATGGATAAACATTCCTAGCGAATTAACCACTTGTTAATTTACAACGACAAATTCCTGACTGACCAATATTCCGCACAGTAAAATCGCTGTCAATTTGACATTCATTGTGTTTAAATAAATCCAAACGACTGCGGGAGATGGCGTTGTGATTACAGGGTGCGTAAATGCTAATGAATGTCAATGGTTAATGCTCTATGTAACACTTAATGGGGCTTATGAGTGAATTATGGTGGAATATATTGCTCTTGTTAATCCCCATTTCGGAAAGTCAGAGCCTACATTTATCACAGGATCACTACAGACAGAACTTTATTCAATTTAAGAGTTTATTTACTTTAAGGCAAGTTAGAACACAAAAATCAGATTTTTTCCCACTTCAAGATTTTCATGCAATCAAAACTTGAAATTATAGGTGAATCAGTAGTCAAGAATCTCGTTCTTGATACAGGCTTTTGAGGTTTACTACGTATGTATGTATGTATGTATGTATGTATGTATGTATGTATGTATGTTTGTTGAATAGTCACCCCGAAGGCTGGTTAGATCCTCGACAGCTCAACCATCAGCTTAATCTATATAAGTTATTCACTTTGGCTGTACATTTCATCATTTTTGCCTCAAATTTGTTTTCAACCTCGATTTAAGAACAGAAAATTTGAAAGTGGTATAATTCAATTCTTGTCTGGTCTTTCTATTTATTTTTAAAATATGTCCGTTTATTTGTTTGTTTATTTACGAGGACATCGCGGTAAAACGACCTGACAAGATTTCTCGCAACTCGGTGTTTTAGTTAAAGTACAGTCTGGTTTCGAACACGGTATATCTTATCTCATTAGCATGCAATAATGTAGCAATGTCAAGGGGCGAAAGTAAAAGAAATTGCAGAATTTTTCACTGAATTATATATTATATGTATCTAAAAACAGATCGTAATACAAGTTTGCAAAATATGATTTCCAATTCCCTCAGTTCTATGCGTTTTTACTCTACGAGAAATAGCAGCAGAGATTATTGCCTTTTAACAAATTTACAAAGTTATGATGTGAAATCAATAACATGTTTGCAAAGGACAGTGCAGACAATAGTTAAATAAAAATTCGGTTTTCCTGTGCATTCCCTGAAACCCCTGCATGTTAAAATGTTACTGATATAGATGGCTGTGGTTTCTACGATTTTGTAGAGAAAACGTCGAACTTTTACGGTGGTAGTACTTACATAAGGTATATGGCTGCCTAGAGTGTGGTGTTTAACTTTTTAGTACGCGTTCGGCCGTGATGAATATTCATAACTAGCTGTTGTACCTGAAGTTCCTACATGTTATTGGCCATGTGTTTTAGGTGTTTCAGGTAAGTAGAAAAATGCAATCTGATTCACGACTGGAGAGGAAATATGAATATGGTTGTTATATATAAAAGTGAGAGTAGCGTAAAAAGTGTGAAATACGCTGTGGGTGCTAATCAGTAGCTTAAATATATTCATTCTGTTAGTGTAAGGGGTATATTTATATTGGGTATCCTAGGTATAGACATCGTTTTGGATCTCACCCCCTGGCGCCTTTATCAGAAGAGAGTGACAGTAAGAGACGTATAAAGATGCAACTCCACCCCTTCTAGAAAAAGAGAAAACTTTTGTCCTTCTGGACAATTGAGGATGTTGCCTGCTGTACCATTTTGTAACAAGTACACTTCCTACACACCCCTCACGTTTTCGGTACAACATTCCCTTACACTGTGTATTGTACTGTATATCTGAAGGCATTATGTTTTCACCCCACAATACAAAATTTGCTTTAAAGCCATTACGTTCTTCGTCCTCTGAATTTGTTTTGTGATTGCTAGGGGAGGTGTAAGGGAAGTTGATTTTCTCGACATAACCACATTACCTAACCGAAATTTCACCCAAAAGTTATAAAATAATTTTTACTGTGATTCATAGGATGTCGGAAAGAAGTGGCAGGACCATAGAACTTTTCGAAAAAGTAACCACATGAAGGAAATTACTCCAAAATATTTTCTATCTTACTCCCATTCTTTTTTCATAACAATAACCATAGCAAGTAGTTTACAATAGTGATCGATTACAATGAACAACAATCAGTAGTCTTAAGTAACTACGTAACAAAACGGCAGCTTTCGGAGGTTATTTAGTAACAGGGGAGGAAACGAACTCCTAATTTCGAGGACCTACGAGCCTTACATATCGCAATAACTATACTGAACACTCGCTGCCAGTTTATTTCTCAGGATGGCCAACAAAAATACACATAAGAACGGGAAAGAATCCACAGCAAGTCAGGAACTAAGCTCATGCTAAAAAGAATACTGGCCAAGAACAAGTTAAATTCTAAGAGATCAGAAAAATTTGTAAAATAGGCCGGCACACACAGAGAGAGTGTGGATGCTGAAAAGCACTAAGCGATCCCATCGCACAGTATAAGAATAAAACCTAATGGGACCCAGGCCCAGTGAAACATAGGATAGACCCATTCTACCTTGTGACTAGAAGGAAAGAAAATTAATAATAGAAAAGTGAAAGATGCAATTAATCTACTAGAGTTATTGGTATGAAAGCTCGTATACTTTGTAGAAAGCATACTGAAAATAGAGGTAGAGATTATTACAACAACCTTTATTGAGGAGGCTGCTCAGAAAGGAGCCCTAATTGGATTTTGAACACAGTTTTCCAAACCTCATTTTACTTTAGAGAGAACCATAAAGTGGCGGGGAAAGACATTTTGAACATAAAAAATGTCAGGGTTTTTCCCGGTAGATCCCGAATATTTTCGGAAAACAGTTCCTGATATATTTCACAGATACAAATCACCTTTAGTGGTGTTGCTATACGAAGTGTGATTTTGACCCCAAATTGTTTCAAAATCTGTATGAAAATGTTGGGTTTGTAACACATTTCAAGTCTCGAAACACCTCACAAAAATCTATCCTCCATATCAGGTACTTTTCGGCACATTCCAGTACACAGGGCTGATGGTCTACAATGTTCTAGTCCCTTAAATACAGCCAACAATAACATTACACAGACTAACTGGTTAGTTGAGATTTGCTCTGTATCTACTGATAACTGCGGTAAGTTACTGTCAATGTTCACATTTTGCGAATATGAAAGGTCTACCCCTCTTACAACTGTCGCCATCATCTCATTGATCACAAGTCACGTGAGAAATACCTTGGATTTGCTTTGCGACCACTCTGCCTAAGTAATGATACCTTTACTGTAATAATTGTGCTAAAAGTCACCTGACAATAATAATAATAATAATAATAATAATAATAATAATAATAATAATCCTTGGATGTCCCTTATTTATATAGATTTTAATACAAGCCAGGCTATCGGAGTTTCTCTCACAGTTGTTCATTGGATTGAAAATCGCCTATGCCATGGATATATCGCATTCAAACACAATCAGATACCATCGACTACATCGACCAAAGTTAGGACCATACCCGCAATTTTGGGAACAGAAGAACGGAGACTGATCCAGTGTGTCATGAAAACCGACAAAATCAAGATTTAAATCTCCATTGTCGGGGCTGAAAGTCATCAACTGAGCCACTGTGCCACCATTTAATTTTTGTAAGAAATGCCGTAAGTAGGAAAGAGTTGATTCCATCAAATATTGGAGCTGCTACATCATCATCTAAGTGTATTTTGTGCAAAAAAATCAAATAAATAGATAACAAGAACAAATGTTCATAAGATAAAATCCGATTTTTGTAATAAAAATCTAAATTTGAAGCTGAAGTAAAGAATAACCAAGTGTTGGATTTGATCAGTGATGTTATACGAGTCTAGAGTCTGGATACTAGCAGTGAAAATGAGCCGAACAGGAGCGTTTTAAGTGTAGCTTCATTGAAGAACAATTCGTATTCCGTTGACCGCTCAAAAATCCAATGAAGAAGGTGCTAATGAGAGTCTATGGTGGACGAGTACATCTAGCAACAGTAATGTGCAGTAAACTAATATATCTAGGATATGTACTATAAGGTAGTAAAACCTACTTCTAAAGTTAGAAGGGAGAACAGAAGGTCGTAGAAGTGTTAGAAGAAGACAATAATCCCGAATGCGAAACGTTAAGTACTGGATTTGTACATGAAACCCTGCAGAAAACAGAGGCGAATAAGTCGAATTGATCGCCAACGTCGGGGAAGGGGGAAGGGGCCTTATACAGTATGTTCGAGAAGAACAACTATATTGAACAATATTAGATCGTCAAGAGAAACAGTTCCTGATGATAATCATCTCAGTAACAAAATGAGAGAAGTCCAGTCAATCGAGCAGAAAATCAGCTGAGTTGGTTCATTGTCACTTACCGTTCTCAAAGTTGCATTATCGAATCCTGGCAAAGTCATATGAGTGCTTAACTGCGAGGAAACTATGTCAGTAGATTTTATGGCACAATAAAGAAACACTTTTCATGGCAACAGACCGGCTAACTGGCGTCTATTTAAAAATCAATAGGTACTAAAAAACACGACTTCGAACGAAGCTCCTTAGCCGCTCGCCATCTCTGCTCTAGGAGGAGAGATTTAACTCTGCAAACTAGTACACCTTCACTAATGAATGCTTAAATTGAAGCAGGAAGTATATTGGTAGAATTAATCTCATTTTTTGATTTCATTAGCGTGATGGAAGCGTACGCCACGGATATGTCGCATTGAAACACCATCAGATACCATCCATCACAGCTAGGACAAAACACCTGTTTTAGAAAGAGAAGAGTAGGGACTAATCCGATGTGTCACTAAGATCCATATATTCAGGATTTACACCCCAATTGTCGGGGTGGAAAAAATGCTGAAAGAATTGCGATCCTGTCTGATGCATATATGAAATGAAACGTTTGTATTTTTTTTTTTAAAGTAATGGACGTAAGGCTCATTGCATCTTCACAACTCAATTATTGGCTTACTAAAATAACATGTTGCAAGGAAAAATTCCGGAATTACAATCTATATAGTAAACAGTTTACTAAGAACAGTTTTGGCTAATCCGTCCGTCCGTTCTACTGGATCAATTTGCATCATTTTTGTTTTATGCTTTCCGGAATCACCCGCCGGTGAATCATGAGACATTGATAGGTCTCCAAGTTCAGCCAACTTTGACTAATTACAAAAAATATTAAATGATCACTCCAGTAATTGCAGGCGAAGGCTTACCATAACCTGCAATTACATTCTGTGATTAACAGGTTGCAAAATTTTCATTAATATTCTGATACATGCGATTGTTATCTTAATAATGCCATAGCATGCAGCAATGTTTGATTACTATCTGTCAAAAATCAGATCAAAAATTAGATGTATGGCTTTTCAAGCGTTTGCTCTATTAACCAGCATTTCGTCTTAGGTCTGACACTAGACTCGTCAAAGTGGGATGTGTCAGACCCCCACTCTGACGAGTCTAGTGTCAGACCTAAGACGAAATGCTGGTTAATAGAGCAAACGCCTGAAAAGCCATACATCTAATTTTTGATCTGATTTTTGATATGCTCTATTGGTGGAAAAATATCTAATTCCCTCCATGTGAATTTAGAATTACCATTACTATCTGTCAAGTCAGAGAGTATACACTACTCTGATCACGATGAATACTATTCCCTGCTAGATACTCTTTGATTCTCTAACCTTTCGCAGCTTTCAAATTTATTCAACAGATGAAAGAGCGTTCCAAATAACTTACATGCTACTAGGTGAAAAATGTCTGCGTGCAAACTGACCCCATCATGACATACGTCTTAGACATCATACGGGAACACCTATCGAAGGATAACCTAGCTACACTAGAGAGGGTGTAGGCCATGTATCTTCAAGACGTTCTCTGGCAAAAAAAACGCTCCTTGCAGACTAACTTATAAGCTCACAATACAAACGTTCTATGTAGAACTACGATTAAAAATATGATTGCCTTCTACGACACAATACCACGATTTACATCAAGAACTGCAGGATTAATAAAAGCGAATATATGGATATATTTTTACCAAAGAGACGACATGATGACATCAGAATGGATGAATTTTGACTACGAACTACAGCATCGCTTTTTATTAAATGTTCATAAACCATTGAATAGGGCAGGTAAAACAGTGTGACTACGGCAGGCATGTCTTAACGAGTTATCTGAACGAATGCTGTGCATCAGCATGGGTCCTCTAGACTTTCTTAAAACAAGTAGTAAAGGAACAGACTTGAAAGTTATAATTACGATTTAGCAACTCTTAAATATTACTTTATTTTGTGTAGCTGTATGATGAGCTCAGACCCATCTCTCTGCAAATAAAGTGTTAACAGTGCACATTGTCTTCTAGTTCGGGCTGGAGAAATTGTGTTACTTTCATCGATATGTATCGGTTTGATCCGTAACAATATGAAAGTGATTGCTAGTAGTAACGCCATTCTTTGCGCAATCAGGTCCTCTAATGAATGGTGTGAAATAAGGTGGTGGTTAATGTATATAAAGTGGGATTAGCACAGTAACATATATTAACGTTTGGTTGGGTGAGGAAACAACAGGGAACTATCTCATTGGTCATTTCCCAGATACACCTCTTTAGCAACGCCTAAACTGGGGGAAACGTTTGAGATCCAAACAGAATTTGAAATTCATCAACGTTAATTCAATACCAGGAGTGAGAAAACAGCAACGTTACGTATGAGCTAGCAAACATGAAGAACACTGCGCGCTTTCTACCAAACACAGCTACCGTACTCTTGTTCCTTATCAAATAACAGTCAACGCCGCATGTTGGAAAGTTTAACATTGAATGGGAACACGGACTTGCATTTACATAATACGACAGATCTGTTGTTTCCGAAGCGCATGACCTCGCAACAACAGTGATGAACAATGCCTCACAATGCGGAAAATTTATACGTTTAAACAAACCTCAGTAATTAAGCAGAAGTCATTCACACTAAGGAGGTAATTCTTAATTATTTTCCCCGGTAATAGTTAACATATAGCGAATCTTATGCATCATCACCATCATGATTATCATCATAATAATTATTACTACCAGGTGAGTGGTTGCGCGTTTTGGGTCGCGTAGCTGTGAGATTGCGTTCGGGAGATGGTGAGTTCACATCCCACCGTTGGCATCACTAAAGATGATTTTATATAGTTTCCCATTTTCACAACAATCAAATTAATTCGACTACCGCTACTTCCTAATCATAGCACTTTCCAATCCTCACGTCACCGAAAACAGTTGGTGTATTAGTGCGGCGAATTAGAAAAGAAAAAAACGGAAGATGAAACCGAAATGAAACTACTGAAACTTACCCTTCTGCTATATTAGAGTTGGTTAGTGTGTGTTTGTCAAGGTTTTATGGCATAAATTACATTTTCTTCTTTATCAGGATATTTGTAAGTGAAGAGAACGTTCTCTCAATCTCACAGATATGATCGGGTAATACTTGAATGAGGCCGATGGCAACTACAATGTTGTGGCTGAGTAAATTCTACAGAAGACATCAATTTATTGTTTTACATATTCCCAATCAGGATTCGTTAGCAGAATGTTCATGAATTTGGTCCTGAACGCTTTGCCTATTTCTCCATAAATTTTATCCAGACCAGTTTCTATATTGCACACCATCTCGACTGCCTTCATTAGCAACAGCCCTCTGGTCTTCAGCGATAATACGATACATTGTAGTTTATCAGAATCTAGTCGCGCTGTAAGACATAAACTTTCATCACCAAGGAGAAGGAAATAGAACTCAGCATGGTGCTTTATTCATTCCGGATGTTTGCTCGTGCGACTGGGGGTCTGCAACATATATGAGCAACAAATATTTTAACTCCCGCTTGCACCGTTCAGCCGGCAAGTCCCGCTAGTATCGACGAAGCGAGTCACGCTCGCGCATCCCACATGCACGGAAAAATTATGCTACTTTTTGGCGTCACACCGGCAAAAATAGGTCGTATGGTGACGGTAAAGCACAGTCAAATGAGCGACTGGAGCCTTAATTAAAGTACAGTCCCAGCATTTGCCTGCTTTCAAAATCGGAAAACACGGAAAACCATCTTCAGCACTGCCGACAGTAGGGATCGAACCCACCATATTCTGAACGCAAGCTCAAGGCTACGTGACCCAAAATGCACGGCCCACTTGCACCACCCCACACAGACCGTAACTGGAAGACATGAGGTATGGTTTAGCCTCTCTCGCATTGTGGTTACAGGGCATGCAAGAAAAATGGAAAATAGACGAAGAACTGACGAAATTTTCTTCTTACTACCACACATTAATTACTAATTTATTACTGCACTTATTTTAATCCCTTAGCGCCCACAAAAATGTTTTCTAGTTTCTTGATGTTTTCATTAATTTATGATGTTCAGAGTATACGAATTCGGAAAATATCACAATCATTTCAAACAATATTTTATTTTACAAGATATTACCTGATACCATATGGTATCACTGGGCGAATATACTACTACCATTGTACAGGGTACAATCAAATGTTAATATTGTTCCAACCGATTTCTTCTAATTGAAGAGCTGACAAGTGTATCGTTAGAGTTATCATTAGCTTCCCAATACATCCTCTTTGAAGGCAAAGTGTTGTACACACTGACAATCAAAATAGCTATAGATCATCGCAGTTCTGGCACGGTTATTTCACGGTTGGTTTGATTTTGGTATTGTACATAATGATCACTCTATTCAGTAAAGCATTATAGTGGTTTCGTGAAAAATAGTTCAAATAAATCAGCACAGGACATATTTGAAAAGTGGTGTGTAGTGAGGAGTAGGGGGAAAATATCAGCATGTTCTAAAGTCATTGTCAATCCATTCATAAAGAGGTGAGTTAGCTAATCTTTCTAGAATCCAATCAGAAGTTTCATATTGTTGCTGTTGTTGTTGTTCATATTACCCATAGGGTGCACAGATGGCGGCAAGGTGCCAGAGGAAATACCAGGGAGTTCGTAATATTCTCCAGTATGTTTGTTGTATCTGTTGTATTGCACCATTTCCTGTCGTTTAATCCGACTAACGCAGAAGAGTGGTAGAGCGCGTGGTGCTGTCCGAAAAATGGCCGTAAGAAAATCTCTAAATAAACTGTACTAATTAGTATGTGGACAGGATGTATGGAGGCATATCTTGAACTGAGTAATATATATAGGGGGTAGAATGGATTTATTGTTAAAAAAAATCCTGGTGAGGGTCCAGTGTATGGGACCCTCACCAGGATTACCTGATTCAAGAACTGGAAAAAATCCAAAGAAAAGCAGCTCGATTTGTTCTGAGTGATTTCCGACAAAAGAGTAGCGTTACAAAAATGTTGCAATGTTTGGGTTGGGAAGAATTGAGAGAAAGAAGAAGAGCTGCTCGACTAAGTGGTATGTTCCGAGCTGTCAGCGGAGAGATGGCGTGGAATGACATTAGTAGACGAATAAGTTTGAATGGCGTTTATAAAAGTAGGAAAGATCACAATATGAAGATAAAGTTGGAATTCAAGAGGACAAACTGGGGCAAATATTCATTTATAGGAAGGGGAGTTAGGGATTGGAATAACTTACCAAGGGAGATGTTCAATAAATTTCCAATTTCTTTGAAATCATTTAGGAAAAGGCTAGGAAAGCAACAGATAGGGAATCTGCCACCTGGGCGACTGCCCTAAATGCAGATCAGTATTGATTGATTGATTGATTGATTGATTGATTGATAACTGCGGTTTATAGTATGTGTAGACCAAAAGAAAATAAGTAATCTCGACCCCAAAATCGGTCGTAAAAATGTGACTCGCACATGAAATGAAATACATCACAACAAAAATAAAAAAATAAAAGGAAAAGCGGGCAACAACCCGAAAATAAAGTTACAAAGTATATTTACACGGAGATTCGATCCGTGTTACGAAATAATAATGTAGTTGCGCCAGCTAGGTACTTGTGTCCATTTGCCCTTGGGCATCGATATCAACCGTTCTTATGATGTTCAGGAAATACTAATACACTAGTACAAAATAACTATCAATACTTACATTCCTACATATTCGGATACACATAATAAAACACATTGGTGCAGGGTGGTTCCTATACACTATCTCCCACCAAAATAAAGCACTGATTTTACTGTTTGAGTCCGCACTCATATGCAAATTGGACCAGACAGAAATGGGTTACAATCAAATTAGCTATCGAGCTAAAATCCCATATTAAACAAGACAAGTCACATGAGACAAACAGATACACGCACGTAAAATAGAACAAACCTGTGGACAAAATATATACAAACATATACGATCACAGAGATATCGGGAATCGAACCCGACATTGGCAGGCTTCGTAGGCTTGCGTCTAAAACAAACACAGTTGTCCATCTCTCCCTCACTCCCGGTGTTTAGGTTGATCGGCTGTTTGGGAAGCAAAACATTCCTACGGGCAAGGAAGTGCAGAGGTCTGGGAAGCATAACGGAATCTCATAAATTTTACTTTCACTTGACACGAGGGGAAACTAGCACTCGACTGTCAGACGGGCCAACTGGCTGCGGAGCTTATACAAAGAGGCAGGCCTTCGCCCGCAATACTTCTCGTAAGCGAGGAAACAAAATTATTTCACATATCTTCGCTCAGCCCTCGCTTTCTTACGCAACTCAACAGCTGGCTAATTATCGCCTATACAAACATGGCCCCCAGCAATAACACAGCATTTCTTGGCTAATCACACGCATTTGGCCCCAAAATCATGCCTCTGGCATTTCAAGCTACTCACTTTGCATATCCTTGGTTAGATCCCATGCTGTTCCCGGACATGCCGTCTTGCCAATATAAATGAAACTATAATGACCCAACGATGGACATATTGTCACTGCACATATTGTAGTTACTGAAATTTTACGTGCCACATGCACAGAAAATAACCTAACTAAATTCATGTAATTAACTGACTCAATTTATTCCAACGCAGCGGGCGTATAGCCTGTTTGAATTTTAAAGGAACTCTACCGATATATCTATATGAAAATGACAAAGAAGGAAAATAGAATGCACTAACCAAGCAAATAAAACCAACTAAAATTATCCTATCATTGCCCTCTTTCCAATCTAACTAAATATGCACACTTCAAAAGGGCTAAATCATGCACACCAACCCTGACCAAATTTAACTTTGTCTTCTTCTCGTTTCCGGAAATGTCTGCAATGATGCTATGGATTAAAGTCTCCTCTTCATCGCTTTTGCGTGCACGAATAAACAATATTTATTCTAATATTAGGCTATAATTGGCTTAGGCTACGCGCAAGTATTTTTCCCGACCTGTGCTTAACTAGATCAAGGGCATGTGCCCACTCAATATTAGTCCTTCTTTGCGGCTCAAAATATAAGGAACGCACACGAAATATTCATGACTCGCGAACACGCACCGACGGAAGATGCTAATTACAGCATTAATTGTACTTCTATTTCACTCACAGGTCTCAAGTTATTATTCTCAGATAAATGAAGACACTGAATCTGAACGAATCTGAGTGACTTTGATAACCAAAAAAAAAATATCACCTCTCACGGAGATCGACACGCACTGCGTGAAACTCAGTAAAATACTACCGGCGAATGAGCAAGCTTCCCCTACCACGGGCGTTTAAATAGACTAACAGTTTGTCCGTTGCTCGAAGTCAGTCCCCGGCTAACAGAAACAGTGGCCTGCTAACGGTTTTCCAAAGTCCAACGGCTTCGCTTTCAAATGAGTCTTAATATCAAAAGCGCTCAAGTAATCATTTTTATCACACAGAAGTGAATGATAAATCTATTTCCAATTTCTCATTAATTCAGACCTGTGGAATTTTAGCTTGGTGACGAATATTTCTGCTTGTATTCAAAGGATCCCGGTCCTGCGAGGATAAAGTTGGTCAACCTGAAATAGTTGTTTTGCGGTTAGGAACGTTCAAATTTTACCTCTTTCTCAGCTCGTATCGGTAGAATTTGAAAAGTTGAGAGTGGTAGGCGTGCCTGGATACATAGCCAACGACTCGATTTGAACTTGAAAACGTTCGCTGCTGATGGAAAAGTACTGGGTGTAACTCGCCTCTATCGTGGCTCAATGACTCCCTGACTTCATTCCCAGCTCCTTGCATATGCATAAAATGAAACATTTCCACAGTGTTACAAATAAATAATTGAGGCATATATGGAATGGCTAAGTATTATCATTATCGTTATTATTATTGTTATGATTATTATTAGGAGTAAAGTAGTGACCTCTGGTGCTTTTATTTCTCTGCAATATCTTCAGAGTACGTACAGTGGTAACGTTGCCCTATTAAGATTTTATGGTTGCATTTGTCATTCTGAGGACCTAGTGTAACTTTAGTATCCTAAGCCTTTTGAAATTTTGGCCTTTTTCTAAGATTATTTTCCCTTTTAATGGTCACATAATTAGTGTTAGATTAGCTATTGTGTATAAAAGAGGATATCGCAATTAGGGTTTAAATGGTGGACGTTATTTCGTAGTTCTCTGTAAGGAGTGTTGAATACTCTAATTTTCTTTACGATACCAGAATGGAAAACCTTGTGTGCCTACTGTGTGCGCAGTCTTTAACCTTATGGGATCTCTCATTGTTCTGTATGCATTAAGTTTACCTTGTTTTTAATTAGTTTTGAGGGTTTCCTTAATTTGTTATGATCTTAAATAATATAATATTGTGCATTGTTGAGCTCACTGTATTTATCTGCTAATTTGTTTATATAGTTATTCAGTTGTTAATTGAAAACTCAGTCCTTTCTGTTGTGCGTTACGAACGGCTGAGAAACGTCCATTGTTTTACAAGGAATGTTTGTCTCTCATTCTCAGCGGATGTGAATACTAATATGGAATAAGAACATAATAGACTAGACTTCTATAGAAGGTAAAAAACTGCGAATGACATGTCATGCTTCACTGAATCTTATTGAGAGCTAAGCTAATTAACATTTAGGAATCCTGTCATTTGCATTCTGTGATGCTCGTAGAAATTTCGATTAGTGTTTGTGGAATATCTTACGTACCATCTCTTGGACCACGTCACTTACATACATTTGACAATACTTTTTTATTTCAGATGTGCTGACAGTCTCGGAGTGTAGAGAGATTAGCGACTTAAACCGTTCATTGTAATTTGTGACACATCTACATATTGTTACGCGTAATGTTTATGTCTAATTTTCTCTCGACGTGTTATCGGAGCAGAAACTGTCATTGTTACAGTTGTCTTAAATCCATATTTTGTACGGATATATATATATATATATTGTTTATATCTGTCCGTATTCGTACCCTGCTTATTAAGTTACCTAGAAATATCCGTTATTTATTTACTTTCTGCATTTATAAATTTATGATGCATCATTATTTTTAATTCATTCAAAAATGACGTCACTAGAGCATTTATTTTTATGCTGTCGTCTCTATGTACGTAAATAAAATTATAAATTTGCTTGTACCCTTTAAATGTTTCTCTCATTCTTCGTTTTTATCACGGATTAGGCACAAAATGTCCAAAGAAGGATCAGTTCAATTTTTGTCTTTCTGTCTGCTTCATTGGTTGTCATATTGCTAAATAATTGTTTTACAAAATTTCTCGAAACTCAATACTTGGGCGGTCCACTAGGCTACGTACTGCTTGATTACTAAACGGTGGTATAGTGATATTTAGGGGTTAAACACATGAAATTTCAAATGTTCAAATCAATATTGTACAACTGCACGTAATAATTATTGTTAAAATATGACCTCAGATCATAAATATTTCATGAATTTTTACCCCATGAGGGTATTATTTTTAACTTAGGTGTGCTGTGTCTCATTCTGTTGGCTCAAATTTCAAATTTCTGCTGATGATATAACAAAAACCTAACAGGTAGATTGCATGCAATCTTGTTCGAATAATATCTGAACACACCACTTGTTCTTCACCAGAAGGAAGTAAAATTTTGAAACTGCTAAAAATTTAAATAAGCTCACAAGATGCATGCAGTGAATTCTTTGACACAATCAATACAATTTCTAAACACGATATAGTTCTATCTAAAATGTTTCCTCTTCTTCTTCTTCTTCTTCCGCTTTTCCCACATCTGTAGGGTTGCGGTTGCGAACCGTGTCACACATGTGAATTTTTCCCTATTTTACCGCCGGATGAATTTCCTGACGCCTACACTATATGGAGAGGATGTAATCACTAATTCTTGTTTCTGTGGTGGTTGGTATTGCGCTCTGTTGTCTGAATATGAAAAAAGATGGTGCTGGAAAAACACATACACCCAGTCCTCGAGCATGATTAATATCCCTGACCCGACCGGGAACCGAACTCGGGGCCCTCTGAGCCGAAGGCTTCAACGCTGAGGATTGAGCCAGTGAGTCGGACTTCTAACTAAATAGTGTACATAACAAAAATCACACAAAACTAAATTTCTAAATTTTCATGCCTGGTGCGATTTTACCACAAGATTTTTAATAATGAGAATATAACCGAAATTAGATTTATATTGCACTCATTGGCGACTCGTGACTGAATTTAAATGAAGAGCAAGCAGGAAACAAAATCTGTTTACACATGCTTATCTTAAACTGAACTCGTTCATTTCTTGTAGACCAAATCGACCCTTCCGTCCTTTAAGGCTGCAGACTTGTTAGTGATGTCTTCATAGAATTACTGTTTCTTCATTAACTGCAATAGAAGTTAATTCTGAATTGCAATATTCCCTAAATAAGGAAGTCTCTCTACTGACATTGTATTCCTGAGAAGAAAAGCGTCTTCCCACAGATTCTGGAGTAGAGGAGATGGAAAGAACAAGGGAGACAAATCTATAAGCGTCCGGATAAATGCCCTTATCCTCACGAAAGATTTCTAACATCATTTAGGTGGGAATCTCTCTGTACTTCTCATCGGCACATAAAACAGAGAGTTCGTTTCTAATAAAGCTCACACTATACAATAAACAGCCGGCCCCGTGGTGTAGGGGCAGCGTGCCTGCCTCTCACCCGGAGGCCCCGGGTACGATTTCCGGCCAGGTCAGGGATTTTTCTCTCGACCTGAGGGGTGGTACGAGGTCCACTCAGCCTACGTGATCAGAATTGAGGAGCTATCTGACGGTGAGATGGCGGCCCCGGTCTCGAAAGCCCAGAATAACGGCCGAGAGGATGCGTTGTGTTGACCACACGACCCCTCGTAATCTGCAGGCCCTTGGGCTGAGCAGCGGCCGCTGGGCAGGCCAAGGCCCTTTCAAGGGCGTTAAGTGCCGCTTTTTTTGTTTTTTGGTTTTTTTATACAATAAACAGGATTCATCTCTATTATTACTTCTTCCTCTCTGCCTCTCTGTGGACAAACTTGAGCGGGTGCCGCGACGGTCATCCTAGCAACTACCGAGCTTAGCTCTGCCCCTGGAGTTGAGCAGCGTGAAAGGAAGACTACTTCACTTCTCCGGTCGTCGTGGTCAGAATCTCACACCACGCTCGCTGCTAGAACATAAGATTGCCGCGCCTTACAAAAATACAGAAATGTCAGCATATTTAAGAAGTTACTAAAAAGAGTTATTTCCAATTAGTCCTGCCGTTCTACTGGACAGATTTGCTTTATTTCTATTTTATTCTCTCCGGAATTACCTGCCGTTGTATCATTAGACATTGATAGGGCTCTGAGTTCAATCAACTTCTAGTAATCCTAAAATAAAATCACTAAACGACCAGTCCAGATTAGACGAAGGCTTGCCGTAGCTCTCAATACATTCTGTAATCATGTACAAGTGCATGAACATGCATTTAAGGAGCATGAAGGAACGTGGCGATATCGGTGAAAATAAACGATTGTTAATGACAGGCAACCTGTAATTTCAACCAAACTTGGCGCAGATATGACTTAATACTGTATGTGTATGTTCAGTCTTCAGTCCTAAGGCTGGTTGGATCCTCAACAGCTCTGCCATCAGCTGTCATAGATGGCCTAGGCATCACTGAAGAGGCGCACAAGGGAAATGCGGAGTGAGGTAGTTTCCCGTTGCTTTCCTCGCCGAGCCAAAAGTTGCTATTACATATCAGTCTGCCAAGCCCACTGAAATGCATGCACCAACTAACCCTATGAGCAACATTTTCACACCATTCATAGCAGGGACTGGCTGCAAAAGGAATGGCATTACTAGCATCGCTCATACCTCAGTCACTTTCATATTGTCAAAGCCAAGGATAAGACAGAGACAGATCTATGAAAGTAACAAAATTGCTCTAGCCTATACCAGAAGACATTTTACACTGTAAACACTAGTTCCTGCCAGCAAAGGCATGACTTAATACTATCTGCACAAAAATACTGAGCGAGTATAACACCCCGAGCACTCCTAGGGGGGAGTGGTGTGACCTATAAAAATTATCGGTAATGACTTAGATTAGTATTAAATCCACAGTTACCGGTGTCGCTGGGATGAATAAGGACACTCCCAATGCCATTTAAGCCCCAGTTCAGCCACCTTCGACATGGGGAGTGAGAAGGGGTGAAAAAGAAGATACCCAAATGACCGAAATTATGTATGTATGTATGTATGTATGTATGTATGTATGTATGTATGTATGTATGTATGTATGTATGTATGTATGTATGCTCCAGCATAACTCGCAACCAAACTTGGTAGACATATGACTCTCTATCTGGAGAAAAATACTGGGGTGGGGGGTTAATAATCTCCTATCATCCCTACGTTTGGGAGTTTGGGAGGAAGTGACATGACCAAATAATCATAAACGATCAATATTAGTGCTCAATACATACATTTCGGGGTCGCTCAGATAAATAGTGACACTCCGGATGCCGTTCATGTCTACATCGGCATTGTTGATGATAAAAAATATGTCGAAAAATGGGCGAGATTAGTAATGAATCCACAGTTTTCGGGTTCGCTAGGCTAACTGGTGACAGACCCAATAACAGAAACATGAACATCATATCTATCTACAGCGTGACGCGTAAATACATACAGTCATAACTTATATTTGTTATGTATTGGAAAGGATCAGCTATTTCCCGGACAATTCCAGCTGCAACAAGGACCCAGTTCCCCGCGAATAATCGAAAACATTTAACTAAACACACAACAATAACTAAAACTACAGGATATTTCGTGAAATATCAGTCCTCATCACAATAGATATATTTACAATAATTCACTTGACTTATTATTAACAGGTAATATAAATCCTAAAAGTGAGCATTCAAAACAGTACCCGGGCAGCACACGGAGCAGTTTCATATAAAGACACGTTAATTATACATACATACAAAAGCAAGTCGGTTTTGGAGCGATCTATATATAAATGTATAAAAATGAAAATAGACCTAAATTAATTAGGGAATTCCAGGTATCTCAGAAACTTATAACCTGGTACCAGAGAAGCTGATGTCCTAAGAATGTCTAGAAAAATGGCAAATTCTCAACATTTCCTGAGGGGGGCAATCTGCAAGGCTTCAAATGTATCCAAACCGATAACCTATAGGTTTCGTGGGCTTAAAAACTTTCAGGAAATTCATAATTTTTACCCCCTCCCCCAAATCAAGATGGTGGTATAATCTGTCAGACGAGCTAGAAAATATCAATTTGGCGAAATTGTAGCTTTTTGCCTGTAACCGATGTAAAAATGCCAAGATGTTTAAAGTTTTCACTTTTTACGCCCTGAAAATATCGAAGTATGAAGGCAATCTTAATGACGGTGCAGACCTTTGTTTCGATGTATTTCGTGGCTAAATTGTAAGTCGTATCTCAAAACGGATGTCACAATCTCCATTCAATTTGGAGTGATCTACAACCTTGGTCCTACGACGTTTTGTCGTATCTCTATCCCTCATGCGTTAGATTTATCTATGTTTCTAGATTGTACGTAAATTTGGTAGTTTTTAAACGTATGATTCATAGTTCTAAACACATATAGGAAGGACAGAATCATCAAATTCGGCAAGAAAATTGGCCCAACAAGTAGCCATATCTGAGCCAAATTCAATGTTTCTAGCTGCCACGTAAGTATGCAAAAGGTAATGCTGTGTGTGAAAATCTAACCCAAATTTCTCCCTATTCAAAGTTCCTCAGTCTAACCCATAAATAGAGGAGATACGAGAAAATGTCGTAGGATCAGCCATGTAGGCTTCTAAAGGAGGCGTACTATGGTGCAATCCGTTTGTCGATATAATGTACCGTTTAGCAGCAGTTAATCAGTAAATTAAGGTCTGCATTATTGTAAACATGCATATACTTATATTGCATGTCTCTTGTCGTTATCCGAAAAGCAGCATTGAGAGGTCCACATACGTTGTTTTTAATGCAAAGTGCAGGGAATAAGGCCATTCTAAAACTCCTGTGTAACTGGCATTAGTAAGGGAGACTATCATTGTATTGAATAGTTCCCTTCTCGATTTGACTGGCAGAAGGCAAGGGAGCATGCAATTTTGTTCAAACCTCCCCTACGTGGTTGTGTCTGGTAGTATGTAAGGGGCCCCCCATTATAAACAAATTTACACATCTAAAATGTGACAGTCATTAGGAAAAGTGACCTGTTATTATAATCGAAACTCACCAAAGTCCATGTGGGGAATGTGGCTTGCAATTGCAGACCCCTCCTATATACAGTTACTATCGATTTGTAAAGTATTAGTTATAATGGCAGACATCTCCTTTTTAAGTCGAGTATGATTAACAGTAGGCTTACTGGCATTAGAAATAGGGTGTCTGTCATTATAATGATAATAGCATAACTCAATTTTGACTGTCAGTAGGGAAGGTACGTGCCATTTTAATGAAACTCCTCAGCTGGAATATGTCTATAAATAAGAAACTTTTTTTTTGCTAGTTGCTTTACGTCGCACCGACACAGATAGGTCTTATGGCGCCGATGGGACAGGAAAGGGCAAGGAGTGGAAAGGAAGCGGCCGTGGCCTTAAGGTACAGCCCCAGCATTTGCCTGGTGTGAAAATGGGAAACCACGGAAAACCATTTTCAGGGCTGCCGACAGTGGGGTTCGAACCTACTATCTCCCGAATACATAAATAAGAAACATCGTAAGAAAAATGCCCCAAATTGATTGTGACCGGCAGTGGACAAAGGGGCCTGCCAATGTAATGAAATCTTCCCAACTGGATGTTGAATGACAGTGGGCAAGTGAGCCTGCAGTTATCATTACAACTCCGCAATATATTCACTGCGTATACAGTAATTTACTTCTATATCCATATACAATGTAGAATACCGTAGCAAATCGTGGACACATTTGCTTGTCTGATCTATTTGTAACGAATTATGTGGAAAAACGTGGGAAAGAAGCGACCGTGGCCGTAATTAAGATACAGCCTCAGCATTTTCCAGGTGTGTAAATGGTAAACCACGGAAAACCATCTTCAAGGCTGCCGTCAACAGTAGGATTCGAACTTACAATCTCCCGAATATAAGTTGAAGGCTATGTGATCCATACCACGGAGCCACTTGCCCGGTAAAAATAAATTAGAAATATAGGAACCCGAAATAATCTTTATCACTGCGCAACTGAGGGACTCCTCCCTTGGCTTTTCATATGGCGGAAGTGGTTCCTACCCCACTCAAAGTATGTGTGAATTTTAAAATCGAATATAACGACACAGGGGTTCGATTTTGACTTATAAGTTATAAGTTATAAGGTTCGATTCCATATGATCTGATGACCACATTAAATTTGCTTCTTCTATCCATGAGTGATTTAATAGCAATATGAAAGCAAGATTCACTATCCAGTACCGAGGAGTGCAGCGTCAAGTCCTCCTGACGTGGGCTATCTCGTACATGACATTTTTGACTCTGATTTGTGCAAAGTGAAATAATTTCTGAGGGTTTCTGTCTTGACTTGTTCCCAGCCATTATGCTCATCTCCTTCAAACGCCTTCTACGACCTTCTGTTCTCTCTTCTAATTAACTTACTGATTAAAGGTTAGCGTACTTCCTAGAGACGACAATATCCTACATTTTGCTCTTGATAGAAATTTTCGTCCAACGTTGACTCTCATCAGAAGTACGGCCCCTTGGCTGAATGGTCAGCATACTCGCCTTCGAATCAGAGTGCTCCATGTTCGATTCCTGACCGAGTCGAGGAGTTTAGTTAGCTGTGTATGGTTCATAACCTAGGATGCTAAATGGGTGTTTGTGTTTTTCGTAATGAACTTCTCTCCATCTAAACTCAACATACCAGACTACCACCCACCACAAAAACACACAATAGCGAAAACATCCCTTGCGTCAGGAAGGGCATCCAGCCGTAAAATATCGTCGAATCCTCACTAAGTGCTGAACACAATAAAATGACAATAAGAAAAAGAATGGCTCTCATTAGAATGTGTATTTTGGATCTTCATTTTTTCTTTTTGCAAGTTGCTTTACGTCGCACTGACACTGATAGGTCTTATGGCGACGATGGGACAGGAAGGAGCTACGAATGGGAAGGAAGCGGCCGTGGCCTTAATTAGTTACAGCCCCAGCATTTGCCTGGTGTGAAAATGGGAAACCACGAAAAACCATCTTCAGGGCTGCCGACAGTGGGGTTCGAATCCACTATCTCCCGAATACTGGCCGCAATTAAGCGACTGCAGCTATCGAGCTCGGTTATGGATCTTCAATCTGTCCATTGAATACGAAGCATTCTCCTCTGAATCCACGTTTCAGATTCTTGCATTCGGCTGATTGTCACTGCTTTTACTGTCCACACATCACATATATCTATATATACCGGGTGGTACAGCTGCCCCTATTCACGCAGTTTTATGCAACCCGCAGATTATAGTCGAACCTAAAAATATTGACCTTGACTACTCACTACAATGTCTGCTCTTACAACGCTTTCCATAATTCGTTTATTCGTGTCAAGCGAATCAGCATTAATGATAAAATACCGATTGATGGTAAAGAATCGTGAAAATTATGTGTCGCAGAAACGTCCTGTACAGAGAATGTTATTGGTGAATGACTAGAAGTAGCAGCAACACAACAGCGCGAAACAGCAACCCGTGATAGCCGAGCTTGCTAAAAGTTAGAGGAGAGTACCGGTGTTCGTTAGTAGGCGGTTCGAGTCCTGTGTACGACGAATATTTTTATTGCGTTGCTGATGTTCGTGAGAGTCGTGTTGTTGACGACAAATCTAAATCATGATCAGTTCTCATATTGCAGGTACTCAGCTATGTTTGTTTTTTAAGGAGCTCTTAAAAGAGCTATTTGCAATAAAGTGAGATTGTACCGACAGCGGTGCGATGGGCTTATGCATGGGCATTCGATTAATGAAGCAAATGTTCAAAATGACCACCTGCTTCGTTAATGCACATCTGAGCACGGTGGAGGAGAGACATTCGTGCTTGCTGCAACATATGTGGTGGAATCTGCCTGCAGGCTTCCGTGATGAGCCGCCGTAAATGATTCGGACTCTCAGGCTCCTGCTCATAGACTCTTTCCTTTAAATAACCCCAGAGGAAAAAGTCGAGTGGAGTAAGGTCAGGTGATCTAGCCGGCCATGTGACCGGACCCACTCGTCCAATCCATCGTCCAGGATATGTCCTATGCAAGTGGTTCCGTACTGCCAACGACCAGTGTGGGGGAGCTCCACCCTGCTGGAACCACATCCGTAACCGTGTCATAAGGGGCACATCCTCCAATAAGAGTGGGAGGTACTCACGAAGAAACTCTAGATAGCGTCGCCCCGTGAGGTTTCCTTCGAAGAAATATGGTCCAATTATCTTGTCACCTAGTATCCCGCACCACACGTTGACGCCCCATTGTACCTGAAATCGAGCTCCCCTGATCCAGTGAGGATTTTCAACGCTCCAGTAATGGAAGCTGTGACGATTAACAGTTCCGTTGTTGTGAAATCTGGATTCATCACTAAATAGAATGTCCATTAAGAAATTCGCATCAGCTTCAACTCTTTGTAATATCCATTGCGAAAATTCTATCCGTTTTGGAAAGTCATCTCCGTGAAGTTCCTGGTGCAGCTGTTGATGGAAAGGGTGGAATTTATGGCGGTCCAATATTCGTAGTACAGATACATGACTGATGTTCAGTTCATTTCCTATGGCCCGTGAGCTTGTGTGCGGGTTGTATGCAATTGCATTTTGAACAGCTTCGTCGTTATTTCCAGACGTCACTGGAGCATCCCGAACGGGGGGTAATGTATGAAATGACCCCGTTTCACGCAACCGTCTTTCAACACGTCGAAATGTATCTGCAGTTGGCAGCCTTTGTCCAGGAAATCGTTCTTGATACAAGCGTCTGGCTTCCCGTGCATTTTGCCTTGCTTCTCCATAAAGTAGTACCATATTCACATAATCATCCCGTGAATACATAATGTTTGCTTTCGTGCTAACCGTACAGTACGTGCTCACACGTTGCTGCTAGGATTACGATATGCTGTTTCATGTGCCCTACGTATGAAGTGTAGACCGCTGTTAGTTGGTCTTCGAGTCGAACGTGCGCAATTGCTTGGTTGAATGGGTGGGTCAGAATGTTGACAACACGTGCACTGCGCTTCATTCGCTGTAGTCGTTTGCCATATGGAAGTCGCATGTTATTATTCCTTTCGTATGTATGCTTTCTTTGTAAAGGTGGCAAATTACTTTTGAGACTTAAGAACGTTAAATATTTATTACGAATGGCCTTACAAGTATAATATAAAAATAAAATTGAAAAGCTCGTAACTAGATTCGAACTCTAAATGCCTGCTAACATATCGTATGCTCGCTGCGATTGGTGCCATGTAGCCACTGCAGGCGACAAAGAATTGGTCTCGTAGCTCTGTACTAATGGAATAACCTAGGCTATCGCTTCGATACTGATCGTTGATGTTAAAAGTTCTGAACTCGAATGTGCAAACACCACAGTGAACTAAAGAATCGCGTCTCTCTTACGCCCAGATAGTTGCAACCATTTTCTACGCGTTACTTGGTTGAATGAGTCCAGCGTTATGTTTCAGGTGGTATTCACAATCGGTGCGTATGTGGCGATATTTATGATACCTGTTTATTATAACTTCCGCAGAAGAATATCGGAGACTTCAGAAAGGTCTTCGTAAACGATGCCTAGGCGAATACGAAATGACATTAAAAAATGCATGACTCAAGAATGGTTGGAACCCTTCCTGCTTCAAGTAACCTATCGAGGTACGTCTTCCATACGTAATTCCGTGCAGCTATTTGCAACGTACAAGCGCCATCCTTGTAACTCTGTATTCACGGGGAGAGCGGAAATTCCCGCTTCGACAAGTTACTGATGAGTTTCAGCCTTATGGTCCCGTTTTATGCCTTTTTTGATCGTTCTAACGGTAGTAATTACATGGCGTAAGCTATCACATCTGCTGTACAGCATTTGCGTGCCACAGATTATAAACTACAGTGCAAAACACGTTTCTATCAATTTCGATGTGATGAGACTGTACAAAATGGTGGTGCATTGACATGTCTGTAATTGGTCTTACCCTATCACGTTTTCTATGATACCACGACCGCCCTTTCTATCAAAAGAAAATGGCCTCTTGGACCAATCAGGTGCGCAATTCTCTACCGACAGCTATAGGCGTGTTTATGGTTTGTACAGTATAGTAACATTTCGTAAAAATTAGTAGAGTAGTTGACACCGCTCTACATGAAATGGTACAGTGTTTTTGAGATGGACCTCACTTACTGCCTCTTGTACCATTTTTCCATTGTGCGGAGAAGTCTACATCGGGTTAACTGCACATAACATTGCTGTAAGGTGTTGCGCAAGATGGGACTAAGAGGCATTTACGTCCTAGCGGGTTGCATATATTCGGGAAAAAATAGGGGCAGCTGTACCACCCGGTATATACCATTTCCGACCAAATATAGCACATAAGCATTCTCCGCTTCGGCTTCAAATGTAGATTTTTGTTTCAAAACACTGCTCACATCTTAAGAAAATTTGTTTTGATTACTCTTTGTTTTATACCTCTGTTAGAATCCATTTGGATGGTGATGTAGCAGCCCAAATATTTGAGAAATCTCTTCCTACTTGGTGACTTGGCACTACTTAAACATATTTTATATTAGCAACGAAGCAATATAATGCAGGCCATGAAGGTCACTGAAGTTTAAGGCTTCTGCTATACCACTTCCACTCTGCCGGACAAAGTGGCTAGCTGTAGGAATTACCGCCTTTATCCTCACTAAGGGACCTGGTTAACATTTCCCGCTGTAGGTTGAGAGAAACCCCAAGGCCCACTTGGCTCTCCAGAAGTAGAATATGTCGCTTCTAAACTTCTGAACTTCCTGACGGTCATCGAACTCGCGAATTTGGAAACATGATTCCAACATTTCTGCTTTGATCAAACTAGGCAGCTTTTATAATAATAACAACGAAGATGTCAAATTTTTTTTTTCTGGTGGCTTTACGTTGCACCGACACAGATAGGTCTTATGGCGACGATGAGATAGGAAATGCCTAGGAGTTGGAAGGAAGCGGCCGTGGCCTTAATTAAGGTACAACCCCAGCATTTGCCTGGTGTGAACATGGGGAACCAAGGAAACCATCTTCAGGGCTGCCGACAGTGGGATACGAACCCATTAATAATAATAATAATAATAATAATAATAATAATAATAATAATAATAATAATAATAATAAATCTAGCTGAGTAACTCAGACGGCAGAGCTCCGAATTCAAGTTGGTGGGTTCGATCTTGGCTGAGACCAGTAGTATTTGAAGGCGTTTAAATATGTCACCCCTGTGTCAGAATTTCCTGGCACGTAAGAGAAACCCTGCAGGACAAAATTTCGGCACTTGGTCGTTTCCGAAAACAATAACTTAGTTAGTGGCGGGACGTAAAACTACAAATAATAATAATAATAATAATAATAATAATAATAATAATAATAATAATAATAATAATAATAATAATAATAATTGAATATTATTAATGTTATTAACGTTCCATTAGTTTCTGTAGATATCAACTTTTTTCTGAGATGTTCTGGAAAGTGAGATATTTAACGTTCCAATAGGCCTTAGTCTCTCTCCGGCATTGAAGTCAATCGACTGCACCAAGATTCGAAAACGTCTTGTTAAGCATAGGGGGAAAACGGTGATGATACTGATGATGATGCTTGTTGTTTAAATGGGTCATCGGCCCGAAGGAAAACGGTTAACCAATGAAGTTGCACAGCCAATTTCTGCAATTGTTACAAGAGGTGAATGGGAGGTCCAAACACAGGATGACACAGGGATCTATGTCTGTAAATTGATGACCAAAATAGAAATACCAGAAACAAGAATGTGAAATTACTAATATCTCAAAGTATAGATACGATTAATTTATACTTCGTTTGTCCCGTTGGTTGTTTTCGGGTTAGATTTTCGTCCACCAAAGACGAAAAATCTTACTGACAAGTCTAGCCAATGGCTACATATCTGAATCTTATGAATAGGCTGTAAACACAGATAACGTTACGGGATCATCCATCACCTGGCGATCAGAACAGAATGACTAGAACTGTCATGCTTATGTCGAAGGCCACGCCCTGATACACAACACAAAGTAGCGATCGAACTGCTTCTGTATACACACGCCCAAATCAATGGAGACACTCCATGACTTGTGACGAATTCATTAGATAGCTGTTTTCAGAGATGTTTCTTCTAAAGGGCATGGTAGCTGAGTGAGAACGCCAATGACTTCTCACCAAGTTTCAAATATCGGCCAGTTCGTGTGGGATTCTTTAAATAAAATGTAAATCACAGTGGCTCGGAATCCCTATAAAATAGGCGGTCCTTTGGCTACAATCGGGATTTTGGTAGTCACAAAAAATTGAAAGTTGCTTGAAATGCATCTTCCATTTCTACCGTTTTCAAGAATAACCAATCCGACTATTTCAAGCCCAGTTTAGTAGTCTACAACCTCTACGTCAGAAATTCTCTATTGTATCCCGTTCTTTTATTATATACTTTTGGCTATTCATGACTACCTTGAAGTCAAACTTCGCTATTGTTGAAGAATTCTACATCACCTTGATGGCTAGCTGATTAAGTTACTGACAGCAGAAATGCCAACTGACAGAAATTTTCCTAAGCTTTGCTTGACCGCTTAGCAGTTGAGAGCCAGATCCTGCAATGAATAATTTTTCCTACTTCTGAGCCTCGAGTCAACTTAGAATGTTGCCTTTCTCTTATTTTGTGCACTGGGCATAGATGCAGGGACAGCTCGGCGCTAAAAAATTTTAATCACATACCGTGACTGAATATTCCCCAGCATTTCAGAACGGTTGGCAGGCCTGGAGTACCTGAAGGTTGGCATTCCTTATATTCGTAACCTATCTAGTATCATGGGTAGAATAGTGTCGAGAATTTGCTAAAATATGGAAGGTTGCCTTCCCCCAATAATATTGAAGTACTGAAGCAAACTTGAGTGCTTAAGGCTCCCCTATGGAAGCACTTATGTGATTTAGTGATGAATTTCCTTAACATAGGCTTCAATGTTGCAATAATGTCTTGAAAATGCAGTACCTGTGAATGTGAAAAATACAATGGCCAAACAACTTAAACGTGCATGAGTGTATGAACCTCTGTAAGATCATAAAACTACACCACGAAATTAAGTTGTGTTTAGCGTGAAAAATCAATAAATAGTTTCAAAACCATAAGCTAGAAAGGCGGCAAAACAAAAGTTGAAAAATAAGCTTAAGCAATTTCGTAATTTGTACCAATACTACCATAATATATTTTATAGTAAAACATTCCACATTTTGAAGTGCTAAATGAGTATTTATTATTGAAAGAACGATAAACAGTTTTCACAATGCTGAAAACATATATCTTACAAAATTCAAACACTCTTCTTAGAGCTGGAATAAGCATAATAAGTACGGCAATACGCGGAAGTTATAAATCCATTATTTTGAACCTAAAATTTCATACGACTTCTTCACCCATTTTAGCTTAATATGTGAAGAAATAACATTACTTATAAAGGCTAATGTGTTATTTTCACGTGGATAAGTTTTTTTTGTTGTCTTACGCCATTGTGCGATGAATACCACACGATGTTCTATTTGTGATACACCCCTTTTACGAAAAGTTACTTGTGTTAAACTTGTTGTTCACACTCAGCACAGATGGCTTCAGTATGTGGCTACAAGTATACTATACAAAGTAAAACGATGACTTCTGCTAGATGAAACGTGGGTGGAAACACAGAGAAATGTAAGACACAAACTGATACTTAGAGAATAACTTTCTTCTAAACTTGAAGGGGGTGATGCACATCCTTGCACATACACTGACACTTCATTTACTTTCTCCTCTTTTCCGCAAAGATATCTGTATGGAACCCTTTAGGGATGAAGAAGACATTAAAACGATTGAAGAAACGTCACTTTCGAAAACTCGATCCTTTGCGTCATAACCAATGAAATACCCCCTTAATGCATTGCATTTTCCGTTTATTCGTTGGTAGAGAAAAGGGACCATTCAGCCTCCAGATGAGGACAGTCAGTGGTCCAAATAGTGCTGAACATCGGAGTATAATTTTTTACCCTTAACAAAAAGCCGATTTAGACTATTGGCTGCAATTCTGCGAGATGATTATGAAACCAAATTTCTCACCCATCGGAACTTCCTGATAAAATAATCTCCACATCTGGAGCCTGATTGAAGCTATGCAGGTTATATTCCGAATTTGTCTGCCATTATTGAAATGAATCAACCAACCATTGATGCGTGATGTGCATGTTTAAAGAACAGTAAGAAATTGCTTTCTTTGATCAACTATTAAGTCACAATATATTTTCTCATGACATGTTTGCTGACACTTTGAATACTTCCCTTACAGCAAGAAGTTACAATCTGGCGCAATAGTTGAAGGACTATATTTTTTCCTCGCTGTTTGTTTTACGTCACAGCGAGTCAAAGATCTTACACCGACGATTGCATAGGGCAGAGCTAGGATTGGGAAGGAAGGAACCGTAGCCTATTTAAAGTGAAAATTGGAAACCACAGACATCCATCTTCAGAGCTGCCGATAGTAGTGTTCGAATTCACCGTCTCGCAAACCCAAGCAGATTCGCTCGGTTAAAATATTAAACATATGTCATTTAATTAAATAATATTTTTAACAATTGACACTTTTGCTTGGTACAGATTTAACTTAACAGTTTTTTCGCTGGCGCCTAGGCAAATCTGACTTGGCATCACATTCACCTCACATGATTGCTTTGGTAGCATTTAGGCCGTAGTGAACACAACAAATAATAATAATAATAATAATAATAATAATAATAATAATAATAATAATAATCGTATGGCCTCAGCTACCGTGTGCAGACATTTTAATTTGACGCCATCTGGCAGTCTGCTCGTCAATTTCGACGTTCCGTTTTACTTTAAGCCTACTAGATGGCAGACAGAGTAAAGGGAAACACTCCTGGGAATCTTTGAATGAGATTTAATTAATTTTGTCAAGTAAACACCAAATGTGTTACCAGAGATCTTTTACATACCGACATCGTACGACATGGAGTGTCGAATGGACTTTTTCCCGCCCTTCAAAAATCCGACTACCTCTGTCGGGTTTGAACCCGATATCTTGCGATCCGGAGGCCGACACTTTACCAGTGATCCAAAGAGGCAGCTTAAACAACTTATGAGAAGAACTCATACAAATTGGATAAATTCCGAGAGTTCGTCTAAAAATCATTTAAAGTCGATGTCAGAGAGGTGTATTCGAGGAATATGCTTTGTCGGTAAGGGACATGCAGAGTACCTACGAAAACAGGAAACGATGCAAAGTCACGAAAGACCATTTCAACACAAAAAATCTAACTTCTGTTCTATAAAATATAAATAAATAAAATAATAACGTCTGACTGTCCCGTTGATTTTTGCGGCAGATTCACTTCCATACGCGTTTTAGACATTCTGATGCTGAATGGCTCATTGTTCGTGTTTGTATGCATGTATGTGTGTTGTTTGTTCCCACAACGCGCAAGGACTGCTGAAGATGTTTTGTTTAAACCTGGTAGGCCCTACAGTAGAAGGTCCATTCAACGCAGTTGTTTACCCCGCGTACCTTAATCGACGTAAATGGAAAATGGCCTATAGGGCGACAGAAGATTGAGAAAAAAATAGTAGCCTACTAGAGAATACAATTTTATTTAAGACAATGTACCTAAAATACACTCATTCCACATCCCATTCTTCGCAGATCGATTTTCAATTTATCGTTCAATGAGTATACGATTTTCTTTTATTGTGACATCCAAGCACCTGCACCAAACTCAAGAGTTAACTAGGAGATTGTCTGATAAAAGCCAACACAGTCACTTGTTTTTTACATGCGGGTGTAGGCATACAGGTTCAAGTTATTGAGGAGGATGGGAGAAGTCATCTCAACATTCCCCTGTGTACACAAAAGCTTGGCCAATTATTCACGTCCCATTACTTTATTTCTTTGAATAGACAGGCACGCAGTTTCTAAATCCTAATCCAGTCGTCGCTTGGAGATGTGATTAACGCGGAGTCTGTAGCAGATATTTATTGTAATGCAGAATCCCTCTATGGAGTAAGTTACTATAATGAAAATCAGAATTTTGTTGACTTTGTTTCGGAGAGATATTTTACACAGCGTTCAATTCGAATCCGCGTTTAAACGGGATTCCACTGTATTTAGGCTACGGTAGGCCACGATTAAAATTTTGGACATCGTTTGTTTCATTATTCGAATTATAACGGAGTGTTAAAGAATATAAACTTCGAAATATCTTCCTTAATAATGGGTTTAGAAAGAAATGTTAAATAAAAATGCTTTCGAAAGCAATTTAGAGCAACTTTTGTCATATCAAATGCTCATAAGATGGTTTTTACCTGACATCATATCCCCTCATCGACAATCCGGTAGTGATCAAACCAGGTGCGTTTTCCCATTTCAGTTTAAACGCTTGCAATATTCACTAATTTTCGGTGTCTGTTTCGCGATGACTATCAACAAATCTCGAGAAGATACGCTCCAGATCGCAGACGTTTAAATGCGTTCGAGTTGCTTCTCCCACGGGCAGCTCTATGTCGTCTAATCCTGGTTCATCAGCCTTTTATTCAGCAACCTTTTATTTCCGCACCACATGGCTCTGTCCACCAGCAAGTTTTGAAGTTGTTTGAGTAAGCTATGTTAGAGTAGGTTATCCAGGAGTACAACTTTGGGAGTTGTACCTTTATCCATTTGATCCTCTTGACGGATTTGTCCAACTAGTTATGGAATAAAGTTGAAAATTCAGCGTACAGCTGAATGTTCAACATTACACAAGGTACAGGGTCTTTCTTACGGACCGAGACCGAACGCACGGTGTTTGTACACAGGGCTACGGAAGCTGCAGTATGGCGAGCGCATAGTTCTTGACCTTGCAAGCAGCCTGCACGTGTTCGACCTGGCAAGCATGAGTCGCCAGTCTGAATCTCAGCTGTTAACACGGGGAGACAGTTATAAATGAAAAACAATATTTTCGTATGTAAATTTTCTTGTTTCATCTTAATCGCCATGTGAACAGTGACAACTCTCGCTATTTGTGTGCAGAAAATCCTAATGGTGTTCATGAAGTCCCTCATTACGATAGGGAGATCGATGTTCGGTGTGCTATTAGTGTAAGACGAACAGTTGGGCCTAGTTTTCCAAGGCGACAATAAATGAAGAGAGGTATCAAGATGACATTTTGACGCCGTTCTTCGATCGGTTAAGGGAAGAAGCAAAAATCACGTGGGTGGTTTCTACAAAACTTAGCCCCTGCTCATACAGCAGAAGATTCACTTCTTACAAACTTGGAAGTGTTTGCAGACAGAGTGATCAGTGCTGCTCTATTTTCTACTTGTTCTCCACATCTAACAGTGTGTGATTTTTACTTGTGGGGTAAATTGGAAGAAAAAGTGCGGTAAACTGTATCGAAGAAATCCTGAAACATTGGAGGAACTGGAAGAAAACATTACGAATGAAATCAGAAACATTACAACGACAGAACTCGCTCGCGTCAGCCAAAATATGGTTACCAGATACAATGCCAGTGTAACCCAAGAAGAAGGACACTTCCAGCATATTTTATAAGGTAAGATATCATATAAGATTTTATACACTCTTAAAGCAGGGCGGTCCCGCACGACATAAGGTCGGCTGAGGCAGCTGACGTAGCGCAGAGTACAAACGCCATGAGTTCAGTCTGTCTTTATAAGAAAGATCCTGTAGTTGTTTTCAGTGGCGTCTCGCAGCAAAAGTAGCTGGGTGCCCATATTAGCTTAAAACAGAGAGAAAATTAAACAATAGTGGAGCTTATCTTATTTATTAAGAAATCTCGCCGATACACAATGCCACTGAATCAGTAAATAATTTATAGTCATTAACTAAGTCAAAACATTCCCGCAATACAATTAGGGTGAGAATATAATAATCCTCCTATTTATACGGTGACAACGCAGCTTGCAAATTACGAATACAGGCTGGCACGTGTGAACCCTGACAGTAAACACAAGCTGCGCGATACTACATAACAAATATTTAGAGCGTGCTGTCTGTGCGTACCACCATAAGACCCAACAATTCCCGAGCAATTACAATTATTTATGTTCATATCATACAATAGATGATTTCAAGAAATCAAATAGCACATTTCCTTACTAAATTTTAGAATTCAGCTAAAAATAATGCCAGTGATAAATTTGGTGGAGGATTGTAATGGTTGGCGACAGTACCCAGCACCATATGCATTCCCAAACTTTTATAAACTTAACCAATTGATGTCAAACAAAATTACCTTATATCCAAGTGTAAAATAAACGTAGTTGCTAAAGAAGTGGGACATGAAAAAACAACGTGACTGATCCTACAAGAAATTATTTAAAATATCTTTAAATCTACTGGCTACATCGCACGCTCCTCGTGTCATCAAACAACAGAACGTTTGACTCAGAAGTCTGGTCATACGCATGTGGCCGCGATCTTGACAAAATGCTAACCTCTTTAGGGGTTTTTAACAACTTGTACCTCTGCAGAATTACACAACGTCTGTGATCAACATTCCCATATAAGCAGAATTTGCCCCTACACAGTCCATTTATTCAAACTGCCAGACTTTGTAGTCTTCATATGCTTGTGATCGCCTGGCAGAAGCTTGCACAAAAAAAAAGGACGTTTAAAACTGACAACTGAATCACCAAAACTATACTTAACTGTAGTTTTAGCAAAATAATTATTAAATGTAATATCAGTGAAATAGTATGGATGTTCACGTGTTTCTGGAGACGCTGCTGGTTTTTAGCAGACTTCATTCAAGTTCTTTGTGCTTTACACTCTCGCAATACTTGCTGTTATGAGTAGCCTACTCTACTCTTTCCAATTCATTTATCATGGCATGGGTTACGAGCAACATTATGCCACTTCTAATTTACGTCATTAGTCACAGAGTTGTGCAGACTCCTAAGTAATAATAATAATAAAAATAATAATAATAATAATAATAATAATAATAATAATAATAATAATAATTCCGCCTGCAGTATCTACTGGTGGATTGAGTATTTCATTAGATGCTGTTGTCGGTCCCAAGCCCGGTGAAAGGAGGAGGGTTGGCTCAGTGCCGTAAAAACACAGCCAGAGAACATCTTGAGGCAACTTCTTAGGTGTAATATTGAGGTTGATTACAATTAATCTCCCCAGTACCTTCAACTTATTAGAATTTAGGTCGCTTTTCAACGTTGCACCTATCCCAGACACGTAGACATACCCATTTTTCTCGGTAATCTGATTCTGGGGGACCGAGAACATCATACGGGAATGTATCGGAGCTACCAAAATCATTCGCCCAAAATGTAAGACTTTCATTGTTAGTCTAAACATCAACTTACCTCGGAAAACTGGGAAGCTAAAGCAATTAAGAGACATGTTAGATAACTTAAACATCCAAAATTTTTACCGGGCGAGTTGGCCGTGCGGTTAGGGGCGCGCAGCTGTGAGATTGCATCCGGGAGATAGTGGGTTCGAACCCCGCTGTCGGCAGCCCTGAAGATGGTTTTCCGTGGTTTCCCATTTTCACACCATGCAAATGCTGGGGCTGTATCTTAATTAAGGCCGCGGCCGCTTCCTTCCCACTTCTAGCTCTTTTCCTGCCCCATTGTCGCCATAAGACCTGTCTGTGCCGGTGCGACGTAAAGCCAATTGTAAGATAAGACATCCAAATTTTAGCACTTCAGGAAACCAGATACACGGATGAAAATAATTTTGACTCAGGAAGTTATCTATATAAATAATGTTGTAGGGGTTCCGCTGTCTGTAATTTCGTTTGTTTTGCCAATTTTTCAGATATTTTTTCGTTTTAGGTCAACTCAAGACCGAATCGGTAGTTTTTATTTTCGTGTCTGTTTGTCTGTTTGTTCCACCATCACGGCGAAACAGCTGGATTGATCTCATCCAAACTTCCTATTTAAATTACCTACCGTATAATCATCCCGAAGAACGTTTTGATATCCATATCCTCCATTTTCTCTTATACTATTGATTTTCTGTAAACTCCGTGGACCGTATGTGGAACGCATTTTCATTATAAACAACTTCCGTTATGATCATAATTTACCTTACTCTTCAAATAATGGAGAAATGAACTATTTTCTGCGGGTATCATGCTCTGCATTGAGTGACCGACAGACCGACAACGGACCTACAAGTTACCATGGCAACGTCTCTGACTGCATGCCAGCAGGAAAGTAACGTATTGCCATTTTCCTCAGCATGCCTTTAAATTCGTGGTTGTTCCTTGGGTAGAAGGCAAGAGACGCGTCAATCGGCCATTCTGCGAGATATTTGCGGAATATCGTTGGAGGTATGTCTAACTTTTGGCGCCAGAAAGTATCGAATTAGGGATGCAACTTTAACGACGGTGCAGACGTTCATTTCGGGACAATTGGTGGCTAATCGGTAAGTCGTATCACAAATCAGAAAATACAATCGCACTTCATTTTGGAGAGATCTAAAACTTTGGTCCTATGACTTTTTGTCATATTTCTATCCCTTATATGTTAAATAGAGCTGTATTTCTCCATTTCAAGTTAATTTTGTACTTTTACACGTATATGTCATCATTTGGCACATTTATCGGAAAGATAGGATCATGACATTCGTCACGCACATTGACATGACCAGTGGCCATGTGATAGCCAAATTGTATGATTCTAGCTGTCACATGAGTATCAGAAATATAAATTAGTATGTGAAAACTGTACAAAATGTAACCCCATTCAATGACTCTAACTCAATCAAACCATAAATATAGTAGATACGAGAGATGCCATGGGACCAGCCATGTAGAACATTGAACGAGGCGTCTGATGGTGAAGTCCGTTCGTAGAAATGTCAGAGTTTCAAAGCAGTAACTCTCGAAATTAAGGTCTGTACTGCTATACGTGTCCATGCTTATCTATATAAATTAAGTGGTACGGGGGCCGCTGTTTGTAATTTCGTTTGTTTTGACAATTTTTCAGATATTTATCCGTTTTAGGTCAACTAAAGATGGAATCTGGTGTTTTTATTTTTCGTGTCTGTTAGTCCGTTTGTCTGTTTGTCCCACCATCACGGCTAAACGGCTGGATAGATCTCGACCAAACGTCATATTTAGTGTATACTCATCCCGGCCACGGTTTCGTTATGCATATCGTTTTAAAATATTTGAATAGCCAGGGGGTTTATAGCAAAACAAGGACGCTTTTCCATTTTCTCTTATACTATTGATTTTCTGTAAATTCCGTGAACTTTATGTGAAACGTCCCTTCATTACAAACAACTTTTTTGTGTTCAAAATTTACCTTACTTTTGAAATGACGGAAAAATTTACTATTTTCTGCGGGTATCATGCACTGCATTGAGTGACCGACAACCATGGCAATGTCTCTGACTGCATGCCAGCAGTGAACTAACTTATATCCATTTTCCTCATTATGCCTTTAAATTCGTGGTTGTTCCTTGGGTAGAAAGCAAGATTGCGTCAATCTACCGTTCTGCGGGATATTGGCGGAATATCGTTGGAGGTTATAACCGTCCTCGAATAGCTCAAGTAATAACACCATTAGTCGTCTTCTTATCTGTTTACCTAAGAATCCCTGCGCCTAAATTTCTCCTATGTTACCGCTTTCTTATATACATAACTCACACCAGCATAATTTATTGAGGGGCATTTGATTTTCCATTACATTCACTTTGTATTTACATATTTGTCGTCATCCGGTAAGCTCAGTTATAATCCATTTTCTTTTTTTTTGCTAGGGGCTTTACGTCGCACCGACACAGATAGAATCCATTTTCTATTAATGTCAGCTTTCTTAGCTGTATTATTTCCTTCCTTTATTACTATATATGTATACGAGTGCTAATATCTAAAGCTGGACACTCTTCTCTTTGAGGAAATATTCTAAGCTATGCAAATGTATAACTTTTGGCCCTCGAAAATATCGGAATATGGATGCAATGTTAACGACGGTGTAGACCTTCCTTTCGGAATAATAGGTGGCTAAACCGTCAGTCGTATCAGAAAACATCGCGTTCCAATTTGGAGAGATCTACAACTTTGGGCCTATGACATTTTGTCGTCTCTCTATCCCTTATTCGTTAAATAGTACTGCATTTCTCGAGTTCAAGTTTATACTTTTTACATGTGTATGCTATCGTTTGGCACACTTATAGGAAAGATGCATCATGACATTTGGCACGCACACTGATATGAGCAGTGGCCATATGTTCGCAAAATGTTTTGATTCCAGGGTCACAAGAGTATCAAAAAATAAAGTAGTATGTGAAAACTGTACCAAATTTCGCCCCATTCAATAACTAACTGAATCTAACCCATAAATATAGGGGATACGAGAAAATGTCAGAAACCAACCATGTAGAACACTGAACGAGTCGTCTGATGGTGAAGTCCGTTCGTAGGTGCAATTTATTATAGTCTTACTCACTGCCTTTACAGTAATTTACGGAGAAATTCGTATACAATGTAGAATACCGTAGTGAAGCACGGGTACATTTGCTAGTATAATTTAAAAAGGCAAGGTAGCAATCTCCCTTTATAAGACGCCATTCCATGGCACTGGAATCGCTGTAAGAAGAAATAATATTAACTCAATACTTAACTTTTCTTCACCTTCTGAAAGGATTTCAACATTATCCATTAAATCAGGAAACAAAGCTTATACACTGATTAATGAACATGCTCCTACCAATAACTACAATCTAAAAGATACACCAATGAAGGAAGACTTCTGGGAATTGATAGAAGAAACTACAGCCACAATTCCAAAACATCACATAAAAATTCTACTGGAAGATTTCAATGCCCAAATCGGTAGAGAAAAGAAATTCAAGACCATTGTAAAACTATATCCAGTGCAGAAGAAAATTAGTAAAAGGAGAGAAAGATTAACTGACTTTAGCACAGATTTTGATCTCAAATTAATGTCAATATATTTCTTGGCGCTTCTACACAAGGAAAACCTGGAGATCGCAGAATTTTCACTTGCGAGAATTTAAAATATATCATGTAGATATTTCCAATAGAAATCCAAAAGAAATTATGAATGTTAAAGTTAAAAAGTGAATCATTGACTCTGACCACTATTTATCCTTCTATAGGTAAAATTTCAAACAGGTCCAAACTAAGAATAGCAAAAACCCTGCGCGTCGATCCGTAATTTCTTAAACAGATCACCAGTAATCGAAACCGACTTCTAACCTATTAGATGTTCTGTACTTAACATCTCTTCAACATGTAGTAAATGTACATAACACGACCTAATAGGTTGGAAGTCGGTTTCGATTACAATGCGGTCGTGAAAATTCAATATTCATAGATCACCAGTACTTTCATTGAAAGTATCCCTACTCACAATCCTTCGAACTGGGTAGAGCTCAAACACATACTTCTGAAGGCTTCTCAAAATGTTGGAACACCACCAAGGAAATGCAAACATAGGTGGTAGAATGAAACCTGCGACAAGGCCACAAACTTTAGAATTAATGTCTCGCGGAAATGAAATTTTCATAAAACTAAACTAACCTGGCGGGAATTCACCAAAATACAGAAACAAACATAAAAAATAATCAGGTCTGAGAAATGCAAGTATGATCACTAGAGATTGGCAGAAATTGACCAAGATTTTACAAAAAATAATACACGTAACTTCTACAACACTTTCCGAGAAGAATTATCAAATTATCAGGCAGCTGGTCTTTGCTTCAAACGCCCGTATGGAACATTAGAAACGAATAATCAAGAAAATGTCAAACTTCTAGCAGCGTATTTCAAGGATCTTTTAAACTGTGAATCCCCTAAAGAACAACTCACTTTTGAAACACCCTCATCTGATCAAGATTCAGAACCCCCAACATTGGAAGAAGTTAAAGAAATAATCCATGGTCTCAAAAATAACAAAGCCCCAGGTGAAGATCACATGATTGCCGAAATGCTGAAGAAAGGAGGTGAGAGCATAGCCCAAAATAACCTACTCGATTCTTGAAAACATGTGGATCATTGAAGAAATCCCTGAAGATTGGAAATGTGCGCTAATCCATCCACTCCACAAGAAAGGGGATAAAACCAACATTAAATAATTACAGAGGAATTAGCATGATACCAATTGCTTACAATTTTTTCCAAAGCCCTGCTCACTAGACTTGAGAAGCTAACAGACCATCTAATTGGTGAATACCAGACAGGTTTCCGAAAAGGAAGATCTTGTACAGAACAAATCCTTAATCTTGAAACTATCCTACAAATACGCAAAACCAGACCAACTGTCATTACTTTTGTAGATTTCAAAAAATCACATGACTCTATAGACCATCAAACACTTTTCAATACTCTAGAAAAATTTCAAGTGGATAAAAAACAAGGGCATTAATCAGACAAACATTAACTGGCACTACTTCAGGAGTTAAGTTACTTGGAGAAATATCTGAGCCTTTTATTACTAACACCGCGGTCCGTCAAGGAGACGAATTATCTCCGTTACTGTTCAACCTCGTACTTGAGAAAGTAATCAGGACCTGGGAAAGAGAAATTAAATGAATAACCCTTGGCAGACTACTTAAAGAGAGAATTCACTTGCACTGTCTGGCCTTTGTGGATGACATAGCAATACTTTCCAATAACAGAGATGAAGCAATTCATTCCATTGAAAAATTACATGAAATTGCCATCAATACGGGACTTCAACTCGTATGAGAAAACTCAGTACATGGAAGGAGCTTCACGATACTTAGATTAACAACCTATGATGTCTAAATTCGGCAAAATCTTTCAAGTGAACCAATTCAAAAACTTGGGAGAAATTATACAGTCCTCTGGTTTAAACCGCGAAGCAAATAAGAATGTCCAAATTACAGAAAGCTTACAGGATCACTTGGAACAGGTACAATAAAAAATTCAATAGCTCGGAAAGCAAAACGTAAAACACTATAATACAATAATCAAACCTGAAGCGTTATATGCTTCAGAAACTTTAATCGTTGGCGGTGGGTATCTAACCAAAGACATGCAGAAACAGGAAAGGAAAATTTTAATAAAAAATGTTGGCCCTGTTTGTATAGCGTGAATATGGAGGGGAAACTCATCCCAGGAAATATCTTGTCATTCTGAAAAAATATCTCACACTTTTCAGAAAAGTCGTTTGAAATTTTATGGACACATTATCAGAATGAACAGTAACAGACTAACTAAAAGAATTTTCAATGTGGCCCTTTCATATAAAACCAGTAACAGGTGGCGTCGTGTAAATGAAACAGATCTCCAAAAAATCAACATCTCGAAAGGCATTGTACAGGAGAGATGTAAATTCAGAACCAAAATTGACAATCACCAGTTTGAAGACAAACCCAACACCAGCTACCATCACTCGGACAGAAGAACGAAGAATCTCAGCGAGAGGATGAAGAGATTTCGGGAGGAGAAGAAGGCCAAAACATCAGCTAAGCTGATTCAATCGAGCTTCTAAGAAGGGCATAACGATGTAAAAAAAATTATACTAGTCTCCCTTAAATCTTCCACCACAAGGCTGGCGTATTTGATCACGCTCAAATACTACCGGACTGAGCAGGATGGAAGTCACCACTCTAGGCTCAGAAGACCTACCCAGTCTTACTCTTGAGGTAAAACACACGGCTTTAAATAATACAATTATCTATATCAGAAACGGCCAAAAATAACGAGTCTAAAACATTTTGAAGTTCCAAGAGAAGGAGTCAGAAATCCTGCTTCGCCTGCAGTGTTCTGCGATAAATCTCCGTGTTCTGGTTAAGAACGCCGGATCTCGAAAAATCGAAGATAATGCCCTGGCCCAGATTGTAAGTTGCTCGCCTCAGCAAGTCAAGAGTAGACGCTCAGAGCCGACCTTACGGCTTGCCGAATGATCCGTGCTGTATTGGACGGACAACAAGCATGATTTACGAGCCCACTTTCCTACGTGGAACAGCGGGTCTCATTTGTGTAATATTACTACTCACGGCAAGTCTTCAGCCGGAAGATGGAACGTTCCTTCACATTATATCTTCCTGTTACGCGATGTAAAGTACAGAAATATCATAAAATGTAAAAGGAGAAACAAGTTTTAAAATGGCGCTACTCTGGTCTCTGTAGGGATCTCAGGGCTCAACGACGGTATTTAACCTCTACGTTTTGAGTTCAAGTATCAGTGACTTCATAGTCATAGTTTAAAATTTCGAAATATTTGTGGTACGAGTGAATTTTATATGACGGTGTTGTGATGTTAAGCTAGTAGAAAGCTCAACCTATAGTACTGTAAGCAGTAGTGTTAAGTACTGGAAATAAAGTCGTGTGTGAAATTGTATATGATGATGCTGGATTTAGAATTTTAAACCAGTAGTATTTCTTGTAATTGCTTGTTGTATTCTTGTTGTTGGGTAATTATGTTTTAAATTTATTATCGCACTACTGAAAATGGCCATTGCCACCGGGATATTTCCCAATTGGGATGCATTTGTTAACAATTTGAGAAGCTTATTTCGGAAAGGTACCAAGTCCAAGAAATTCAAAACGGAGATGACGACGGAAAACATACGTTGGTGGAAATCTTCATAACATAAATCATCAAAAGGGCCCTAATCCATGTCAGACAGGGCGTTCGTGCCAATAAGTACCAAATTCCGCTAAATAATAATTCTAAAACATACATTTATGTATCCATACAGCATATGAGGAGCTATTTCCACGGCACGTGAATAGCAGAAATAGAATATTTCGTCCAGTTCGCATTGTAGCGTTCCGTGATTTCACTTAATATTATTGAACAAATCCATTCCTTCACTGTAAATAACTTAATTTTGATCATTGTATATTCAAATACAGTCAGTTTTCTGGTGACTTCACTGAAATTTGTGACCTTCAGATGGATGTATTTCGAGTTGCAGTGCCAAAAGTACCAAATACCTCATTTTGTCTTGAATAATTCTTAAACTGCAATAGTTTTAACATAAATACTTGGTATAGTAGTGCATTTATTCTGTCATAACATTATAAAAGTGTTAAAATGAATGTTAAGTTGTTCTTTTCTTACTCAGAGTTTCTCCTTGCTCCTGCAAAAATTTACTTTTGGTACTTTTTGGAAATAGGGGCTGCCTGGCCGAGGTGGTAAAGGAGTGCTTCGCTCGCCCGGAAGGACGTAGGTTCCATACCTCGTCAGGAAGGCGAAAAATTTGAGAAACGAGATGTTTAATTCGGGAGGTGCGCATGCTCCTGAGGTTCACTCAGTCTACACCAAAAATGAGTACCAGGAGGGGGAAAAGACGGCACTCAGCCCATCAGTTGCTTTTACCTTCCACCCACCCCAGGACCTTCATGGCCTATACGGAAAAGAAGTTTCTCGTATGGTATCTAAGCGGCATGCGCGCTTCTCCCTGCCTACTGTAAGATGCGATTGAATGGGGTAACATTCAAGTGCTCTCAAACTGAGACCGTGGGTTGGTGACCATGAGGCACACAACTGAGTTTGGGATTGCTTCCACTTAGTTAAGAGAGTCTCTTCGCTTTCCTTTTTACCTAGAGTGCTCAGCACTTCTTTTCTTTCAAAGCTGATTATACTAGGATTGCAAGGCTAGGGGTCTGATTTTTACAACCTACGCGCCCCTGTCTTTATTTTGCTGTTAACCTCATTCTTTGAAATGTCGAAACTCCTCCATTCTTCCTCTGAATAGTGTTAAGAGGGTGGTTGCTTCGATTGTACTTTCTCTTAAAACAATAATCACCACCACTTCTACCAACACATTTTAGTTGGAGAAATTGAAAGTGGCACACATTTCCTTCGATTTTCAATGACGAGTTTATTCCAGGAACTCGCTATCTATTATGACTTTGCTCAGATGTATGACAAGCCTTAGCAGCGAGCACGTTCGCTACCTGTGATATGATCGCTGGATCCATTGCAGATCTAGAAGTAAGTTACAATGCTTCAAGATTTGCTTTATGTCAGCTGCTATGTTTCGGATACTCAAACAGACGTTCATCTGCAGTATTCAGGCTTCTGGGACAGAATCTCGGCACAGTCAGTCGACATTTTAAGATGCTTGAATGCGAGAGACCTTTGATGATAGATTTACTGGGAGTTTCGAGAACCTCTTTCAGGGTGGAATTCGGAAACACTGGTGTCTCAATACACGGTAAGCAAGTTAAAAACAATGGAATGGAATGATTATAATTATTTTATTACAAGTTGTATTATTTAATATATCCGCAACAATCCCAGACCCTTTAGAACCACTTATAGTGAGACAAAGAGTGTGGAATGCAATAAGTATTCTGGTGTGGGCAAGAACACATTTCTTTCGTTCATCTCTCTCTTCTCATGCTTGGCTTTGACAATATGAATGTGACTGAGGTATCAGCAAAGCTACAAATGCCCGTCCCTGTTATGAATGGTGTCAAATGTCGCTCACAGGGTAGGTGGGTGTGTATGTTACAGTGGGCTTGGCTTACTGAAATGTAAAAGCACCTTCCGGCTTAGCGAGGAAAACAACGAAAAGCTCTTAATTTCCCAGTACACTTATTGAAAGATACCTTGGCCTCCAATAACACTTGATGTTGGAGCCGTTCGGGATCCAACCGGACTTTTAGGCTGACTACAAATATCCGCAATGGCGATTTATTTTGTTCTCTCTGGGAATGTGAGTAGTGAGAGATGGCTGGCATATAATAAACCATTTGTCCCAAGAATCTCTCATAGGCCGTCTCTGCTGATGCCGTAGCACAGAGACTGAAATTCTAGTGTTACACGGAAACCGAACAGGATTGAAATGCCGGGATTCAATGCGACGCGAGTTGAAGCATGAATCAATGCTAACATTTTGAACATTTCATGTAAGAAAGGGTTTCATGTGATATGTTGGTATGTTCCGTTCTGTGTGTTTCCCATGAGAATGTATAATGTAGAGTTGTAGAAAAAAAGTTCTAACACGGAAATGACGCGTTTCCGGACCCATGTCCATATAACATATCGTTGTTGCACTTCGAAATACCGTTATATGACAATGTTGAAGGGAGAAATACTGGCCCGCAACACAGGTAATTGATGCAATATTGCACCTTAAATGACAGAACCATTCTGGTCCGAGTTCTAAGCTGAAATATTATCACATAAAGGTTTTTCTAGGCGCAACGACGATACAGTATGTTCTACAACGTGTGAGAGATACGTCCTGGAAGTTTGGCCGTACCTTGCTGTTACACCCTGTTTGAAGTGAGTTCTATTTCTTTGTAACCGAACGAGTTTCCCGCGTGAAGCTGTGAGCTTGCATTCGGGAGATGGTGGGTTCGAACCCCACTGCCAGCAGCCCTGAAGATGATATCCCGTGGTTTCCCATTTTCACACCAGGCAAATACTGGTGCTGTAACGTAAATGAAGGTCTTTCACATCCTTACGTCACCGAAAAACGTTCCTTGTGTTAGTGCGGCATTAAACCACTGACAATATCCCTTTGTTACTTGTTGACTTAAATTCAATTACTTACCAATTCAAGAGTTTATTTGACTCAAGCGAGTATTGTGTTTCGAGATAAATGTTTCAATCTACGAGGGCAAGTCAATAAGTATCTACAATTTTGCTCTAATTGCCTTTAGATTGGCCCTATGGCACTGTGTGCTCACCAGCCGCTAGATGGCACCGTTGTGTACGTCTGTGGTAGTTTCAGCGTTATCATATCAGCACAGCTTGCGCTGTTGCGACGTAAGGATGGCCGCGCTACTCTCTGTTTGCACCAAAGAAGAACATCGTTCCGTAATCCGTTGTTTCTGGCCTGAGGGTGTACCAGGAGCGGAAGTTCATAGACGACTTCCTGCTAATTGTTTTACGTCGCACCGACACAGATAGGTCTTACGGCGACAATGGGACAGGAAAGGGCTAGGAGTGGGAAGGAAGCGGCCGTGGCCTTAAGGTACATCCCCAGCATTTGCCTGGAGTGAAAATGGGAAACCACGGAGAACCATTTTCAGGGCTGCCGACAGTGGGGTTCGAACCTACTATCTCCCAAATACTGGATATTGGCCGCACTTAAGCGACTGCAGCTATCGAGCTCGGTAGGACGACTTTCAGCACAGTACGGGGACAATATTTTACCAGTGCTTACCAGTGGGTTAGACAGTTCAAAAGGGGTCGCAAGAGCGTGAGGGAAGGGGAAAAGTCCGGGCGTCCATTTGCAGCCGTAACTAATGCCAATATTGAGCAAGTGCGTGAATATGATATTGAATAACAGATAAGTGACTGTAAATCTACGTCTGCAGTTGACACTTCGACTTTAATTTATCAGTGACACACATTATTGCTTTAAAATGGCGCTAACAGTATGCAGTGTTAGCAGCAATCATCAATGGTTTACAGAAAAAAAACTTGTCAGTAGTGCAAAAGCACAAGTGAAAGGTTTTAATCTCGAAGAATGTGTTGCAGCAAAATAAATCAAAGACCAGGAAATAGTGATGCACAGGTTTCTATACTAGGACCATTACTTTTACTAGTGTACATTAATGATATGGTTTTGTGTAAATTATCAAGTGAGCTAAGTCTGTCTGGTGATGGTACTAGAATTGATTACATGCACCATTGTATTATATGAATTTTAGGATTGGTTTCCTTTTAATAACTTATCGATAAATATTGCGAAGAGCAATTATACATGTTTTAGTAAACCGTCAGTTAACATAAAATTGTCCGATCCCGTTCTACTAATTGGTTCTCATTAGTAATACAACTAAATCTTTAGGTTTGTTCTTTGGCAGTCATTTAAATTAAGACATTCGTGTGAATTCAACAATTAATCAGCTGCTTCCTTTAACTGGTTTGTTACACAGAATGAGCCCAATAAGTTTTACTGCTCTGCGTAAACAGTCACAAAATTCTACAGGGTTATTTATTTAAAACTTATGGTTTTCAAAACCATTCCAGTTCTGTCTTTTTTTACAATTTGCTTTACGTCACACCGACAAAGATAGGTCTAATGGCGATGATGGCATAGGAAAGGGCTAGGAGTGGAATGGAAGCGCACGTGGGCTTAATTAAGGTACATTTTTCTGGTGTAAAAATGGGAAACCACGGAAACCATCTTCAGGGCTGCCGACAGTGGGGCTCGAGCCCACTATTTCCCGAGTGCAAGATCACAGCTGTGCGTCTCCAACCACACGGCACACTGGCTCGGTTATTTCTGTCTAGCGAGAGCCTATGATCTATATGTTAGACCCCTTTAGAAACTACCTTACTAATATGAAGAGACTGTCGGAGATTCGCTTACATCACAGTGTATGTGGGAAATGACCTCCATCGCTCCATGCATCTGGTAGTTCAGTGCAACGTTTCCTCGTCTATTCCATTTGATTTCAGTCATGATATTGGTGTTAAAATCATCAATTGTTCGTGGTAGATTTTGATACACTTTTACCCTGAGATAACTCCAAAGGAAATAATATGGTATCCTTAAGTCTTGGAGGCCTTTAATTCTTTGAGATCACTCTGTCCTCAAAGAAGCTGCTCATTGAAGCGAGAGGCTCAGTTGACGTGCGGCAAGTCACTCAATTTTGCGTAAAATAATCCTGAGGTATCTCGATGACAAATAATTGCTCGATAAATTTCAGGAAAACTTCCTTGTTTCGGTCTATGTTCATCAATCCGAGATGAAAATGGACCCTGAATTCGGTTTGCTGAGACTGCAGGCCAGACTCCGACCTCACGAATACCGTGTTTATTGTGTGCGGCGCAAGTGCGGGAATTGTGAGAATTCACGTAACCAGTCATATGGAACCAGGCCTTTTCTGCGAAACACGTGATTTTCGGAATTTCCGGTAGCCGTACAGCAGAACCCAAGAACCACGTGGGACAACGGACTCGTTTTTCCTACTCCAGCTCGTGAATGGCAGTCATATATGGCGGCACTTTCTTTACCTTGGTCGCTCGTTGATACAGAATACAAATTCTCCGCCTCCTGTCACAAACGACCTAACGATTTCCTTGGACACCGAAGAAAATGAGACCGAATATCTTTTTCTACGTCTGCTAATCCAGAAGTGCGATGCTTGACAGGCTCGCTCAAAAATGACCCAGTTGTTTCCAACCGTCTCACTATAACCATTATCGTGTTCCTGTCAGGAAGATCGCGCACACCATACTTTCTCCTGTACGCCCTTTGGATGGCTACGATGGACTTCTTAATTCAATAATTTTTCACTAAAAGCATACGCTGAGGCAATATGTACTACCTCTTAAACGAATGTACGGTAAAACAAGAAGCCAGCCAGCAACAAGCAAACTTGAGGGAACAATCTTGATGTCTAACAAAGAATTGAAATTGTTTAATATTGTGTGAGCGCCATCCATTTAGTGCTATTTATATGTTGGTGTTTAGTGCTTGTTGGTAGAAATTGGGATTAGTGAATTTATTTGAATTTTACGTCAAGTAGTTCAGTTGCTGTGCAGTAAATTAAGTTTCTAGGTTAAGTAGGCTAGCTAGGTGTACTTTGCTTAGAATTTAGGTTTAGGAAATAATTTAGGTAATAATATTAACTTATTACATTGTATTAAATATCATTGTTGTTTGTTGCTAAGGGCTTTACGTCGCACCGACACAGATAGGTCTTATGGCGACGATGGTATAGGAAAGGGCTAGGAATGGGAATGAAGCGGCCGTGGCCTTAATTAGGTAAAGCCCCAGCATTTGCTTGGTGTGAAAATGGGAAACCACGGAAAACCATCTTCAGGGCTGCCGACAGTGGGATTCGAACCCACTATCTCCCGGATACGTTTCAAATATCTGTAGGTTCGTTAGTATAATGCTTACACAGGCAGATCATCATGAGTAGTTGTAACTTCCGTAGCTTTTACAATCGTGCAGACAATGGGTCCGGTATTTCGTATAGATTTCCGTTCAAACTCTCACGAAGGTGATAATTTGTTCAATTAAGTAACACGATACGCCTGTAAACTTATATTTTTAAAAAGAAGTTAAGAATTACTCAACAATCTTTGGATACACTTTATTTTTTGTACGTCCGGGGATGGTCCCCATTTCACTTTTGAAGGTGGTGACGTCTAACTAGTGTCTTGTTCCACCGTTCGGTTGCAGCACACGAGGGCGCAATGAATGCACTCGTCATAGACATTTCATAAGAACACTCTCAGCGTAGAAGCAGCCAACATGGAAAGCAACTGTCAGGGACACCGCTATACTACTTCGTTCCTATGGGTATTTAGGGGTTGTAGTAAGATTGTAGTAAGGATGTAACGTAGAGGGCATATAAGTCTCTGGTAAGACTCAAATTAGAGTATGGTTCCAGTGTATGGGAACCTCACCAGGATTACTTGATTCGAGAAATGGAAAAATCCAAAGAAAAGCAGCTCGATTTGTTCTGGGTGATTTCCGACAAAAGAATAGCATTACAAAAAGTTGCTAAAATGTGGGAAGACTCGGGAGAAAGTTGACGAACTGCTCGACTAAATGGTATGTTCCGAGCTGTCCGTGGAGAGATGGCGTGGAACAACATCAGTAGACGAATGTTTGAGTGGTGCCTTTAAAAGTAGGAAAGATCACGATAATAAGATAAAGCTGGAATTTAAGAGGAAATATAGGGGCAAGTATTCTTGTATAGGAAGGTGAGTCAGGGATAGGAATAACTTACCAAGGGTTTTGTTCAATAAAATTTTTTAATTTTTCTTGCAATCACTTAAGAAAAGGCTAGGAAAACAACAGATAGGGAATCTGCCACCTGCGCGACTGTCCTAAATCCAGATCATTAGTGATTGACAATGAATGAATATCTATAAATATATAGATAAAATAACATGCCCTGACTGACTGATTCGTCATGGCTGAGCCAAACTACTGAACATAAAAAAATTAAATTTTTTAATACATTTATATTTGAGAGCAGGTGTTCACTAAGGGAGGATTTTAGGATATTCCATCGATAGCAGGATAAAAAGGGAGTGATTTTTTAAAATGAGTATATCTATATCTCAAATACTTGAAATTTCACAGACGTAAACATTAGTGTTTGGAATCTCCTTTAAAGATAAGGAAACATGTATTTTATTGTTTTCGGAAAATACCCTTAAGGGGGTGAAAAAAGGATTAAAAAGCGTTGAATATCTTTTTTGAGGATACTTATATCACAAAACTGAAGATGTTATGGGCAATGAAATTGGTATTTGGAATCTCCTTCAAAAATAAAGAAACGCGTATATTTTTTTGAAAATCCAATTAATGGTGGAGGGGGTGAACAGGAGCGACAAAGGGGGGTGAATTTAAAAAAATGTCTACACTAGATCTCAGTAACGTAACATGTTACAGACGTGAAAATGGGTATTTGGAATATTCTTTGAAATATTGTTCGATATGAGACAAGACTATTTCTCACACGTACAGTTCTATATCGCATTGTCATCTTAGCCCCAAAAGGCAATACCACAAACGTGGTTTACAAAGAGTTTCAGGGGGAAATGAAACTCAATTTTTTGTGAGTTTTTATAGTTTAGGGATATTCAGATAATGTCTAGTATGGTACCGAGGAACGATTACTTTTATCAAATTACGAAATTCACGCGGGCGAAGCCACGGATAACTGCTAGTGGCATATACAAGGAATCGTTTTTAAGTCCTGGATTAACAGTAGCCTAAAGCCTTAACCTTAAATTCATAATATTTCCCGTGCGAAGACGAACGCGCTAGCTAATATACATACAAATAATTTGCTTTACGTCACACCGACAACATTTGCCTGGTGTGAAAATTGGAAACCGCGGAAAACCATCTGCAGTGCTGCAGTGGCGTTTGAACCCACAATTTTTCGAATGCAGGCTGATAGCCAGCGAATATTATTGAAGTATTCATGTAAATAGAACATTTCTCTCCGATTCCGGAAATTCATAAATAATAATAATAATAATAATAATAATAATAATAATAATAATAATAATAATAATAATAATAATAATAATAATAATAATAATAATAATAATAGTGAAATGGTTTTAGCTAGTAACGGTTTTACATCTCTCAATCTAAGCACCCCGGCTTCACTTACATTTTCAGTCTCCGCAATTGAGGAAAAGATCTTTCTATGGAAGAAAAGAAACCTCTTCATGGACGGTATCCAAATCAGTTCGATCTGCCATACATCGACAAACAAGCGTGGCATGAGTGGCTGACACACTCAGATATATACCCAAAAACAGAAGGCTTCATGATCGCCATACGAGATCAAGTTATTGCCACAAGGAACTACAGAAAGCATATATTGCATGATCCATTTGTCTATTCAGGTCAGTGCCGACGATGTAATACATCTCCAGAACCCATCCAGCCCGTAACCTCAGGTTGTCGATTAATAGCAAATACAGACTACAAGTACAGGCATGACCAAATTTCCAAAATTGTTCATCGGAAATTAGCCCGAAAAAATAACCTAATCTGTTGTACTACAGCATATTGGAAGTACAAACCCCAGTCAGTCTTGGAAAGTGAAAATTACAAACTTTACTGGGATAGAAGTATCATCACTGATAAAGAAATATTAGCTGTAATAGACCAGATATAACTTTTGTAGATAAAAACAAGAAAATCTGTTTCATAATGGACATAAAAGAATTCTAACCCCATGGCACTACAGCCCTGAAGGGGTTTGGCCTACCAAGCGACCGCTGCTCAGCAAGTCATAATCGGAATAGCCTGCCCTAATCTTCACAACCTTCAATCAATATATACAGAGAAGATATATCCAAATATACAGATCTGGCCACAGGAATAAAAACGTTGTTTAAACTAAGCAATGAAATGACGTATGGCTTTTAGTGCCGGGATGTGTCCGAGGACTTCGGCTCGCCTGGTGCAGGTCTTTTGATTGGACGCCGCTACGCGACCTGCGCGTAGTGATAAGGATAAAATGGTAATGAAGACGACACATGCACCCAGACCCCGTGCCAGGGGAATTAACCGATTATGGTTAAAATTCCCGACCCTGCCGGGAATCAAACTCGGGACCTATGTGACCAAAGGCCAGCACGCTAACCATTTAGCCATGGAGCCGTACATTCCAGTAATGATTGGATGTAATGGTATTATACCGAAGACACTATACAGGAACAGTGAAGCACTTAATCTCCAATCTCTAACTTACAGAGAATTACAAAAACCATCAATCCTGGCCACTTGCCACATAGTAAGGAAGTTTATTGGCATGAACCATTCACCATACAAAGAGGAATAATGAAAACCATCAACTAATAATTTTAACTGCTTATGTATTGCAAATACCCTATAATCCGCCACTGTGGTGTAGTGGTTAGTGTGATTACCTGCCACCTCCGGAAGCCTGGGTTCGATTCCTGGCTCTGGCACGAAATTTTAAAAGTGGTACGAGGGCTGGAACGGAGTCTAGCCACGGGAGGTTAACTGAGTAGAGGTGGGTTCGATTCCCATCTCAGCCATCCTGGAAGTGGTTTTTCGTGGTTTCCCACTTCTCCTCCAGGCAAATGCCCGGATGGTACCTAACTTAATGCCACGGCCGCTTCTTTCCCTCTTCCTTGTATATCCCTTCTAATCTTCCCATCCCCCACCAAGGCCCCTGTTGAGCATAGCAGGTGAGGCCACGTGGGCGATATACTGGTCATCCTCCCCAGTTGTATCCCCAATGTGTCACGCTCCAGGACACTGCGGGAGGCGGTAGAGGTGGGATCCGTCACTGAGTCTTAGGGAAAATCCAACCCTGGAGAGTAAGTAGATTAAGAAAGAAATACCCTATAAATATCTGTCAAATTCATTGTTCAATATTGTACGTAAGTACAGTATATATTTATGGAGTATATGTGCGTATGTACTGATGAGCCTCCATGGCTCAGATGGCAGCGCGTCGGCTCCTCTCGCCACTGGGTTCCGTGGTTCAAATCCCAGTCACTCCATGTGAGATTTGTGCTGGACAAAGCGGAGTCGGGACAGGTTTTTCTCCAGGTACTTCGGTTTACCCTGTCATCTTTCATTCCAGAAACACTTTCCAATATCATTTAATTTCAGCTGTCAGTCATTAATCATTTGCCCCGGGGGAATGCGACAGGCTTCGGCAGCCGGCACAATTCCTATCCTCGCCGCAAGTTGGGGGCTTCATTCAATCCATCCCTGATCTGGTCACTGACTGGAAAACAGGTTGTAGGTTTTCATTTCATTTGCGTATGTACTGAATAGTGCTTCTTCAATGTCATTGCACCGAAGAAGTACATAAACTAAATTGTAAATTGTCAAATTAATTTGTACCGCTTATCGAACAAATTGCGGAGAGGCGTGCAATAACAGGTGTCTTTCAAGGTAGCTACTCTAATGTATTAATATATATATAATTATTACTATATTAATATATTATAATGTATATAATAAAATAATGATTATAATGTTATTGGTTTTACGTCCCACGAACTACATTTCTAAATTCATAAATCACTTTTACCGGTTCCAGTACGTGAATAATCTGTCATAAATCGAGGCTCTGATTTACGTATACGGAAATTAATTTGTACCGCATATCGAACAAAGTGTGGAGAGGCATCTAACAACACGTGTTTTTGAAGATAGCTACTCTAATATATTTAGCAAAATATCATGTTGAATTCGTTCATACTGCTTATGTAAAACTTCTGCCAACGTCGTCTAAAACATTATTCAACCAATCAATATCATTGTCTAGATGTTTAGTTGATTTACATGGTACTTCATAGGCCTGATACCTAAGAATTTCGATTTAGTGTACGTTTTACACATATTCGAAGTCTGGTAAGCTCGTTCAACACACACAATTAATATTGTATATCGTCGTTGCGCGTATAAATACCGCTGTGTGATAATATTTCAGCTTAGAACTCTGACCAGAAAGGTTCTGTCATCTGAGGTTCAGTTCTGCCTGAACTACATCAACGAATTTTCGTTCCAAGTGAAACATGTGCTGCGGGTCAGTATTTCTCCCCTCAACATTCTCATATAACCGTATTTCGAGGCGCAACGGCGATATACCACTGCGTCCTATGAAATTAAAGCATCTGAGTGGTGTAAACTAACTTTCGCTTGTTTAGGGAACTCTTCTATTATGTTTATTCTGAGAAGAGGGCATGTCAACGGTAAAATTTAGGATATAAGTGAGGCCGGTGTCCTCATATATTAGGCCCCTTTAAACAATAAGCATCATCATCATTAGGATTTAAGCAACTCCTGGGCAACATTTTGTCTATAAAGTACCATCTCATACATATTGCAACAGAATTTTCCAGTCATCACGAACTGAACGGAAAGTGGTGGTGGTGGTGGTGGTGGTGGTGGTGGTGGTGGTGATGTTGGTGATGAGTATTGTTTTAAGCGGAACTAAATGTAGGCAACGATATTCGATTAACTCTACTCAGAAAAAAGAAACGCTTCCCAATTGAACCCCACCCAGACATCGAGCTGAGCCTTGGTATAATACAAGAAGTACGGTTTATTTTAATGTTCTATGCAAAATTCCAGTACGTATAACTGATAATTTCGGCAATCCAAGAGGAAGAAGAACTATACCACAAACAGTTAAAGATGTAAAGGTATAACAGTATGTTTTGCGAATTAATCAGAGTGTTATATTTAACCAAACTTATGTCCCACTTTCACCGAAGTACAATTTGGTAACATCAGCAATTCGAGTTAAATGGTTAAGTGTAAAGATAGCAATATTGCTTGATTGTAATGTACAGTAACTTACTGGTTTGTGTCTTCATAGTAATTAATACAATTACGATTTCTGTTGCGGTGAAACTTCAATTTGTTAAAAATGGCAAATTAATTATGATGAAATATAACACTGCAAATTGTAGTTATCTCAATGATAACGTTTTGCGAGGCCACATATTGAATACTCAGAAATGTCAAAGAATAAACTCTGTTGTACTTAACGAGTTTAAATTATAGTGCTAAAGTTTTTCTTCCCATTAATATTCCTGAATCACTCGTTGTACGCATCTGAAATTTTGAATGGAAGATACAGGTCTCAAATTAAAATAATTACGGGTAAGGACTCATCCTTACTTTTAAACTATGGTGTTCACTTTCTCCCGGATGTTTAGATGTATGGTGAAGGTTTAAGAACAGGGTTTTCATTTTCAACTAACATACACGAACGTCCAAAATATCGAAAAATTAGTAGGACTGCATACCTGTTTGTTACATACTTGGCACGAAAAGAAACCTCTTCCATCATTAGTAATCACACTAACACATCGAAGGTTTCGGCGACACAAGGATTGAAGAGAGGTAGGATTGAGAACGTAGCGGACTTGACCTTCATTACGGTACAGCCCCAGCATTTGCCTGGTGTAAAATGGGAAACCAAGGAAAACTATCTTCACAGTTGTCGACGGTGGGATTCGAATCCTCCATCTCCCGAATGCGAGCTTAAAGCTACGCTACCGTAACCGCACGGCCATCTCGATGGATAAAATTAATTTTAACCGTAAGAATAGATTAAGATACGGTAGCTTACTGAATATATAACTCAGTCAAAGTATATTAAAGTGTGAAAATTGGAAACCATACAAAACAATCCTTATCCAGATAAATAATAACGAGTTGAGTCATATAAAACAGCCAACCTTATGAAACAGCTAACAGTTAAATACAGAATACATTCCAATACCATCAATGCTCATCAAACGTAGAAGTCCTATTCTCTTCACTCTTAAGTGTAACAATAACGCAGGAACTGCCTTCACATGAAACACTAAATAGTACACTCGACGGGAGTCACTAATAAAATGAAATAAACCATCACATGTGACAATATACCATAATGCAAAAGATATCCGATATTGACGGGTCAGATGTATATAATATCACTAACTGATCGTCAAAGCCATTACCAAGTTTGGGTTCAAGATAACGATCGGTTGTCATTTTAGTGTTTGAAATTATTTCATGGCCTCCTGACATACAACATTCCGAGTTGCACGTATTTTCATGAGCGAGAGGAAAGGTCTTGCTACTCTTCACTCTCGAGAAAGCAACATATGCACCTAAAAGACATACTTGAGTTCCTTCATTCTAAATTACTTAAAGATTTTTTTGAAATTTGAATTTTTCTCGTACTACTAGATACTACATTTATTGATATACTGAACGCCTTTCCAGACATTCTGGATTGCCACAGGGACAATAAAATTAAGTTTGAATCATCAATAACACAATATACAATCTTTCGCATTAAACATTAGGGAATTAAAAAATTAAAGAACTATACATTGGCTATTAGGATATTAAAGGGAGATGCGATTTTAAAACTGATAAAGATCTCCGTAAAGTGGTGATTACTAACAAATTGATTCTTGACTTCTCTAAGCCGAAAGTACTACTACCAGCAACAAATCTACGGCCTCAACTACAGTGTTGTAAAACTTTTCTTATGTCGCCGTTTAGGCTATCTGAGTGTCGATTTCGCCGTTCCGTTTCACTCTACAACATGACAGAGAAACCTGAACCCTGCTGGGTGACCTATGGTTATATTTTGATTTTGTCGCGTCAATACCACATGTGTCACCAGAATTCTATCTTCATACCTACATCATACGACATAGAGTGACAAAACACAGCAACAGCCCCGAAGGTCCATGGCCTACCAACCGACCGCTGCTCAGCCCGAAGGACTGCAGATTACGAGGTGTCGTGTGGTGAGCACGACGAATCCTCTCCGCCTTTATTCTTGATTTTATAGAGCAGGGCCTCTATATTACGGTCCAATATCTATTTAATTGTAATCACGTGGCAGGTGAACCAGCACTCAAATCCAGGTAAAAATCCATGACCTGACCGGAAATCGAACCCGGCGGAAGGCTATCTCTAGAGCGTGAGGCCGACAGGCATAGAGTGACGAATGGACCTTTCTCTGTCCATCACAAATACTACTACCTCTGCCTGTTTTCAACCAGTCGTCTTGATATTAGAAGGCTAAAACTACATCACTGATCCACATACATTTTTCCCGTTATAAGAATAGAGGCAGATAAATAAACAGTCATCCAGGTAAATGAAATAGTACACCAAATATTGGCTTTCAAACAGTCCGAAATGTGTTTCAAATGTGTTTCAAAATCGCAAAATACAGAGAGAATTTAAAAGATTCCTTTGACTCTTATATACATAAATATATAGGATGATCGACATCAAACAACAAAGCTAATAGACTGTAAGAATTTGAGTAAAAAATGAGTAATATTAACATATGTTTTTTTTTAACTCTATTTCGATATTTTCTCCACAGTGACATGAATGATCAAAATACCTCCAATAAATCTTCCTTTTATTAATCACATCATTATTAATCGTATTAGTGAAAATTTATCGTCGATAACAGGTGAATGACTCATTCGACAGAAGCGAAAATCAGAGACAGCGTACTAATTTCTAGATAAATTATGCTAATTTTGATATAGACTGTTGCATTATAAGGAGTTTGTTTGGTCGAATTTGACACCCCTCCTCCCATGGTGTATGGAATAACCTTTTTGAACATTTGATTAGCATTATACATTTCCCCCCTTTGCATTCAGTTTTGGGGTCAGATTCTTGAGGATGGTGTGTTCGGAATAAGAGTAGTAGACACGTTAAACACAACAATAGGATTGTATCATTACTATCACAGCTGCATTAAAGTATATTTACTGTATGCTACGCTAGAAACGTAAACATAAAGCAAGAGAAAGATAGAACTGTATAGTCAGTTAATATAGCCTATATTAAGGTGTGAAAATGGGAAACCATAGAAACGTTCGTCAGCATTACTGATGGCGGGATTAAAATCACCATTAGGACGCAATTTAATTACGCCACAGCCCGTACCATGTAAACAATTCACTGTATACTACCATTAATATTATTACAGATCAGCGTAGTTCAAACTACGGAAGTGCCATGTTTGGTAGTCACTATCGATAGATAAAGGATACAACTGGTTTTAAATCTTTACATTTACCAGACTAGTTTTCCTATATTTGTGCCTAAAACATTTTCGAATACCCAATTCACATTAACTATATAGACTTCGCTTGCTAATTGCCTTATAAACCACACACACACATGTAAATACGACGGTATTACACACAAGCAGATGTCTGTTTTACACCAGAACGAGTAAACACAAAATATTACAAGGATTTCTTGCATAGTATTCGTATGAGGCGACTGCAGTACCACAATATTACATTGAAGTAAAGGATTTTTTCTAGTTGTTTAACGTCGCACTAACACATCGAATGTTTTTTGCCGACGCAAGAATGGAGAATGGCTGGGATTGGGAAGATAACGGACGTGGTCTTAATGAAGGTACAGCCCCAGCATTTGCCTGGTGTGAAAGTCTTGAATAACACAATTCTGTAAGTTATAAGAAATATTCGATGTTACTATTTCTTTCGTAGAAGAACCTGGCAATTCACATTTTCTAAATCTGCAACGCACCTCACAATTATTGATCAAAAATATTTACATCAAGGAAACATCGTTTATCGAATCCCAAGTTAGGTGAGATACATTTCAGACGACAATCACGAGCCTTGTTGCAGAAATTTTCGACAAGAGAAGCTTCTAGTGATGAAAACTCACTTTTGTTGAAGGAAATGGTCCTTCTATTGTTGTAATCAAACATTTAACAATCCCTATTTCTGTTTGATATAGCGTACGTATTTTTAATATTTCCTAAAAATCTAAACATCATTGTCATCTCTATAAAGGTTACGAATGCCCTTGGAGGAGAAGCCTTTCACTATCGTTAAGATCGGCATTAGGTAGGACAGAGTGGTTAGCTCTATGCCCGGACGCCTTTTCCCCCAGGAATAAACTTGGTTGTCATTTATAGTGTAGGCTGTTTGAACCTCAGGGCCATGCGCCTCTTCAGGAGAGGGTATTCCGTTTCCGTACTTTCGACGGGAAATCCAATCCATGCCCTGCTATGTGAACTTATCTCGCCTTTACGGCCTCAGCTAGTCAGACTCTTGAATAGTCTCTGCAACACGATAAATATTACGACAAGTGATTCAGAAAACTTCTCGAATCTACGTATCAGGTATCAATTTTCAAGAATATTATTTAACTTCCTCTTAATTGCTTTAGATTTTAAGAAGTACCAGGATGATGATTGAAATTATTTTGCGTCATTTACTTGGAACTATTGGCAGTCAGTAATGGCACACAAATAATACACTATAACTGAAAAGCCCTCCGTCACAAATAATATTTGGTGAGATTACATCATAAAAAATCTTGACTGAGATTCACTACAAATGATGATATGGGACGTTACTAGAAGGAGACATCCGTGACAAATCTCTTAAAATGCACACATTCTCAAAACTGAGTATTAAGTAGTTATACATGAAATCAATCAGTTTGGTCACCACTTCAATTAATACTACATTTAATTAATTCATATCAATGACTTCTTATACAAGAACTTCTAGTCGTTATCTTTAAGACGAAGTGCAGTTTGAGGCGGTTGTTTCTATTTTAATTCGAAGCACGTCTACAACCTCCCATTTCGCATCTCAAATTTGGACATAAATTACTACGACTAAAGGTTTAATCAGAATTATGAAGGGCGATACTTGACGGTATAGTATTGTGCGATTGATATTTCTCTAGAATATATTCTCACATTCACTCATTTGTCATGAACATTATGTTTGAATGCCCAGAGGGATTCAGAAACTTCATTTTATTTCACCCAATACTTGTTGTTTGTTCCATGGTAATGACTTACCGCGGTCATGCGTCGCGACGCTGCGAAGGAGAGATACACGCAGTGACGCCCAGAGTGTTCGGTGCTCCGGTGTCGACTGGCACGCCGCGCTCCACCAAGTACCCTCGGAAAATCGGACGGCGTCGGCTCGCGTCGGGACGCCCCGAGGTAGCGCGAAGGGCCACCCACAGGGGCACTGTAGGTCAATGCTTACATCTCGTCCTTGGGCTGAACACGCTCAGTAAACACCACTGCTAGCTATTGTTCCAAATGGATTAGGAAAGTTTGCATGGAGCAGACGACCAATTCTGTCTTGCATATACGAACATACAGTAAGGCCTTACCTTACAGCTTTCACCGCAAGAGTGTTAGTGGCATTTTAACATCATAGAAAGAGTGACGGTTGTTGAGTTAAGTAAAAATCAATGTGTTCATCAGCCTCTTCCAAGGATGGTGGGAAACAAAAAAAAATCCATAGATTTTAAAACCTCAATATGTTTCAAATTTGATTCCTCAAAGCAGCATAGAATTTCCTGACATATTTTTTCATTAGTTACATAAAGCTCACCTGTGCTAAATTATGACTGAAAGGCGTCTCCACTCCCTTATATGCCTGTCTTTTTAAAGACAGACTCGCTTTCAGAGTCCACGTGTGCGATTACACTCCTCCCCACCTAACTTTGTGGTGATATGTGCTAAGTCATTTGCCTTCAGGCTGCTTGTATCCTCAAGTAGTACCACTGAAGATCATGCAGTTATAGAAAAATAGCAAAAACTGAAGGTGCCACTATATGAGGAGCCAGTCGCGTGGTATAGGGGTAGCGTGCCTGTCTCTTACCTCGATGTCCCGAGTTCGATTCCCGGCCAGGTCAGGGATTTTTACCTGGATCTGTGTGCTGGTACGGGTGCACTGAGCCCACGTGATTACAATTGAGTAACTGCCTTTGAGTTTTTTTTAAGTATTTACGCTGCTCATGTAGATAAAATCCAAAATATTTGCATGCCTATTGTGTATGTGAGTATGTACCGTGTGTAAAACATACTCTCTTGGCCGTGCGGTTAGGGGCGCGCAGCTGTGAGCTTGCATCCGGGAGATAGTGGGTTCGAATTCCACTGTCGGCAGCCCTGAAGGTGGTTTTCCGTGGTTTACCATTTTCACACCAGGCAAATGCTGAGGATGTACCTTAATTAAGCCCACAGCCGCTTCCTTCCCACTCGCAGGCCTTTTCTCTCCCATCGTCGCCTTAAGACCTATCTGACCGGGCGAGCTGGCCGTGCGCGTAGAGGCGCGCGGCTGTGAGCTTGCATCCGGGAGATAGTAGGTTCGAATCCCATACTTGAACATTTGTTCCTACCAGTAATCATTCTCGCTACAATTTTGTCTGTTACTTTCAACTTACGAAAAGGATATCCTGGAACTACCCAACTTACAACGCCAGGGGCCAGTACTACCGTAGGATTTTTATTATGAACACCCGAGTTTAGGTTTTAATTAAAAACGAACCAATAGGCCTGTTTCAAAATGAGTTATACCAATGTTTTCCTTGTTTAATTCTACGTTAGGCTATATCACGAAATAAAATCAAAGTTTCAAAGTTATGTTCGCTGCGAGCCGCGACTACTACTGAACGCGGCACCCGACTTCACCATTCCCCCTGATATTAATCTCACGGTCCAGCGAACGCACAACCTCCCAACAATATTACTCTCCATAAATTCAGTATTACACTGTAGGTTACATTGTAGTTTCCGATAACCACGACTAAGTGCTTCAAAACAAGCCAAAGTTTCTTGTTGTACGTTTATTCTGGGCTCAGAAAATGTTGCTTAGAAAAATAATAAGATCCTTTTGGGCTGTTTGAAGAAATTTAATTTGAGGATTACACTGCCAATACATGTGCCTATAACATACGAAAATGTCACTGACATCATATATATTTAAGTACTCGGTCCCTAGAGAAGAACTCAGCTTTGATTTTATGAGAGAAAATATGGGCATAGTATGAGATCTACTCATGTGGATCTCACAGCTATAGGCTTGTGGAAGGAAATATGAATCATGGGGAACATGTGACAAAAAGAACTGATATTTCAGCATTAAGAGGTAAAATGTTGCCTAAACGAGCCGGTAAAGGGGTTTTCATTTCACCCAGAAGGGAGTGGGTTCAATTCACTGTCAGGTAAATGAATAATTCAAGAAAGTAGACTTCCAATTATGGAGCGACACTTAGTCCTGAGGTTCTCTCAGCAAAACTGAGTACCGGGTGAATTTGTGGGGGCAGAGGTACCCGACATAGAGTTACACTTTCTGTTCCAGTTAACACCGAGGTTACAGGTAGTGGAAGCCTTTACATTCCTCCAAGTGGCTTCATGCTTGTACGGAGGCATATTGTTCTTTACTTGGTATGGACATGTTTGAAGGATGGAGGAACAATGGTGGTCACAGAGAGTGCTTAAACGGGAGGTGTACCTTCGGCTAGCTTGAGTTTTGTAATATTCAGTTTCTATTAGCTAACCTGCTGCAAATGCTACTTTAACAATATTTAGGAAACATAACATATTGAACCCATGACCTTTGTGGACCAAAGGGTTCAATATATTCACTATCAATGATGAAATTACTTTAAAAATTTTATAACGCCTAGTAATTTCTGCAATATTTTGCTTATTAATTTATAACATAGTGTAATCTGCAGCTTCGGAACCATACTTAAGCCAGCGAATGCTACAAACAAATAAACGTTTTAAAATCGAAGTTATTCCTAGACAGTACGTGGGACGACAAGTGTAACTAGCAACAATTGTTTGACCCCGGTATGTTGTCATCGGGTGATGCAATAGTACTGCCATCCTGAAGTGATAAAATCACCGTGCTGCGTGGCTAACTGTTATGCCAGATATTTTATTATGGAGGCTCAAATTTAGGCTTTAATTACAAACTAACCAATAGGCTTATTGCGAAATGAGTTACACCAATATTTTCCTTGTTTAATTCTGCGTTACGATGTATAATTTCACTTCTTTGCAAAGATGGTAGTATAGTAAGCGAAGTCGAAGCAAGGAGTAACACGGCTAATGCAGTGAGCTCGCAGTTACGATCAACGGTGTTTTGTAAGATAAAATTCAGTTCGATTCCTCACCTTGCTGTGGATTTTAATCGCGAAAGGTTTATTTCTATGGTTCGAGAAATTGTCTTGTTTCTAAACTTCTCTTTAACTCAAAAACGACACATAACACATACTTCCACCATAAGTACACGCAGAACCTCATATGGCAGATGCCAGCCACCATTCATAAAGAGTCTAAGAGATGCATCCAAGGTACACTAGCCATAATATTATGATTATGATTATCATCATTATTGTTAATATTGAAGCTTTCACGGCCCGTACTTGTAGAGGGTTGTTTTCTTGACACGGCATAACCCCAAAAGCCCACAAATGTCTATTATGTCCGGCTCAATGACCAAATGGATAGCGTGCTGGCCCTTGATCACAAGGGTCCCGGGTTCGATTCCCGGCGGGGTCTGGAATTTTAACCATAATTAGTTAATATAGCTGGCACGGGGGCTGGGTGTATGTGTCGCGTCTTCATCATCACTTCATACTCATCACGACGCGCAGGTCGCCCTCGGCATTCAAATCTAAACACCTGCACCTGGCGAGCCTAACATGTCCTCGGACACTCCCGGTACTAAAAGCCATACACCATTTTATTTCATGTCTTTTATTATTATTATTATTATGATTATTATTATTATTATTATTATTATTATTATTATTATTATTATTATTATTATTATTATTATTATTATTATTATTAGACATACTTTACATACATCTATCAACATTTATGCCTTTCGGAGATTAGTTTGTAAGCCTCTGCTAATTAACAAAGCATTTCCATAATCTTCTAATTGCTACTAACTTTGTGGACTCATCTCGTTCCACGCCTCTTATCCTTAACTCATGAGAAACCGAGTGTATCTTTCCATTAGTTTTCCTATATTTCCCTTACCCTCTATGGCCGAGCTCAGTTTTTTCTCATAGGTGACCCATAGTCCTCCAAGCGCCACGCTTGACCTCACCATCAAAATCCGTTTTGTACGTACAGCTTCATCCAACAAGTTCATTCCTAATTTCGCCTTTGTCTCCTCATTTCGAGCACACGTCTGCCACTTTTCCCATCTTTCTCTACCAGCGATCATTCTCGCTACTCCCATGTCCATTATTTCCGTCTTATCGGTAAGTTATTATGGGTACACCCAGCTTTCGCTGCCGTACAGCAAAGTCCACCTTAAAACAGACCGATGTAAAGATAATTTCGTCCAGCAGCTGACTTCTTTCAGACAGAATTATTATTATTATTATTATTATTATTATTATTATTATTATTATGTCCGGCTCAATGGCCAAATGGTTAGCGTGCTGGCCTTTGGTCACAGTGGTCCCGGGTTCAATTCCCAGTAAGGTCGGAAATTTTAATAATCATTGGTTAATTTCTCTGGCACGGGGACTGGGTGTATGTGTCTTCTTCATCTTCGTTTCATCCTCATCATGGCATGCAGGTCGCCTAAGGGAGTCAAATCAAAAGACGTGCACCTGGCGAGCCGAAGTTGTCCTCGGACACTCCCGGCACTAAAAGCCAAAAGCCATTTCATTATTATTATTATTATTATTATTATTATTATTATTATTATTATTATTATTATTATTATTATTGTACCGGGCGGTACACCTCCACGCCGCTAATTTAAAATGTGCGCCAATTGAAACTCCTCTGCTGGAGGAAGTCTGAACTTTATTGACGGTATTAATTTTCAAATTTCTCAGAAGATGTCACTACGTGGAAAATTTGGAGTTTTTGAACTGTGCCATTTTCGACGTATTTTTGTTTTGTTTGTAGAAAGAAGTGTGAACTTTCTCTTCTAGAGGACACTACTGAAGATCAACAATAGTGCACCCTAGTGCGGAGTGAAAGAACTGTTGTTTTTTTTTTTTTTTTGGAGAAATTTTTATTTCAAAAGTTTGTTTCTTGTTAAATTTCCTTCTGTTATTGTTTAAGTTGGCTGTATACCCCTCTCTTTCCCCTTGTTTTGTATTTAGCCAATCCCGAATTTCTTTTATTAATTTCTGACCAATCGGATGTATCTTCCCCCAACTTGAATATGTTGCTGTATCCTACCCAATAAAGTTTTTGTGGGAGGGTGTTCTCATTCCCCTAGCGCCTCGAACTTTCCGCGAGAGGATATAAACTGCTGATTTTAGGGTCTCCGGGCCACTTCTGTTCCATCTTTTCGTGTGTAAAGTACATAGCAGGGGGCGCGAAGCGCCTCTTTCTTCGGCGGCAGTCAACAACCAGGTAATGGCCGATTAATTACTTCTTTTCTTGCTTGCTCAGCATTTAACTCTCGGGGCGGGTCCGAAGTTTTTCCATTATGTAACCTTCCTTAAATGTAAAGGAACTTGTATCTATTCTATCTTTTAAACTACATATTGGGATAGAGAGTGCTTAACCCTCTCGAGCTCCCACTCATATTGTTTTGAGGTGAACTTGTTTTCTCAACCTATTCCTCCTTAACATTATGTAAATTTGTCAATTTCTAAAGTCACCTCTTTAGTACGGGATTAGCCCTTGCATCAGTGGCCTAGAGCCAAATTAGGTTTTGAAACAAATACATTAGGAGTGCAAATCGCCTCCTCTCAAATTGTTGATTTAGAGGTCATGTAATTAACCTTCTTGTCATTTAACAGACCTCAGTAGGTTGGGTATTTTACCCCTGTGTATATGTCCTGAGAGGACAGCTTGAAAGTAGAATTAGGTGTGGCCTTTGACAGGCCTGAATTTTGAGAGCAAGTTGCTCTTTTCCCGAAAATTTTGTTTTCTGCGCGCCTCAAGGAGGCCTTACTGTGTATTTTGGAGCAAGTGCTCCTAGGTATGAATGGGGTTCTCCCCTCTCTGTTGACACTTGTGTTTGGGGTAAAACTGAGCTGATTGCTCAAGGATTGTGATCGCGGGGCTCGAAGCCCAAATCCTGTAAATACTGTAATTGTACTTTTGTTGCCTTGCTACTCTGTACCTGCCATATTTGTTATTTCTTGATTTTGAAAAGAAAATATAACCTTGTTAAATTTTAAATTCACTTTAATTTCGTAGCCTGAGACCTATTCACCACCCCGCACCTTCTTTCACCTCTAACTACCACGGAAAACTCCGTAACAATTATTATTATTATTATTATTATTATCAAAATCATCATCATCACTAAGGATCCTTCTTTCTTGTTGTGCTTGCCGACTGAGTTTGGGAGCCATGGGGTATAAAGTTAATAACCTTGTGTTCCAAGTCCATACGATGTCCCTGGGACATCCTCTACGACCGTGGCGTCTGTACGAGCGTTGAGAGTTCTCAGGTTAAAGTCGTTCCGGAACACAACACCAGAGGAGCAGCAAGGGAACAACTGCACTTGTATTGACCGAGCCGTGAACTCTGAAAGTTTGGTTGCACGTTCAAACGCTTCATCCAAGTGGATTTCTTTCCACACTCCACTCGAGTTTAGTGTTTACACTGTACTTCCTTGCACTTGTGATGCAGTCAAATACTTTTTGCTACTTCGCACGTAAATGGAGTAAGGAGAAAGTTAACCATTTTCAAATCTGATATTTATATTCTCCTGTACAATCAGAACCTTAAGGTGAAATTCTTATGTACAATGTGGTAAATCGCAAGCAAGGTATCTAGGTCCCCTCAGAATTTGATACTGTAGGCCTACCAATACGCCAGCACGTTATACGTAAATACGTGAAGTAACATATAATATTTATTAATTATTAGCTCCACTACCGTCATTGACCAATTAGTGATGATTACGTGTCAGTAGTCTTGACGTTGACGGACCTAGAAACAAGAATCCTTCCTTCATATCTTTATCATCATAATTTACACGATAACAATATATGAGACAAGTGCTGAAAATTCTATTTCCTACAACATTTTTAGTTATAAATATTACATGAAATATGGAGATAATCGGACGTTTGTGAAAAATATAATCACCGTGAATATCCCTGTTATTATTCCTTACGCTGAAAAAGCCATGAAATGCCAATATGGAAATTAGTTTTGCATATTTTCTTATTTTTACTCAGTTTAGGATACAGGTAATATTCGCATCCTTAATATTGCTACGCCACTGAATATTTTTTTAAATCAGCGTATGGCCTCCGTAGAGGCATTGTGCAGTTCTTTAGAGTCGACACATTTTTTTGGTTGTAGTTTTACGTTGCACCGACACAGATAGGTTTCATGGCGACGATGAGATATGAAAGGCCTAGGAGTTGAAAGGAAGCGCCGTGGCCTTAATTAAGGTACAGCCCCAGCATTTGCCTGGTGTGAAATTGGGAAACCACGGAAAATCATCTTCAGGGTTGCCGACAGCGGGATTCGAACCAACTCCCAGATGCAAGCTCAAAGCCGCACGCCCCTAACCGCACGGCCAACTCGCCCGGTCGAGTTGACACCTTATAGGCATCCTACAGATCTGTGTATATGGGCCCTACCAAGGATGAAATCTAATCCTGAAGACAGCACAAACTTCCATTGCCGGAGCGATAGGGATTAACCTATGAAGGTTAAAATCACCGACCTGACAGGGAATCGAAACCGCGGCACCCGGGAGCAATGGCCAGCAGGTCTTTAGCCACGGAGCCCGACTACTGGATATTTACCAAATAATATATAGCTTAGTGAGAAACCCGTGTACTCTGCAACGTAAATCCCGAGTTCCAAGAAAGTTTGTTTAGCAACTTACCCGTGGCAGACGGGCAGTAAGAGAGAGAAAATTTGAACTAAGCCTAATTTCGATTCTTGTTTGCCTAATACGAGATAAAACGTAATTGTAAGTAAAAAATTCGAAGTTCACAGAATGAATGAATGAATGAATGAATGAATGTTGTTTATACAGATGCTGTAATCCGACCAATATAAAACTTCAAATCACCGTGTGGTACGCTAGTAGTTCTACATAATATCTTTAAATAACAAAAGCTTCAGGAAAGTAAATAATAAAATTTCCTGTTTTCATCTCCAGGTGGCGTTAAGACGTCAAGTCGCTATGGTCTGACACCGTGGTTAGCCTGGTTCAAGTCCTGTTGATGGAAACATTTTCACCATCAGAATGTTGGCCGGCAGGATAAGAGAGGTGGTGGTATACACTATTTAATCACTAGATTCTGTTCCGAAGGTTTGGATTTAATTCCAAACCTCTGCGCAGTGTTCATAATGGTGTGAGAGCATAATACGCTTATTCGCCGTTGAATGGGGATGTTAAACCTTGAGCAGACACCTTAGTGTTATACGACAGAAGAAGGCAATGTGCCAACACCTGCTTTCAAGCCCCCCGTTGAAGTCAAATAGGAGGACCTTCACCAGGGAAACTAAACTTGTCCTCAGACACTCACGGCATTAAAATCCATACGATAAATGGATAACGCCTCCTCAATATTGCAGCGCTAATCCATATAGGTGTAGGAAGTGTCTAATGTTTTAAGAAAAACTTACTGTTCTGTAGTTTTTCATGCACATTTATCTTTCGTTCACGGTGCAATCTCGTCTCTAGACTTTCGTGTCCACTAGGCTACCCATAGTTACTTCTATTTCCATAGCGGAAGGACATTATGGACGCATACATTTTATCGTCTTTTTCTAAGTATTATCACGGTTGGAAATTAGTTCTTTCTTGGTTTAAAAACTAAACTTTCGTTTGGGATTTTCAATTCAATTATTGTAAGCAAGTTCTTCTTTATAATTATGTCTCTTGAAGATGCTTGTTTTTTTTTTTTTTTGCTAGTTGTTTTACGTCGCACCGACACAGATAGGTCTTACGGCGACGATGGGACAGAAAAGGGCTAGGAGTGGGAAGGAAGCGGCCGTGGTCTTAATTAAGGTACAGCCCCAGCATTTGCCTGGTGTGAAAATGGGAAACCACGGAAAAACATTTTCAGGGCTGCCGGCAGTGGGGTTCGAACCTACTATCTCCCGAATACTGGATACTGGCCGCTATTAAGCGACTGTAGCTATCGAGCTCGGTGATGCTTGTTGTTTAAAGAGGCCTAACATCTACTTCATTGGCCCCTACATTTCCATTGATTTGACGACGAACACCTGCACTGCCTTCGGTTGGATGGAATGAATTTAGCTGCTCAACTTGGATTTCATATATTGATTATTTGAGATATTACGAGTGTCATGGAACAATTTTCTAATCTGACTAAATGATTGTTGCGTTGCGCGTGGTGGATGACTGCCGTTATCTATTCCCCTTGCTGGCTCACTTGCAGCATGGTTCTTCCAGTAGCAGCTCCAGTCATATTGACAACAGACGACTAATGTGTCCAAAGGTGCAGAATAAGTCCCTTGACGAATATCACAAAAAAACGACCATTTTTACAAGCTTTTGTCAAGTATTTTTTTTTTTTTTTTACCAAGCACTCCATTCATACTTTCAAGCTAGCCCTTTCAGTTAAAATTACTTCGGTTCCCCGCCAAACTCTGAAATTCAATGGCTGTAAGTAAAGGCCAGTAGTCTCTTGGGGGTGGTAGGCGTAGATTTGAGGATTAACTGACTCTCCCATGGACTGCTGCACGTAGCCTTTTTGGAGAGTGAGCACTCGCTCTCAGTTTGGTAATCCTCCCAACCAAAGTTAGAACAAAAAATAAACACTGATGATCAACATAATTAGAAATAGAAACCATTTTGGCGAAATGGCGCTGTTGTCGGCCCGGCGAATGTGGTAGATGACATGGCATGTGACTGTGATGTCGTCCGACCTCGTAACGGCCATGTATGTGATAACTGAGCAAAGGATAGGTTGAACATGAGATCCCAGTGCATTTTATCACGGCCAGATTGTCAGTGCCAGATTTTAAGGCTATTCCATCTCCGTAGACGTTGAGGCACTGGGCTTTCCAAGTGCCATCGTGCCAGGTGTTCACCGTGAGTACCTCGATTCGGACGAAACCACTGCCACCGTGATCAATTGCCACAACGCACAACTTGTTTTGACAGAGGTCACCACCTGCAAGTTAGGATGCTAAGAGCGGGTAGATGTTTCAGAGTGCAGCAGGTCTCTCGCGAATTCAATGCTGGAAAATTGTGAGCGATCATATCATCCAGAAACACCTCGGAAAGGAGTAGGGAAGCCGCTGTGCGACTAGGTTCAGCGGATTTCACAAGGGATAAAGACTCACATGCGCAAACGACCACCACCAAGGGACTGTCAAAGATTGGAAAAGGCCTTCTGGACAGATGATTCGAGGTACCGATTTGTATATGCCGATGCCAGGTTGAGAGTGGGTTACGAAGAACATGAGGCAATCAGTTTCACTTGCAAGAAGGTCAAGTTCAGGCCATCGATAGTGGTGGCCTCGTATGATGACTGTTCACGTGGGTTGAGATAGGACAATAGGTACATCCTTCAACGTCCCTCACCTTCAAATGATACAGTAACCTGGTCTCGAATCATTCCCACCCATCTTCACGCCCTTAAAACCCTGCACGAGACAAGTACTTTCAACTGGTAAATCGCTCCCGAATTCTGGTCGACTGATTTGATGAACACTTCAGAGACTTGAAGACATCGTCCTTCACAGAAAGTTCATGCAACGTCTATCATGTAGAGATGCTGTCCAGAAGGATACGCATGTCTGGAACCCTGCTCCAACGAAATTTTGTGATTTGTGCGAGGCTGTGCAGCTGCGAGGATCAGTATGGCTCCCCAATATTTTTGTTGCCTTACAGAGTCCATGCCTTACCGCATGTTCACCATCATCAGAGCGAAAATGTGTTCTGAACGCTCCTAGCCGGGTATCTCTAATTCCATTGCTTATCAGTATAGTTTACAAGGTATTTCTGAAAACTTAAGCGATGACCTGTATATTTTTGTGTGGGGAAAATGTGGTCATCAGCTAATATAATTAAGAAGAAAAATTAAAGAATATTTAAGAAAAAAGGGACAATGAAAGACGGTAAAATTAAACGACTTCGATGGTCACGAAAATGTAATACGGTCATGTTTAGGAGACAATAAGAGTTGACGAACAGAGGCCGACGAAAAGATGAAAAGAAGGGCTGGCACAAGTAGAGCAGTACTCGACCTACAAGGGAACATCGTGGAAGTCACACCACATCTTATAAGTTTACAGCTCATGTCTAATGATTAGCAGAGAATACTTAAGATATATTCTACTGGTTCCACCGACAGTAAGTTCTCAAAAAATTAACTTTTTTAAAATTTTCAAAAGGAACCTTCAGTTTAGAACTGTAACGAAGCACGGGTATCTTGCTAGTATGTTATAAAATCAGAATTTGAAGTCTGTTTGCATGTCTGTGTATTCATAACTCGATAACCAAAGTAGCGCTTTTGATTGTTCTTCATATGCATCGCTTGTTGGCTACCTACCAACACACATTCAAGGAACAGAAACGTGGAACAAGGCAGAGGAAAACTTGCACCTGGACCTCTAAAAGTGAATTCTTTACCTAGGCGATTAGTCGTATTAAAATTGAGACCGCCAAGTAACTTACACGGAGAATTAAGTTTAATAGAAAGTGGTCTATATGCATTTTTCCTAGCTAACAGCTTTCCAGGAACATACGCGTCCATGTGTTTTGGTGCACGTTATATCCGATAAAAACAAAATAACAGATGTTATCAAACGTACAGCGTCATGCAATAAAGACAAATATGAAGCATGACAGGAGACAGGCACGGTCTGACATACTAAAGTGTCCACCTCCACAGTGTAACTGTTAGAGTTACTAGCTGGTGGATTCGATTCCCGGTACTGCCAGAAATTTAAAATTGGCAGTGGGGCTGTTATGAAGTTAAAATCGTGCACGTAGCCCACCTGCATTGAGGATGTGCCTAAAATGAGCTGCACCATCTCGGGACGAGGACACAGTTTTATTTCTAAAGTACATTTTCCGAAACAAGCAGGTGTTCCCCGGGCACGGGTTTGGATTTGCTAAAATTTTTGTAGAGAGCAAGGAGAGAATGTAATCACAGTTATATTCGACATTGTTACCAATAGTATTCACATCCTATTTCTAATGATGTCTGTATTGAACATGGGTGAAGCCACGTGCAACGTTAGTAGGCCTACTTGGCATACGTTTTTTGCTTTCTTTTTTTTCTGGCGGCTTAGCATCACGCTAATATATGACAGATTATCGGTGGTGTAAGGATGCAAGAGAGCTAGGATTGCGACCGTAGCGCCCATGACCTTACTATTAAGGTACAGTTCCAACATTTGCCTAGTGTGAAAATAAGAAACCACGGAATATCATCTTAAAGATGTCGATGGTGAGATTCAAGCGCATCATCTCCCGAATGCAAGCTCGCAGCCACGTGGTCTTAACAATACAGTCAACTCACTCAGTAATGTAAGAATGTGATGAGCATTTAGTACTACAGTAAGTACTATTATTATTAACGGCCCAAGTATTCTGGAAGATAGCTAGTCCTTCAGTTGCTGCAAGTACTTATCTCATATTGTAACCTGTTGCCGGTCGGGTTTGCCGGTGAACACCCTGTAATTCAAGCTGCATATAAAATGTTCGGGAAGTGATAACGTAACACAAAGAAGCCAGAAGTTACAAAAATAACTACCTTTAGTAACTTTCAAAGTACTATCCATTGGACACAATGAACTTTCGGCAATAAAGTAGGGGGGCCAAATTCCATCCCAGCACCTAATTCCGTCCCTCCTAAGTATTTCCAGTTTGCACGGTTGGTACCTAATATTTAGCCGCGCGCACACTCGTAGCCTCGTCCCGTTATCTTGTTGTGAGAGTTGGTTTTGTGCACCACGTTTAGTTTCCGTGTAGAAACCAAACCAAAACCAAAACCAAAACCAAACCCACGGCACTTAACGCCCTTGAAAGGGCTTTGGCCTGCCCAGCGACCGCTGCTCAGCCCGCAGGCCTTCGGGTTACAAGGGGCCGTGTGGTCAGCACGACGCATCCTCTCGGCCTTCATTCTGGACTTTTGAGACCGGGGCCGCCATCTCACCGTCAGATAGCTCCTCAATTCTAATCACGTAGGCTGAGTGTCGCCTTTGCTGACAGGACCTAGTGTTTACAGTGCACAATGTCTTCTGGTATAGGGTAGAGCAATTTTGTTACTTTCATAGATCTGTCTCTGTCTTATCCTTGGCTTTGACAATACGAAAGTGACTGAGGTATGAGCGATGCTAGTAATGCCAATCCTTATACAGTCAGTCCCTGCTATGAATGGTGTGAAAATGTTGCTCATAGGGTCGGTTGGTGAGTGCACTTCAGTGGGCTTGGCAGACTGGTATGTAATAGCAACTTTGCTTCAGTGAGGAAAGCAACGGGAAACTACCTCACTCCTCATTTCCCTAGTACGCCTCTTCAGTGATGCCTAGGCCATCTATGACAGCTGATGGCAGAGCTGTTGAGGTTCCCACCAGCGGTATCGCTGACGGACTGAACATACATACAGGCTGAGTGGACCTCGAACTAGCCCTCAAACCAAACCAAACCCCATGGCACTACAGCCCTTGAAGGGCCTTGGCCTACCAAGCGACCGCTGCTCAGCCCGAAGGCCTGCAGATTACGAGGTGTCGTGTGGTCAACACGACAAATCGTCTTGGCCGTTATCCTTGGCTTTCTAGACCGGGGCCGCCATCTCACCGTCAGATAGCTCCTCAATTCTAATCACGTAGGCTGAGTGGACCTCGAACCAGCCCACAGGTCGAGAAAAAAAATTCCCTGACCTGGCCGGGAATCGAACCCGGGGCCTCCGGGCGAGAGGCAGGCACGCTACCTCTACACCAAGCGGCCGGCTTTCCGTGTACAAGGAGGATTAATTGTTTTTCATGCTGAGCTAAGTCAGTACAGCATTCAAATTAAGAGCCAGATATTTTCTAGAGTGAACACATATGTATATGATATACTGGACTGCACTTAAGTCGTGTGGTCTAGTTCCTGGCGTGTAATCGCTACAGTGAGGTGGTTGGCGTGAGTTGATGTGCCGGCCATTATAATAAATTGGGGAATGCTCATAATTTAGTCCCCCTTCATTTTATTTGTTACTAGCTGATGTACCCGTGCTTCGCTACGAAATTCTACATTGTACACAGAATTCTAGGTTAGGTAGTGTACACGTTGTGAGCAAGATTGTATTAAATTGCATAGCTCTTAACGTTACCCTAGAAACGTGACGGGGAAGTCACCAAACGTCTTTTCTCATATGAAGACTGGGTTGGGAAATTGTCATTGTAACGGTAGGCCCGCTTGCCTACTATCAATCAGAATCAAGTTGGGAAGTTTTCATTATAATTTGTATGCACTCGATCTCCACCTGCCTTTTTGTATCCTCAGAAAGACTTTCTGAGTAGTTTTCCCAACTGAAATGGACATAGGTCATTACAATGACGTCAGTAGGAATGGCACGATTAAAAGCAATACTTTCATATGAAATAATCGATGAAATGAAAAACCACACATTTTCTCACTTTTAAGGAACAGTGCTACACTGCTGATCTAACAGTCAAAAGTTCCAGAGCTGGAATGACCAAGCCGCAGACAGCCGAGATTCGTGAACACTCTTCGTCCTTTTTCGGAGGCGGAGGGGTCGAATAGTGGAGGGTCCCAGGCCAAAAACTACGCTCTTTTGCAAATCTTTTTCCTAGGAGTAACCGATGAAGCGGAAAATCTCACTTCACTACACTGGTGGCGGAAAGAACTAACTGACTTGGAGGCAAATGCTTCCCCCTCTTCACTGCTAATTTGGAATAAAATGAAAGTAGAATTTAATAAAAGTGAAGAGTAAGAAGCTTTTCTTAAGAGACAGCTCTTTTCAGGGTTGAAATTTAAGTTATTTAGTGAACTGAGGTGCTATAATTTGGAATAGGGCTAAATTGTAATTCTAGACCAGGTTATACTACTAAGTGAACCTTTGCCTTAAATGTGCACACTGCTCATACAAAACAGCGCGTTAGAGTAGGGATCGAATAGCTGGCATACTATGATGAACCAGTGTGTTACGCACCAGCAGTATCAAGAAATGTATGAACCAGAGGAATGGCATGCTAAAGAAAAATTTTTCTAACTCCCCAGCTATTTCCTGCCAATATTCAGTCACGCTGTTATACTCGGTACGCAACAGTAATCCCATCTATCGGAGTTCATTACTTTTTTTTGCTAGGGGCTTTACGTCGCGCCGACACAGATAGGTCTTATGGCGACGATGGGATAGGAAAGGCCTAGGAGTTGGAAGGAAGCGGCCGTGGCCTTAATTAAGGTACACCCCCAGCATTCGCCTGGTGTGAAAATGGGAAACAACGGGAAACCATTTTCAGGGCTGCCGATAGTGGGATTCGAACCTACTATCTCCCGGATGCTATCGGAGTTCAGTGGCAGCATAAGGGACAAAGAACATCACAACAAACAATGGTTAATATATGTTTATCAATTTTAAGAACTTTCGATATTGTAGGCCTTCACATTTAGTTTCTTTTCCGATTCTGAAATACTATTCTTATCATAGTCGGTACGGTAAAACTGAATAAAATAAAATGATCGGAAATTGTGTTCTCTCTAACTTTTGTTCTGTAGTACTTTTCGATAGGACCAATAACATAGGTACTTAAAAATTAAATATGTGATGCCTTCCACTAAACTACATATCCATCCAGGGTGAATACAATTTTTATAGCTTATACTGTACTGTAGTTTCTAATTCCCCGACTCTATATACAGATTTTTATTCAATTCTGTTCACTCATTTTCTCGTGGCTCGGCGTTGATGTGGACTTAGCAACAAAAATACAAATTCATGAATATCTCTGTTATAATAGCCGGTACCGTAAAAATGTATAACACATAAATGATCGGAAATTCAATTTTATTTAATTATGTAATATTTATCGATAGGACCACTAATAATATAAATATTTGAGAATTAAATTTCAGGCCTTCCCCTAAACTACCATTTCACTCAGCGTGAACAAAATAATTTATATCCTAGATTGTAGCGGTTCATCCCACGACTTTGTATACCGATTTCCAATAAATTCCCTTCAGCCGTTTTCTCGTGATGCATGTACATACATACAGACAGACAGACATTACGGAAAAGTTAAAAATGCATTTCCTTGTTACTGTGGACATGAGCGGTACAAAAATCATCATCATCATCATCATCATCATCTGTTTACCCTCCAGGTTCGGTTTTTCCCTCGGACATAGCGAGGGATCCCACCTCTACCGCCTCAAGGGCAGTGTTCTGGAGCTTCAGACTCTTGGTCGGGGGATACAACTGGGGAGTATGACCAGTACCTCGCCCAGGCGGCCTCACCTGCTATGCTGAACAGGGGCCTTGTGGAGGGATGGGAAGATTGGAAGGGATAGGCAAGGAAGAGGAAAGGATGCGGCCGTGGCCTTAAGTTAGGTACCATCCCGGCATTCGCCTGGAGGAGAAGTGGGAAACCACGGAAAACCACTTCCAGGATGGCTGAGGTGGGAATCGAACCCACCTCTACTCAGTTGACCTCCCGAGGCTGAGTGGACCCCGTTCCAGCCCTCGTACCACTTGTCAAATTTCGTGGCAGAGCCGGGAATCGAACCCGGGCCTCCGGGGGTGGCAGCTAATCACGCTAACCACTACACCACAGAGGCGGACCGGTACAGAAATACCATTCTTTTCAAATTCTGAGCAACGTACAGACAAAACTCTTATTATATATAGAGAGGTTTTGGAAGCTTATTGTTATTTTCAGATGGTAAAACGCACATAGTTGGATAAGGAGGCTATGAAAACAGCTATTAAGGCAGTGGAGGACAATATAATGGGTTAGAAATATGCAACTAAAGCGTTTAACATCCCAAGAAGAACGCTGAAAGAGTATGTTAAAAATAATACCAAGAAAACATTTTTCATAATGGCCTTCAGGTAACTCATTATAGGGAAAGTGTTTGGTAATGTTAGAAAGGAAAATATATTAAAATTAATTGTACATTTCATAAACTTGGTGGGGGACAATATTACGAACACATTTTTGGTTGTTTCGTTTTTCTAGTGTTTTTGTCAAATATTAACTACCTTACGATATGACAGTTTCATTGTAATTTGCCCGTAAGTGGAGAATGTATTCAGTAATATGTTTACCAATGTCTAGTCTTGCCCATTATATTCCTGAATTTCTACACGTTCAAATCTGCTAATGGGACGAAATATGGGCCGCCTACCTTATGTATAAATATGCTGAAAACTAGCAGCGGAGGTGTCTTCTGGAATCGATCAATGCACTGAACATCACACGTTTTTGAATGTCTGATATGTCAGTACGATGTGTGCCTTTCAGGCGGGGACACAAATGAAAGTCTGCAGGCGTTACATTCGGAAAGCGCTGGATGTTCGAGGAAAGTTACATGCCACTTAGCCAAGAAGTTGCGCACACAGATTGCAGTGTGTGTGCGCGGGCGTTGTCGTGTAGGAGGTTCCACTACCCAGTTCTGTACAACTCTGGGCGACCACGCAGAGGCGCAGCTGCAATCGTTTCAAAACATTCTCGTAGAATGCGGCGTTCTTATTTTGACCCTTCGGTACGAATTCCTGGTGGATTATGCCACTGCCTTTAGAAAAAGTGATCAACATTGTCTTGATCTCGGATTTTTGGAGGCGATTCGTTTCGGGACGTGGGGAGCCCGGTGGACACCATGAAATTGATCGTCGCTTGGTCTCCGGATAAGACTGGTAGCACCAGCTCTCATCGTCTGCCATAATGCTTGTCGGAAAAGTTGGTTCTTGGTCACGGGTAACAACGACATCCCCAGTAATTTCCATCTATGTTGCCTTCTGCTCGTCTGTTAATGTGCGTGGCACAAATGAAGAACAGATATTCCTCTTACCCAAATTGAAGTGAATAATTTTGTTCACGCTGTCAGTGCTAATCCCTAATTCTCCTGCTACACTTCTCAGAGACACTTTGCCAGAATCTGTTGAACTTGCTCGATGTTTCCCGCTCTTGTGTACGTTGACGGTCGACCCGGACGTGACTCATCATCGAGAGAGTTTAACCAGTCATCAACTTACTTTCTGCTGATGGCTTCTGTTCCGTACACTTGCACAGCCATCGCATCGGTCTACGTCACTTTTTCCCGAATTTGTAACAAACCTAGATGACACAACTCTTCACAAGCACTACGTTCGACTGACCGCAGCAGCATAACCTGCTTCACCTTCGCGTGTTCAGAGCTACGGGTAAATGAAATGAAATGGCGTATGGCTTTTAGTGCCGGGAGTGTAAAAGGACATGTTCGGCTCGCCAGGTGCAGGTCTTTCGATTTGACACCCGTAGGTGACCTCCGCGTCGTGATGAGGATGAAATGATGATGAAAACGACATATACACCCAGCCCCAGTGCCAGTGAAATGAAGCAATGATGGTTAAAATTTCCGCCCCTGCCGGGAATCGAACCCGGCACCCCTGTGACCAAAGGCCAGCACGCTAACCATTTAGCCATGGAGCCGGACAGAGCTACGGGTTATTTCTTCTGATGTCTCTCCATTCACATGACCGGGCGAGTTGGCCATGCAGTTAGGGGAGCGCAGATGTGAACTTGCATGCGGGAGATAGTGGGTTCGAATCCCACTGTCGGCAGCCCTGAAGATGGTTTTCCGTGGTTTTCCATTTTCACTCCTGGCAAATGCTGGGGCTCTACCCTAATTAAGGCCACGGCCTCTTCCTTCCAACTCCTAATGCTCTCCTATCCCATCGTAGCCGTAAGACCTATCTGTGTCAATGCGACGTAAAGCCACTAGCAGGAATAATTCTATTCACATTCACATGCACATGCACGCCGTGTTACTACAGTTTATCATTGCGATATCGGTCCATTCATCGTACTTTTTAGGTACACCTCTTATTATCAATTCCCTTCTTCACCGTGATTTTTTGTTAAGAAGTACAGTACGTGTTCTCCAAAATGTAATGATTTAGATGATCCATGATGATAGGTAACGTGTTCACGCTGTTTCATTCCTACCATACGCAATGATAAGGAAAGTGTAAAAGTGAACATCCCAGTTTCATAGCTCTAAAAGGACAGGAGACAATCTCGCTCCTAATTATATATCGGGCGATTAAAAGTCGTTAAACATTTTTTCGAACAACATTTGATCATCATGTATGTACAATTGGTAGACAACGCAATCGTCTTCGTCGTCGCCGTCACCGTCGACCTTGACTCGTTTACGAGTAATTAACTTCTTCCAAATAAATTCACATCTCTCTGTGGAGGTACTTTCGATGGTTTAACTGACCAATTCTAGCGTCTAAACATATTGCACAGAATTTGTTGGAGCAGGGCGTGATTGGCCTGCGTGGAGTTTTCGTGCTTCTCTCCTGGCCTCTTCACATCTGCGCCGTTCCCCTTCAAACAGACTGAGAGCAGCGGGGATGAACCGGCGCCAAACTGAACGGTCTTGAGCAAGCGTGTTCCAGATTTGCGGACTGAGACCTGTCATCTTCACAGTGTGTTTAACCTGGTCTTTGTAGCGCTTTATGGAGGCTCCACGAAGTGTGGTGCTGGGACAAATCTCACCATACAGGATTTGGCGTGGAAATCTGGTATCACTCATCCGACGGAGATAACCAATCCATCTAAGCTGATGACAAATGCTGGACGATTCTATGCTCTTGGCATGCGTTTTCTCAAGGAAAGCAATGATGGTGAGATGGTCTTCTCTTTTGATCCGAAAGATGGATCGGAGTTCTCGTTTGTGTAAGCGCTCAAGCTTTTTCAAGTCACGTCAGCAAAGGGCTCAAGTTTCACAACCATATAGCAAAGTTGTGATGACAACAGCGTGGTACTCCATGTGATAGACAGGAAAGTATTAGAAGTAGGACTATTAGGCAGTACCATATGGCTGATAAAGCAGGCATGAGGGAGTTCATGAAAAGTAACTATGATCGGTGGAAGACGATAAATAAAAATGTAAACAGACTCTGGGATGGGTTTAAAGCGGGAGATAGTGGGTTCGAATCCCACTGTCGGCAGCCCTGAAGATGGTTTTCCGTGGTTTTCCATTTTCACTCCTGGCAAATGCTGGGGCTCTACCCTAATTAAGGCCACGGCCTCTTCCTTCCAACTCCTAATGCTCTCCTATCCCATCGTAGCCGTAAGACCTATCTGTGTCAATGCGACGTAAAGCCACTAGCAGGAATAATTCTATTCACATTCATATGCACATGCACGCCGTGTTACTACAGTTTATCATTGCGATATCGGTCCATTCATCGTACTTTTTAGGTACACCTCTTATTATCAATTCCCTTCTTCACCGTGATTTTTTGTTAAGGAATGGTAAAGACCCACTTCATTATAACAGAGAAGTAAAGAGACTTAGAAGGAGATGCAGAGTGGAAAGAAATGGCGTTTGAAATGGATGTGGATTTAAGGAGAAATTGAAGGAAATTACTAAGAAATTGAATCTAGCAAAGAAGTCAGCTAAGGATAACATGATGATAAGCATAATTGCCAGTCATACAAATTTTAATGAAAAATGATAGGGTACTTATAGGTACTTTAATGCAGAAACCGTTTCCAAGAAGGACATTCCAGGAATCATTCATGAACAAAGGGAATGTGTATGTGAGAATCTTCAAATGGCAGAAGTGTTCAGTCAGCAGTATGTAAAGATTGTTGGTTACAAGGATAATGTACAGGTAGAGGAGGTTACTAATGCTAAAGAAGTATTAAAATGTACCTATGAAATCAATGACATTTACAGTAAGATACAAAAGTTGAAAACAAGAAAAGTGGCTGGAATTTGTACGATTTCTGGGGATATACTAAAGACAATGGGTTGGGATATAGTACCATATCTGAAGAACTTATTTAATTATTGTTTGTATGAAGGAGCTATACCGAATGAATAGAGAGTTGCTATAGTTGCCCCTGTGTACAAAAGAAAGGGTGATAGGCATAGACCTGAAAATAACAGGCAAGTCAGTTTTACATGCATTGCATATAATCTTTGGGAAAGCATTCTTTCTGATGATATTATAAATATTTGCGAAATTAATAACTGGTTCCATAGAAGGGAGTTCGGGTTAAGAAAGGTTATTCCACTGAAGCTCATCGTGTAGGATTCCAACAAGTTATAGCAGATATCTGGGATTCAGGAGGTCAAATGGACTGTATCGCGAAAGACCGGTCTAAAGCTTTTGACAGGATAGATCATGGGAGACTACTGGCAAAAACGAGTGCAATTGGATTAGACAAAGGAGTGACTGGATGGATTGCTATATTTATATACAATAGACCTCAGAGAATTAGAGTGGGCGGAGCTTTATCTGACCCTGTAATAATTAATAGGGGAATTCCTCAAGGCAGTGTTATTGCGCCCTTATGTTTTCTCATTGTTATCGCTGTTGTGTGAGTCATCAGTACATAGACTGGTTGGAATCAACTCTCCATGCCACCCTATCCCGTGCTAAACATTTTATTTTGACGTAACTATTGCATCCTACACCTGCTCTAATCAACTTGTCATATTCATACCTTGGTCTACCACTACGTTATTACCGCCTACACTTCCTTCGAAAAACAACTGAACAAGTCCTGGATGCCTTAAGGTGTGTCCTATCATTCTATCTCTTCTTCTCGTCAAATTTAGCCAAATTGATCTCTCTCACTGATTCATTTAGTATCTCTTCATTCGTGATTCGATCTATCCATCTCACCTTCAGCATTCTTCTGTAAAACCATGTTTCTAAAGCTTCTCTTCTCTTTCTTTCAGAGCTAGTTATCGTCTATGTTTCACATCAATGCAATGCCACGCTCCAGATGGAAGTCTTCAGAAACATGTTTCTAATTCCTATATCAATGTTTGAAGTGAGAAAATTTCTTTTCTTAAGAAAGCTCTTTCTTGCTTGTGCTATTCTGAACTTTACGTCCTCCTTACTCCTACCATCGTTAGTTATTTTACTACCCAAGTAACAATATTCATCTACTTCCTTTAAAACTTAATTTCCTAATCTAATATTTCCTGCATTACCTGCCTTCGTTCGACTGCACTCCAGTACTTTTGTTTTGAACTTATTTATTTTAATTTTGTACTCCTTACCCAAGACTTCGTCCATACCATTCAATAGCTTCTCGAAATCTTCTGCAGTCTCCGATAAAATAACAATATCATCGGCAAATCTCAAGGACTTGATTTCCTCTTCTTGGATTGCGATTCTCTTTCCAAATTCCTCTTTGATTTCCTTTACTGCCAGTTCTATGTAGACATTGAAAGGGAGTGGGATAAACTTGAGCCTTGCCTAACTCCTTTCTGGATTGCTGCTTCTTTTCCAAAGCCCTCGATTCTTATGACTGCAGACTGATTTTTATACAGATTGGAGATAATTCTTCGTTCTCGGTATCTGATCCCAATCACCTTCAGAATCTTAAATAGCTTGGTCCAGCCAACATTATCCAGTGCTTTTCTAGATCTACGAACGCCATGTATGTGGGCTTGTCCTTCTTAATTCTATCCTCTAGGATCAGGCGTAAAGTCAGGATTGCTTCACGTGTTCCTACATTTATTCTGAAGCCAAATTGATCTCCCAACTCAGCTTCTACTTGTCTTTCCATTATTCTGTAAACAATACGTCTTAAAATTTTGCAGGCATGAGATACTAAACTAATGGTTCGGTAGTTTTCACACTTGTCAGCACCGGCTTTCTTGGGATTAGGTATAACCACATTCTGCCGAAATCGGATGGCACTTCTCCTGTTTCATACATCTTACACACTAAATGGAATAACCTTGCCATGCTGGTTTCTGCTCAGGCAGTCAGTAATTCACAGGGAATGCAATCAATTCCAGGTGCTTGTTCCTATTTAGGTCTCTCACAGCTCTGTCAAACTCTGACCTCAAAATTGGGTCTCCCATTTCATCAGCATCAACACCCTCTTCTTGTTCCAGAACCAAATCGTCTACATCTTTATCTTGATACAATTGTTGGATATGTTCCTGCCATCTTTCTGATTTGTCTTCTTTCCCTAGAAGTGGCTTTCCATCTGAGCTCTTAACAAAGGTTTCGTTGATTTTCCTGTATGCAGCATCTATCTTTCCTTGGACTTTACAACCTTCGATATCCTTGCACTTCTCTTTCAGCCATTCTTTCTTAGCTACCTTGCACTTTCTATCCACTTCATTCTTTAATCTCCTGTATTCATTTCTGCCTTCTTCGTTTCTAGCATTCTTGTATTTTCATCGTTCATGAATCAGGTCTAGTATCTCCTGAGTCATCCATTGATTCTTAGTTGATCTTTTCTTCCTTCCTAACATTTCTTCAGCAGCCTTACTGACTTCATTTTCCATGACTATCCACTCTTTCTCTATTCGTTTTCCTTCATCCTTTTCATTTAGTCCTTGTGCAACATGTTCCTTGAAACAATCCCTCACACTCTTTTCTTTCAACTTGTCTAGATCCTATCTTCTTGTATTCCTTCTTTTCTTCAATTTCTTCAACTTCAGATGGCATTTTATGACCAACAAGTTGTGGTCAGAGTCCACGTCTTTATTCATGAACTCCAGGAATGATAGTAGTCCAAATGCTGCAAGGGCAGCATCAAATCTCTTCACCACATCTTGCTCACAGTTACAGCGCACAGACAAGGTACTACCCAAGTATGGAAAATGGTCTACGTGCTCCGGTGGAGTATCTAAGATGGAGATGTTGAAATGTGGATGGGTTGTGTCTGGTGATGGTCGTGCGAGGACCTTGGTCTTTTGAACGTTAATGGCGGGACCAAAACGATCACATGTGAATATTCACTTACGAGTATATACAAACATATGGGTTGGCAGCACAAAGCACATGAAACTCCTTTGCTCGACAAGTACAGGACATCGGTTGAGGTCATACCGGTAGATTGTTCTCAGGTACAGGAATAGGTAAACTACAAACGAGGCACAGCTGCAAAATTAGTTACTGATCAGGTGGTCACGCGAGGAGGACTGTAAAGGGATCCATTTCTGTGGGCGAAATCACACAACCGGTCAACGTTCTCACCAGGATATGTATGCATACTGAAAGAAGACCAAAAAATAATTTCTACTAAAGAAAATTTGTTAACTTTAATACGGGAAACATTGATTACTGTCCACCAAGTGTGGAAATGGTGCAGTTAATTTTCAGAGGGTCGAACGACTTTGAAGATGAAGGAGACAGGAGCGGCTGTTCAACAATATGAGACAAATTCGTTAAAACACTGATGAAATGGAACGGGAGAACAAACGTGCACATTTAATCATTTCGAGGTCTTCAACGAATTCAATATTCTCTATTGTCAAGGAAAGGAGCGAATCATTTTACGCTATGACAAATGATTGAATAACTTTAGTGATGTTCGAATAACACAGCAGTGATCCCGAAATCATCTTCTCTGTCTTGACCTTTATTTACCTGTTCACCGAAGTCCATGTTATAGAAACTTACACCATATCAAAGGTATTTCTTGGATCACTACAGGCACTCCGGTTCACTTAGAATTTTTACAAGGTTCAAGGCTGCATGTCTTTCTTTATGCTAAGTGACATTTCATGATAAAAATTTATTGAAACCTCGTTCGTCCGGATGGAAAGCCAACAGCTACGGCTCTGAACGAAACACGTCCCCTGAACAGAGATATGTTAGCAACGTGTGGCCTTTTGAGAGGCCTGGTGCAGGTTTTTCGAGCTGACGAAAATGAATTCTAATAACGAAGACAGCACAAATCCCCAGGGCCCAAGTCATAGAGCCGGACAACAACGTTAATATAAGACCTTCAATACATTTGTGCTTCAATTCTAATTGGCATGTTATTAAGTTGGAAGCTATCAATATTGCAGAATTGCTTTGTTACCGTTAAGTTTTCTAGATACAAATTTATGAAACACTAGAACATACCAGAAATAGAAAACAGTTTATGAATAATTGAATTAAAATGTTATATTCTATACAGATATTCTGAGATTCTTTCAAACAACTAAATAGCGCGTGTTTATTTGTAGAATATTGGTTACATTGTGTAAATTTCTCACTGAATCCAAATGGGTGTTATTATGATCAACTGAAAAAGTAAAGTTAACGTTGCAATTCTCTGTTCAGTAGCTTAATATGCCAATATGTTTCTTGAACTTATCTTGGTACAGCTTAGTCGGTGTACTTCCGTTTCTCAGTGAGGTTCAGCTTACTCTATTCTTAATAAACTGTTCTCTTTTTCACATTATTTTGTTCTAGTGTTTCTAAATTTGTATCTTGTGTTTAACAGACGAGAAACTTAAAGTTTGTATGAGCATCAACTGGTGCACAATTTTCTAATCAAATACTTTTCCGCCGGCCTGGGTGGCTCAGACGGTTAACTTGGCAGGTTCGATCCTGACTCAGTCCAGTGGAACTTTAAGGTGCTCAAATACGTCAGCCCCGTGTCGGTAGATTTATTGGCACGTGAAATCACGCCTGCGAAACTAAATTCTGGCACCTCGGCGTCTCCAAATACGTGGGACGTGAAAAAGAAACATTATTATTATAAATATTTTTCCTAAACATACTGACGGTATTTGTGTAATTCTTCTTCTTCTCCTTATTATTATTATTATTATTATTATTATTATTATTATTATTATTATTATTATTCTCACATTTATTTGGTATTCAGTACTTGAAAAGCTTTCCACTCTTTGATATTTTTGTACATTTATCAACAAACTCAACAAGCTTTTCATGTTGTCACAAATCACAAATATACAATATAGGCCATTTAGAAGATTAAATTCATTCGTAACTTCGGAAACAACATCAACTCTCATGCAAAATTCACTTTCAAATTCTAAACTTTATATTGATGTGTAAGACAAATACGACGAAGTTTGACGAACAGAATATCAAATATACATACAGCGGGACTTGCAGAACAATAGTCGATAGTCAGTGTCCCTGGATTGTATAAGCCAACTTACTCCCCAATAACTGATGGCTTGTCCCTTTCAATATGAAAACGTCGCACTGAGCAATATCCTGGAAATGGATACACGATATTCAGTCACTAAAAAATAAGACAAGAAGAACTGAAAATAGCACGTCCAGAGAGAATGATTTGGGAGCGGCCAACGTGAAAATACAATATAGAAAATCGTTGAGCCACTGACATCAGTTGCTGTGTTGGTAGTCCATGCTAGACCATGTAATTCCACACACGTGACTTTGGAGAGGTACAAACAATGGTTCACCTTACGAACAGCAGCAAGTGTGAATTAAGCTGGCGTGGTGATACCACAGCAAATGACTTGCTCAAATGTTGAACAGATACCGCTTTATGTTTCTGTGTTTGAGTCGTACTTTATTTTGCTATTTGCTTTACGTTGCACCGACACAAATAAGTCTTATGGCGACGATGGGATAGGAAAGGCCTAGCAGTTGGAAGGAAGCGGCCGTGGCCTTACTTAAAATACAGCCCCAGCATTTGCCTAGTGTGAAAATGGGAAACCACGCAAAGCCATCTACAGGGCTACCGACAGTGGGATTCGAACCACTATCTCACGGATGCAAGCTCACAGCCACGTGCCTCTGACCGCACGGCCAACTCGCCCGGTGAGTAGTACTTATTATTACGATGATAATGTTATTTTGTACTGTAAGTGAATGTAATAAGTTTCTTTCCTCTTTTGGTGGAGACCTATCTGTTTCTTTTGGTACCCTTATTTTTGTTCCATCATTTAACGCTCTTCTTTTGTTTTATTCCCTTTCATTGAGTCATATGTCTTCACTATAATAGTCACCAGAAACTCCTCCCGTCTTCCAATGGGAGCAAATTTTAATTTTTGTTGATATACCTCACACGGTTTCCTTATGGACAATATCGTTTACATATCGTCGCTGCCGGGGCAAAACCTCCTATGTGAAATATTTTTGCTTAGAACTTTGGCCGGTAAGGTTCTGTCATCTAAGGTGCAATATTGTGTGAACGTTGTCAAGGCATTCTCGCTCTTCGTAATGTATGTGCTGCGGGTCAGTATATCTCCAAAAATATTATCACATAGGAGGTTTTGTCCTGGCAACGACGATATATTTCCGGTGTAGCGCTGCGGTTGCGGTGTTAAGCATGCGCAAAGGCTTCCTTCATTTGTTAACACTCCACATGCCACGTTGAACTCATTCACATAACGTGGCTATCTTGCAGCGTGCGTTTTTAATCTTCAAGGCATTAGAACAACCCACCGACTGTGAGATACGGTTCATGATTCTTTTTTTTTTTGAACGCTCGAAGGTTGATTGTTGGAAGCGCTGATGGAAGGTTGGCTGTTGGAAGTGTTCTCCCTTTTCATAGTGATAAATTATTAATATCTATGGAAAGTTGGTTAATTTTGTGTGCGTGTGATCCATTTAGTGAAATAAATATAGATTCTCTCTAGGAGTTAAGTTCTTATGTTACGAACACATGTTATGTGACCCTCTTAGACTGATTCTGGTGGTTCGGTCAGCTTCCTCTTCGAACGCTAGCGCTCTGCCACGTCCGGGGAGCCATCTGGTGACGAATGACGAATGCAAGCTCACAACTGCTCGTTCCTCACCCCACGGCCATCTCGTTCGGTAATTGCTGTTTAGGATTGTAGAGTAACTATTGTTATTATATAGTACCTTGCTTGTTCTTTTCTGCTTGCAAGTAATAATAATAATAATAATAATAATAATAATAATAATAATAAAAAACCGAGCTCGATAGCTGCAGTCGCTTAATTGCGGCCAGTATCCAGTATTCGGGAGATAGTAGGTTCGAACCCCACTGTCGGCAGCCCTGAAAATGGTTTTCCGTGGTTTCCCATTTTCACACCAGGCAAATGCTGGGGCTGTACCTTAATTAAGGCGAAAGGGCGCTTCCTTCCCACTCCTAGCCATTTCCTGCCCCATCGACGCCATAAGACCTATCCGTGTCGGTGCTACGTAAAGCAACTAGCAAAATGATAATACTAATACTAATAATAATAATAATAATAATAATAATAATAATAATAATAATAATAATAATAATAATAATAATAATAATAATAACCTTTCTATACATATATGCATTTAGTGTAGCTACACATTTCTATAGTTTGCCTATTATTCCTCTTATTTTATAATTAGGATACGTCTAACAGCGGTCAGTGACAAGTTGTGATAGCCGAGCGTGCTGAAAGCTAGAGGAACCAACCGCAGCTCGTTAATCGGAGGTTCGAGTCCGATGTATCCCGAATATTTTATTGAATTTTCTTGTGGTAGTGCACTTATTGCGCAGATCATTTGTTTTATATATTTTCTCACAATTTCTTTCAAATCATTTAAGAAAAGGCTAAGGGAAACAACAGATAGGGAATCTGCCACCTGGGCGACCGCCCCAAATGCAGATCAATATTGATTGAAGTAGAATAATTTTATCAGTTGTTTCTTGCTTGGGTTATTGTCGTGAAATCTTTGTGTAGTATACATACATCTCCTCCATATGACATAATGTATACTTCTAATCACAGCATACACTATTTTATTTCAATCAATATTGCCATTATTTTACATTTCTTTGGAAAGATTAGAAAAAAGGCTGGAGGGGGCAGGTGTAACGACTGTGGGTGTCAGTGAGAATTGAGCAAGATGAGATAGGAGTTAGCGAGATAGCGGAGGATGAGGTCTGTGACGGAGGATGAGAATGTTAACTACTGCAATGTTCACCAATAATGCACACACCGTTATCTGTCTTGTCAGTGAAATACCGTATATTCCCTTGAACTAATTATTAACAAAATTTACAAGGCAATCACATTATTTATAGGCCTATAATTATTTATTCATCCGTTAGAAGTGCTACAGATCTTGCAATTCTAGGTAGGCCTACTTTATGCGAAAATGAATATAACAACTGCAGAAGTTACATATCCGTGTAATAAACTGCCTGTATAAGAACACTACCAACACTACTATAGATATTTAAAACAATAAAAACAAGAATGTTACTTTCTATTTCTCCCAACACAGATCCGTAACAAAGTAAGTCTAACCTACGTAAACTAGAGTACGTAATCTATCAAACCCAATGGAACTAATCAACTTAAAATTTAAATAAATGTCACCAATAGTAATTATCACCAACAAACAATAAAAGTATATACACTACTCGATTTGTTAATAGGCAACTTGATGTTAATGGGAGTGAACAGACCTGGCAAGGCCGACGCCGATGCGGAATTATTTCATACAATAATCAGCTATGTGGTGAACGACACAGGAAATAATTTTATTGTTTCTTGTTTTTTAAATTGCTTTACGTCACACCGGCACAGTTAGGTCTTATGGCGACGATGGGGTGGGAAAAAGCTAGGAATGGGAACGAAGCGGCCGTGGCCTTAATTAATGTACAGCCCAAGGATTTGCCTCGTGTGAAAATGGAAAACCACGGAAAATCAACTTCAGGACCACCGACAGCGGGGTTCAAACCCACTGTCTCCCAGATGCAAGCTCAGAGCTGCGCACCTCTAACCACTCAGCCAACTCGTCCGGTGAACTTCATTGTAGCGGATGATCTGAATTCACCAAATGTTAACTGGGAAAGGAATGCGAACGACAGAAAGCATGACCAAAAACAGGTGAATAAGTTAATAAGTAGAGTGAATCAGAAATTGACGGAACCAACTAGAGGGAAAAATATTCTAAACGTGGTGCTGATAATACCAGAGGAACTCTATAGAGAAAATGAAGTGATAAATGATATAAATTATTATGACACTTTTTGTCGTAGTTAAAAATAAATATAATAGGAGGGAATGTTGTAAAAGTAGGGCTATTAGGCAATGCCATACGGTTGGCAAGAGAGGCATGGGGAATTAAAAACACAATTATGATCAATGTAAAATGGTAACTAAAAATGTAAACAGCTTATGGGATGGGTTTAAAGCAATTGTTGAGGAATGTGAAAACAGTTATGTACCTACTCTGCAGAAAAAAAATGCACCATCCTTAAATAATATGTTTAGGGGCATCATGTGAATACTGAGTGGTGGTTGTGTTCGTGATTCATTTGTCACGGATCAGATGGCGCTCAGGTGGCCTGTCCGAGCGCACTCTCAGTTGACTTTGCAGGCAGTAACTGTGCTGAGTTTAGACGTGAGCAGTGTTTACAACATTCATTCTGGGGTACAAACATACCCTGCCGACGAGTACGTGCTCCTGTTGAACAACGGGGTCGCATTGTGAGCCTGCGGGAAGTTGGATGGACGTATAGATGGATGGTTGCACATGTTGGACACAATCTATCGGTGGTGTGTCATTGCTTTCAGCAGTTCTCTATGGACCAATCCCACACCCGGTTCCGGGCGTCCGGGTAGTACAGACGCACATCAAGATCGACGCAATGTGCGAGCAGCGGTGGCCGACTGAACATCATCTAGGAACTAGATCTGGTCACATGTTTCACCTGTTGTGCCACCAAGGACCATTGGGAACCGTCTGCTTGCAGCAGGATTACGATCACGTGTGCCTCTGGCCAGGCTACCACAGGCACAACGACACCCCAAAGCAAGGCTACTTTGGTGTCGTGAAAGAGTTTACTGGAGAGGGGAATGGCGCTCTGTTGTCTCCAGTGATGAGAGTAGGTTCTGTCTGTGTCCAGTGATGGACATACACGTGAGTGGCCTATTCCAGAGTGCATTCGCCCACGATACCCAGGTCCCACCCCACATTTCATGCTGTGGGGGCCATCAGTTACATCTCACGGTCACAGTTGTTGTCCCGTGTTACTGTCATTTCTTCGACAGGAAGGTGATGTGATTTTTCAACAGTACAATGAACGTCCACATACAGCTGCTGCGACGCAACATGCTCTACGTGGTATACATCAACTGCTCTGCTCAGCAAGATTAACGCATCTCTCGCCAAGTGAACACTGATGGGACATGATCAAGTGACTACTTACATTTCTCCAGAGCCTGCAAGAACATTGCCGAATTGCATCAAAAGTTAGAAGATGCTCGGTACAATCTATCGCTGGATGCCATTTGGCACTTGTGTGAGCGTTTGCATGCGCGAATACAACCACCAGACGGGGTTACACTGTGAAATGGTGCGACTGTTTCGGCACCATTTACAGTGACATGTGTTTAACATTTGGTCTGAATTTGTAATCGTATACTCCTGCAATGGGCATATGGCCCTGAAGTTAACTCAGTCTGCACCAAAAATGAGTACCAGATTAATTCCTGTAGGCAAAGGCGGCCCGACGTAGGGCTAACTCCTTTTCGAGTGCCATGGTTACGGGGAGTAGAAGCCTTAACGTTCCTCATTTCCAAGGGTATTCATTGCCTGTACGGAGATGACTTTGCTTTGCTATACTCCCGCAATGACGAACTACCTGTCACATCGTATTTGAATAAAATGACCTAGTCCTTGAGGATGTTGCATGTTGTTTACCGGCAGTGTATAAAAGTGATGAGGAATGATAATGGCCCATTATATAACAACGAAATAAATAATTTTAGAAGAAGGTGTAGATCGGAAAGAAATATAGTTAGAAATGGTTGCGAGAGTAAGGACAGAATGAAGAAACTTACTAGAAAATAGAATTTAGGAAAAAAAGTTAAGGATAACATTATGACAAATATAACTGGTAGCTACGCTTATCATGTACTCACCAGTTCCGATAGCAATCGACCACGCGGCAAAGGTACTCACCTGAAAATAAAGAGATAGGTAACATTAATACACGGTATTGAAGAGTGCAATCATTGTCATGTGAAGTTCCATGACTGGTATTGTAGGAACCAAAATATTCAATACTTCATACTATCCTCACATATCACCGTGCTGTGGTCTCTAGTTACCTAAACTGAGTACAATTAAATACTTTAATAAGACAATACTGAACAGCTTGCGGTTTTTAGCGAGACAGTCGATAGTGCTGCTACCTACATGGCTTGGTGTGATCAACTCTTCAATAACATATGCCACCTGCATGATTCTTGGCACACTGGCTTGTTTATAATGTATCAGTGTGTCACTAAATAATCTTACAATGCAGCGATGTTCCTAGGAAAGTGTTACGCGCAGAACAAATTACACAGCAAGATAATGACATGGAAACTGATAAGGACCGCAAGTATTTAAAATGTCATGACCTCGGATCTGTATCGAGGTTAATTTCTATACCCCTTATATAAAAAGTATCAATCAAATACTCTACTGAAATGTTAGTGGAACGTAAAGCCAATAATACTAACAAATATGGAACTGTAATACACTCAAAGCTGAGGGTCTTTATTGTTAATTAATACCATCATTTTGACAATTGTGGGCCTGTAGCGTAATGGTTTCCGCGGCAGTCTTGTAATTGAAGGCCATGAGTTTCGAATCGAGTCGGCTTTTCATTTTCCTTTTGTACTGTAAGATCTTAAAATAATAAGAATAATTTTATTTACGTCCCACTGACTACATTTACGGTTTTCAGAGACGCCAAGGTGACGGAATTTAGTCCCACACGAGTTTCTTACCACCGGACTGAGCCAGGATCGAAGCTAGCAAACTGAGATCAGAAAACCAGCGTCTCAGACGTCTGAGTAGCTCAGGCCGGCGTGAAGAATATTTCACTGTATTATTGGCACAGGCCTTAGAACCAGTCCAACTAAATTAGTACGGTAGGTATATATGATAATTCTCCATGCATAAAGTTGTGAAAGAGGCTTTAGGAAATTCTGAACACTTCATCGTTGTCAGGAAATTCATAGTTCACTCATGTAACCCCAATATGTAATATGTACATACAGTAATAAGTATTTCTGTCTTCGAAGGTAAAGCAGAAAATTCTAAATATTCAGCAAAAGCGAGATAGCAGAGTGAGGTGAGTTCCCCTGTAGAGCTCAGGAAGATCTGCCGTACCGAAGAGGAGAAGAATAAAATAATGGACAAAAAATTCTGTTCCTTAATTACAGCTTCTCTTTCCCAAAATCTTAATTAATCATCCATGTTGTTAAGTTATTGCTCCTCCGGCTCTTTGGCTGAATGGTCAGCGCTTCGTGGCCCTTCTCTTTATTTTGACGATACCTTCATTCTTCGAAGTGACGGAACTTTTCCATGTTCCTTCCCATTAGTGTTCATAGAGGATGGTTAGCCCGTTGTACTTCCTCTTAAACCAATGATGGCCAAAACGGAATGGTCAGCATATTGGCCTTCGGTTCAGAGGGCCTCCGGTACGATTTCCGGTTAAGTCGGAGATTTTAATCGTATCTGTTAATTACTGTAGTTCGGGGGCTACCGTTTTATGTTCGTAATAATACGCGTTTTCAAATATGCACAGCATATCACAAGACAAAGCACCACATAAACACACAATACGGAATACATCCCTCACATAGGGTTGGTGTTAGGAAAGGCATCCGGCCGCAAAAGTAGGTTAAGTCCATACAAAGTGCTGCTCCAGGTAACTGAGAAACGGCCAGAAAGAAGAGGAGATAGTAGTTGTTAAATATTCCTCCCAGTGGCTGGGTGGATCCTCAAACAAATTATGGTTTTAGTATTTAAGTCTTAGCGAAAGGCACGGCAAGCATAATGGAGTTTATGAAGGAGGTATTTCATATTTTAAACTTTCATTCTTAATTATTGTGATTGTTCAGTTCTTTCTTTCTTTCTTTCTTTCTTTCTTTCTTTCTTTCTTTCTTTCTTTCTTTCTTTCTTTCTTAATCTGCTTACACTCCAGGGTTGGTTATTCCCTCGGACTCAGCGAGGGATCTCACCTCTACCGCCTCAAGGGCAGTGTCCTGGAGCGTGAGACATTGGCTTGGGGTTACAACTGGGGGAATGACCAGTACCTCGCTCAGGCGGCCTCACCTCCTATGCGGAACAAGGGCCTTGGTGGGGGATGGGAAGATTGGAAGGGATAGATAAGGAAGAGGGAAGGAAGCGGCCGTGGCCTTAAGTTAGGTACCATCCCGGCATTTGCCTGGAGGAGAAGTGGGAAACCACGGAAAACCACTTTCAGAATGGCTGAGGTGGGAATCGAACCCACCTCTACTCATCTGACCTCCCGAGGCCGAGTGGACCCCGTTCCAGCCCTCGTACCACTTTTCAAATTTCGTGGCAGAGCTGGGAATCGCACCCGGGTCTCCGGGGGTGGCAGCTAATCACACTAACCACTACACCGCAGAGGCGGACGATTATTCAGTTATCAAAACAATATTTCCAAAGAGTGGAGACGCATTCCCCTCAACCGTAGCATAGACAAGTACGCAGTTCCTGGGCTTGTCACACCTTCAAGTTAGATGTCACTACTGTCGCTGTTTGCACTCCACTCGATGCTGTGATGAGATGAGCTGGCCTGTATTGCTGTAATAAAGTATTTGTACATTGTTGAATGAAGGAGGTCAAGAGGATATTGCAGATATCCAGAAAATGCATCAGAAGGAGCTATTTAAGTCTGCTTTTGACATTTTCCAAAACTTTGTAAAAAGTGAGTGGCGGAAATGTGGCGGAACACAAACTGTTATTGAGCAAGTTGAATACAGAGTCGCGCAGCTGTGATCTTGCATCCGGGGGATAGTGGGTTCGAACCCCACTGTTGGAAGCCCCAGAGAAGGTTTTCAGTGGTTTAATATTTTCACACTACGTTGTACCTTAACTAAGGCCACTGCCGCTTTCTTCTCTCTCCTTGGCCTTTCCTATCCCATCGTCGCCATAAGATCTATCTGTGTCGGTGCGACGTAAAGCAAAATGGTAAAAAAAATTAAGAACGTAAGTTGAATATTTTATTTCAATGATCGTAAGTGTTGAAAACACCCATTTTTGGTTTCCTTTAAATAATTAGTAAGAGCAATGTTGACTACACGAGTCAGGAGTATAACTGCAGATGCTGTATCTTGAATATCGTCCTTGTGTTGTAAGTTGTAGAATGAAAGATAGTATTTATATGGTAAATTCCAATAGAGATCAACCAGCATAAATTGTATTATTTCAGAAGTTTATCATATAAATCTTAATTCCCAATATTTGTAGGGAAATAATGTGTCAACTGCCATGGATATGAACCCGCGAAACCATTTCTAGAAATAAATTTATCATTGAAAGGGAATTTCATAAACTATGCGACATGTTTCAAACCATTTTCGCGTCACCATTCACTGTCATTGGCTACGAATTACTTCCAGGATTCTGCACAGACTGCGGCACAATAAAAGCACAATCAATTGCCAGGGAGCCTCTATACTATGCCCCCACCCCCGGATGGTTTAGACCAATCGAGAGTCACTAGCAGACATCTTGTAAACAGCTGGTAGCAAATAAACTACTAACGACAAAAAATGTATCGAAATATATCATCTATCGCACAACTACAGCCTAATTTGGTGGCCTGTAATGGAGTTTTGGTATTCATTTGATACTTGGAGAAGGTGAAATTATTGTGACTTGTTGAAGGAAACGTAGGCATATTAATGTGAAGTTGTGAACTGGGTACATCTGATATTCACAGAACCGAACCGTAATATATTCGAAACCACCACGTTTACTTTATGGGTTTCCTTTTATTGAGTTTACGCCACTGAAGAATTATTTCAACTTCGAAGTCTAGTTTTACTCTACCAGTTAGCAAAAAACTTAAACTAATATTGAGTTTTAGTTAATTTTCTTGGATGTGTCACCAGAAATTCTATGCAAGACGACATCGTACGACCTGGAGGACCGACTGGTAATTTCCCTGGCCTTCAAAGTCCCACAACCTCTGTCGGCTTTAAATCCACTATTTTGAGATTCAAGGACTGACACTCTACCACTGATCCTCACATACAGGCTTTTTTTTACTAGACGATACATTAAATATATCTTACTACTGCACACACTTCAGATAATAACTTAAAATGAAGTTGACATTTTAGATCAAGTATACTCAAATTTAAGTAACACAAAAGATTGAAATTTTTAATTTTAAATCACACATTAAACACAAAACTAAATAACGAAAGACGTTGTTCTTTGATACATTCTGGTAATCACTGCTGGCAATATGAAAATATCGCCTCGCTGAGTGGCTCAGACGGTTAAGGCGCTGGATATCTGAGCCCACGTTGATAGGCTCGATCCTGACTCAGTCCAGTGATATTTGATGGTGCCCCGTGTTGGTAGATTTACTGTAACGTAATGAACTCTCCCGAGACTAAATCCAGGCACCTCGGGGTCTCCGAAAACCGTGGAAATTGTTAGTGGGACGTACAAACAATAACATTATTATTATTATTATTATTATTATTATTATTATTATTATTATCCAGCTCGTGATGTACAGGTAGCATGCTTGCCTCTTATTCCAAGGGCCTGGCTCGTTTTCTGGCCAGTTCAATAATTTTAATTCTGTACTGACTGGCAAAACGGGGTTCACTTAAAAAGAAATGTTCTTCAGCTCTTAGTAACTCTACAGGAAGAAAGCTCACAGTGAGAAGATGCTTCCACTTACTTGTGTCAGATTTCTCATTTTTGCCTACCGTACGCGACCTCCCTTGGGCAACTCTTTCTTTTCGACCCCGATGGCGTTGAAGCGTTCAATGACCGATACCTTCATTTTTTTCAAGTGTTGGATCCCTTCCATTTCCTTTCTCTAATTAGTATCAATAGTGTATGCTTGCGCAGTTGCAATTTCCCTTAAAACAATAATCATAACCATCACCACCACCACCACCACCACCACCACCACCACCACCGCCGTGGGAAGATGACGCTACTGACCTAGTGTACATAGACGAACACTGGTAATCGGGCGAGTTGGCCGTGCAGTTAGGGACGCACAGCTGCTAGCTTGAATCCGGGAGATGGTGGGCTGGCAACAGTGGGGTTCGAACGACCATCCCCGAATGAAAGGTGATAGCTACGTGACCTAAACCGCACAGCCACTCGCTCGGTTGTGAAAACGGTATGTGATGGGATATTTTTACTTTGAAATCCTTATTCCCAACATTCGTGGCAAGCGAAATCACATAATTGTATTTAGAGCACAGACAAAATGTTATAATTTGTTTTACACGGTATAAAAAAAATTAAGTTACCATAATGGAAATATAATTCAATTTCAGCGAGTGAGAATATCAAATTAACAAACATTAGCCAGCCAGCATGGTTTGGAAAAATATGTTCTGTTTTGTAGAAAGCCAAGACAGCCATAGATATACACGAATAGTGATTCAAATCAACGAAGGAACGCTTAGTATGCTATGCGGGGCGGCAAACTAATAATATTTCAAGTGGAGCCCACGTCCGGATATGCATGATTTAGGTGCTGTGTGATCATTAAAGTTTGAGAAAATTTCGATATGGTGAAGGTTGTACGTTCCATATTTCGTCAAGAAACCCCTACCCGTCGAATAACAGCATCACATCGTGTATTAAACAACAAAAATAGTTTGAATTGTCGACCTCCAACTAGATTACAAAGCCTACATTGACGGTAGGGGAACTTTCTTTTTTTGCTAGTGGCTTTATTTCGCACTGAAGAAGATAGGTCTTATGACGACGATGGGATAGGAAAGGCCTAGGAGTTGGAAGGAAGCGGCCGTGGCCTTAATTAAGGTACAGCCCCAGCATTTGCCTGGCGTGAAAATAGGAAACCATGGAAAACCATCTTCAGGGTTGCCGACAGTGGAATTCGAACCCACTATCACCGGATGCAAGCTCACAGCCGCGCGCCCCTAACCGCACGACCAACTCGCCCGGTGGTAGGGGAACTAGGGATAGTTAGAACATGGAGTAATTAGAACATTAATATGCCAACATATGAATAGTTATAAATTCCATAAAAATTAATGTTAACCAATGAAATGTGGCGCAGATCTGTACAACATTATGATGTAATTCCCTATCAATTTTTTATTTTATTTTCCTACATATGGTATTTATATTATAATGTTCTAATCACCCCTGCTTCCCCTACAGAGATTTGTACACGTGGTCGAACACTTGTGATTGTGTACTCATCCCTTCAGTCGGTGTGTGAATTCGTGTGATAAGGTTCTCTTTGATGAAACAGGAAACTCGCACACCATAACCTTCATAGTCTTAACGAAAATACCTTTGACTATGTAAGCCACAAAGTAAATGCACATCCCGAACGTATTATTAACTAGCAAATGTACCCGTGCTTCGCTACGGTATTCTACATTGTATTCGAATATCGAAGTAAATAATGCACATGCAGTAAATAAGATTGTTTTAGGATTGGATGTCTCTTAGCGATATCCGAGAAACGGCATGGGGAGGTCCCCATACGCTGTTTCCAAAGTAAAGTGTTTGTTACGGATTTGTGATATAACGGCAAGCTCACTTGCTTACTGCCATTCACAATCGAGTTGAGAAGTATACATTATAATTGCAGGCCCCATTGCCCACTGCGTGGTCGCGATCGATGTGGGGAGTTTTCGTTACAATGGAATCCCCCCTTTCCTACTTCCAGACAGGTAACAGTTGAGGAGTTTTTATTATAATGACAGGCAACTACCATACTATCAGTCGAAATTGAGTTGTGCAGTTATCATTATAATGTCAGACCCCCTTTCCTACTGCCAGCCAGCTTACTGCCAGTCACACCAAGTTGGTGAGTTTCCATCAAAATAGCAGGCCACTATGCCTAATGCCAGTCACATTTTAGATAAGGACATTTGTTTATAATGGAGGACGCCCTTGCCTACTGCCAAGCTCAATCGGGTAGGGGAGTTTTAAACAAAACTCAATGCTACCTTGCCTTCTGCAAATCAAATAGAGAAGTGAACTATTCATTACAATGGTAGGCCTTCCTTACTAATTCCAGTTACACAGGAGTTGGAGAAGGACCCCATTCCTACTGCCAGTCAAAGTCGGTGTGGGGAGTTCTAATTACAATAGCAGACACACCCTTTCTGGATCGCTACACATCGACATCAGTGAATATATATAGATCGACATACGAAAGTATACGCGTGTTTACAATATTGCAGACCTTCATTTACAGATTAACTGCTGCTAAACGTACGTCACATCGACAAAGGATTGTACCATACGACGCCGGATTTAATGGCCTAAATGGCCGGTCCTATGATATCTCATTTATTCATGAGTCAGATTGAGTTTGAAACGTTGAACAGGGTAAATTTTTTGTACGATTATCTCACATTGCAATACTTTTCGGAAAATTATGTGACAGCTAGATGCATAGCATTTCGCTCACATATGGCTATTGGGTGGGCCAACTTTCGTGAAGAGTTTGATGATTCTATATTTCCTATAAGTGATTGAAAGTATGAATTATGCATGTGAAAAGTCCAAATTTACTTAACATCGATTAATAGAGAAAAGTCAAACGTAAAAGGGATACAGATACGACAAAAAGTCATAAGATCTAGATTGTAGATCATTCCAAATTGAACGAAGATTGTGCAGTCCGTTATGTGATAGGACTTCCCTAAGGTCTGCACCATCATTATAATTGCCTCCATATTTCGACATTCTTCGGGGATAAAAAGTCAAAAATTTAAAGATCTTGGAAGTTTTCCGTCCGTTGCAGGATAAAAGGTATAATTTTGTCAAATTTCAGTTTTCGTTTTCGTCTGGCAGATTATGCCGCAATCTGGATTTTGGGCGAGGAGGGTAAAAATTAGGACTTACAGGAAACCAAACCAAAATATATGCAGATGGTCATTATTACCCCTTACACGGGTAGCTGTGTGAAATTTTCGCCAAAATAGTCAATGTAGAGGCACACAGTCGTTACGATTCTTTTATATAGATAGATAAGTAATCTGCTCCACGTACAGCACCTTTTGGGCTATGTCCGCTGGACTTAATCTGCAAAACTGACCATTCACGATATCTCCCTTATTAATCCTCCTGATGACAAAATGTACATGAAAAAATGTTTTAGAGATGGAATTCCACCAATTTTGGTCAATTTCCAGTCAGGTTGGTCTTGTGCTGTATATACTGTGGAAGAGTAAAACCACCATTTCGGTTCCCTATAAACCACCAGTCCATTCCGGGAACATGAAATGTTATTGACCTTTAAAACCTACCTTTGGACACTTGGATGCTAAATATAAAGTTTGGTTCGAATATCTTCAGTAGTTTTCAAGTTGTAAGAAATACGCTTCACAAGCACCCGCTCTTGAGTTAAGTCCGATGGGACTTGTACCGAAAAACGGTCCGTTAATCATATCTCCCTTATTAATCCTCGTATCGAAATTATGCACATGAGAAAAAAGATTTAGAAATTAATTTCCATTAAGTCAGGTAGATTTCCATTAAATTTGGTTGTGTTAATTTTGTGGGAGTGCAAAATCACGGTTTCTGTTTCGTATAAACCCCCAGTCAGTTGAGGGATTTAGAAACAATATTTGCCCTAAAACCTGTCAAAGTACAGGTGGATTATAAATATGAAGTTTGGTGGAAATATATCCGGTAGGCTCTAGCACTCGCGTTCATACGTAGTAATTAAAGACGAAAATAATACAGCTAAGAAAGTTGAAATTAATAGAGAATGAATTATAACTGAGGACAGCTGGATAACGACAAATATGTAAATACCAAGTGAATGTATTGTAAAATCAAATGCCCCTGACTAAATTATGCTCGTGTGAGTTAAGGATATAATAAAGCGGTAACAGTGGAGAAATTTAGGCGCAGTGATTCTAAGGTAAACAGATAAGAAGATGACTAATAGTGTTATTACTTAATCTATTCGAGGACGGTTATAACATTCAACGATATTCCGCCAATATCCCCCAGATAGGCCGATTGACGCCTTTCTTGCCTTCTACCCAAGGAACAACCACGAATTTAAAGGTATGATGTGGATAATGTCAATACGTTACTTCCCTGGTGGCATGTAGTCAGAGACGTTGCCATGGTAACCTGTAGGTTCGTTGTCGGTCTGTCGGTCACTCAATGCAGAGCATGATACCCGCAGAAAATAGTAAATTTCTCCGTTATCTGAAGAGTAAATTATGATCAAAACGAAATTTCTTTTATAATGAAGAGACGTTTCACGTACTGTCCACGGAGTTTACAGAAAATCAATAGTATAAGAGAGGTAGGTAAGGGTTATTCTGCCCGAAGGCAGGTCCGAACCTCCGCAGAGGTATTCCTGAGCCGGAGTTTACGTACGGTAGGGTGGCCAGTTCCTTTCCGCTCCTCCATTCCCTTACCCCCCACCAACAGCGCGTGGTAACCCATCCAACTCCTGACCACGCCTAATGTTGCTTAACTTCGGAGATTTCACGGGATCCGGTGTTTCAACACGGCTACGGCCGTTGGCAGTATAAGAGAAAATGGAGGAAAACCTTTCTGGTTTTCCTATAAACCCCCGTCTGTTCAAAGATTTTAAAATGATATGCATATCGAAACCATCGGGGACGTTAAGCCTTGAGCAGACCCCTTGGTGCTATTCGACAGGAGTAGGCTATGTGCCGGCACCGGGTTTCACCCTCTCCCTACTATCATATATCACGTCATTCATTTCATCTCCCATTAACTCCTCTGATGAGGTTGACGTCAGGAAGGGCATCCGGTCATAAAAAACCGCCACGACAAATTCATCTCACCTCATACCCGACCCCGTAGGGAAACGGGACAAGGGTTGGACAAACAACATGCATATCGAAACCTTCCCCGGGATGAGTATACTCTAAATGTGATGTTTGATTGAGATCTATACAGCCATTTCGACGTGATGGTGGAACAGACAAACAGACAGACACGAAAAGTAAAAACCACCGATTCGGTGTTCAGTTGACCTAAAATGGATAAATATCTGAAAAATTGGCAAAACAAACGAAATTACAGACAGCGGACCTCCTACAACTTTATTTATATAGATAATTATATTTTTACCGAAATAGCTCAAATTATCTTACTTTTTACGACCGACTAACAAATTTACTACTTGAAACCTTAATTAATTTAATGATAATACAAAATTTAATTGGGTGTACGTCCCACTGACTACTTTTAAGTTTTAGGAAGCGCCGATGTGCCGGAAGTTTGTCCCATAGGTGAACTTTGAGGTTTTTGCTAGTGGCTTAACGTTGCACTAAAACATCGAAGGTTTTCGGCGACAGAAGCGTGGGAAAGGGCTAGTATTTCAAAGGCAGCGGCCGTAACATTAACTGAGGTACATCCCCATCATTTGCCTGTTGTGAAAATTGGGAAACCATAAAAAATCGCCTTAAGGCTGCCGACGGTGGAATTCAAATCCACCATTGCCCGACTGCAAGCTTACATATACATGACCCAAACTGCTTGGCCAGATGACTCTGTGTTCTTTAATGTGCTGCGAAATCTACCAGATTGTGGCCGGCGTATTTTATCGCTTTCATATATCACAGGATTGAGCCGGGATCGAACCTTCTAATGTGGACTCAGAAAATCAGTGCTTCTGTCGTCTGAGGATATAGGATAAAGGCGCTGCCTTCGTTCAATTACTTAATGCAAGTAAGATTAAATGCAAGAAGTGTAACAGCACAGAGGTTAGGTTACTGAGTTTCCACCCTGGAAACGGAGGCTCATATCCTTATGAGTGCGAGGTAGACTTTTAATCTCAACCAACACGTAGTATGAGGTAGGGCATTTGACCTACAATGTCCCTGGCTGAATTTAACAACGAGCGGAATTGGTTTTCTCTAAAACCAGGAATAACGGAGGGTGAAGTTAAGATATAAATTTCAGACGCAATTAAAATAAACTGCGTTGAAAGGAAATGCAATAAAAATACTAGGTACTTTGGATGCTATAAAGTTTCATTACACCATAAAAGACTGTTTCGTGATACACTCGCCATTTAATTTCAAGAAAATGGATAATCCAGCATTTTATAGCCATTTTGTTTGATGCAGTTTCATCTTGAGCTATAAATACTTGCGGGTGAAAAGGACGAAAATAATGTACAAAGATTCTTGAGTGCGGTAGCGGTTAAAATGAAATGTAATTTAATGAACTGCAAGGATAGAGTATACCTACACTCGCAGAAGAAATAGTCCAAGCTGTGCTATGGCTGAGTAGAGAAACGTTATACGAGGTATTTTTTGTATAATAAACAGCGTTATTATTCATCGTTTATGTAGCTCCTTTTTATTAATTCTCTATGAAAACTTACAAGCACGTAGATAGCGCAGAAAGTAGCAAGTTATAAATCTTTATTCTTCAGCCTTATTTCATTTAATAACTTCATAAACATTTAACATGTTGCATAAAAATTCTTATTTAATCTTTATACTATTCTTACATTTTCGATGATAGCTTATATTCGAGTTAAAAGGTTCGGAAATATGGTCCTGGAACAGTAAAAACTTGTGACAAATGATGCTTCTTTGCAAGTTTCCATTTCGCATTCTCTATTATTATACCGAAGTAGAATTTGAAGATATTTCAGAAGCCACTGTCTATGTGTTTTCTACATATCCAGACTTCCGCCACGAGTATACTAACATGTCTTACAGTACAGAGGAACTGAAGTGATGGCAGACAACATAATGTAATGACACTACAAATATTTTATCCTGTAAGGAGTAGACATGCATTCTCTATTCTATTAAATTTCTGTATTATATTCAACTACAATTTTGTATTTGAGGTAATTCTTTAGCCTCTGAATTATAATTTTGTGAAATCGTGAAAAGGAAACATCAAGTGGCTACATGAAACTCATGGTCTTGTAAGGAGTTCTTTGAGTTTTAGTTTCATTGTAGATGCCGTATTATGAACTGGTTAAGTTCAGCTCAGGCCATGAGTTATCAATTCACGACTTTATACAGGCTGGTCCATTTTGAATAAAAGAACGCTTGGTATGATCTACGAGAAGATAAACTCACCATACTTCCACGGGTGATCCACGTCCGAAAATGGGTGGTTTGGGCGGATTGGCACGTCACATTTACACAAGAATTACGATATGGCAATTGGTATGAGATTCATGTGTTTATAAGAAATATTAATCAACCTAGAAATAGCATCACATCGTGCTATTAAATTACAAAAAGGGGTTTAAATTGTTGACTTGTAACTTCATTACAGAACTTTCCTTGCTAGCTTTTTAACATCGCATTAACACACTGAAGGTTTTCAGAAACACATGAATGGCTAAGATTGGGAAGGAATTAAAATAAAGATCCAGCATTTGCTTGGTGTGAAAATAGGAAATTACACAAAACAGTCTTCAGGTCTATCGAAGTTGGGATTCGAACTCGCCATCTTCCGAATTGAAGCTCACAGCTGCATGACTTTAACCACACTACCAACTCGCTCGGTAATTACAGAACCTCCATCGGCGGAGCAGGCACTAGCAATCATGATCAAAGGCGTGCCGCTGTACGCTCAGTACTACAGTCGCTGTGTGAATTCTTGTGATAAATCCCTCCCTTGATGATACACGAGTTTTGTACACCATGCCCTTGACAGTACAGAACTCAAAAAAGAACATCTTTGACGAAATGCGCCAGTCTCTACACGGACAAGTTGGAGGTCTACAATTTGAACCCCTTTTGTAATTTTAGCACGATGTTATGCTCCGGTTCTACTCCTGGAGATTTTTTGACAAAATGTGGAAAGCAAGTTCATCACAATATCCGAAGCGTTCTCATACTTACACTAGACTTCCCACAGCGCCTTAACCATGCATATCCGCATATGGATACCATATACAAAATTATATACTGTATCTGCCGTCCCACGCAACACGCTAAGCTTTGTTGGATTCATTCTCTATCACATGCATAATTTCCAGTAACAAAAAGGGATATAAACGACTATTAACACGCTCCGTAACACATAAAACTTGGCTTGTACACTCATTTTCATTGCGATATCCGTGGTCTAGGTGGGACAGTTCCTGTGGCGGTTCGTGTACAAAAGCACAAGTGCACGTGAACACCCAGAATGGAACTGGGACCCCAGTTAACCTTTAATTGCGCGATATATATGGTATGATTTAGAATTCCGATCCACCGGATTTTATATCTGCCTGGTTCTGCGCTTCAAACTTCCATCATTGTATGAATGTGCACATCGGTCTTGTGCTTGCTGTGATAAGTATCGCGCATGCGTGAGGGAAGGTGACGGAGCTGTTTCTGTATGGGAACAGCACACGTCCAATCAGTTCCTGTAACCAAACCTTGTTGAACAGTGCTGCAATCTCTATGGAATTTGTGTCAACCCATATTTTATTTTAGAACTTCAGTATCCCGCAATATCGTACTCACTGGAATCGCGTGGTCTTTACACACACAGTTGGAGTTACGTCGCATCGGCACAAATGTATTAGTGTCCAAATGTTAAGCATAAGTTATGAGTAAGCAGGGTAACATGAAATAGATCGCAAATCGCACGGCATATGCACCTAACAACATTACGTGTTCGCTCTGTACAGGAAAGGAGTGTTCCCTGCTTTGACAAACGGCGTAACCGCAACGTAAACACAGCCAGTGCCTGCGACTCATATACTCTCAGTCGTGTATGCCCTGTTATAGTGTGCGGAGTGCCGCCTCGTGGTGAATATGACAACGTAATGACACAACAACGCCATCTGGACCCCGTTTTTCAGGGTAGAATACTCGGCCGCTTGGAAGCAGGCCAGACACAGACCGAAGTCGCCGTATCCTTGAATGTGCCACAAAGTGTCCTTTCCATGCTTTGCAGACAATTTCAAGACACAGGAGATGTTAGTCGTAGACCAGTACCAGATCGACCAAGGGTAACCATCCCACAGCAGGACCGATATCTGGCCTTAACCGCCCGACGAATTCGGAGTGCACCTGCAAGTCAATTGTCGGCGGAGCTTGCAGCCGTCTCAGGGGTTACCGTTTCTCGGCAAAGTGTGTATCGGAGGCTCAGAACAGCAGGGCTGTTTGCCCGACGTCCAGCGGTGTGCGTCCCGCTCACTCCAGCACAGAGACGGGCTCGTTTACTGTGGAGCCGTCAACATCGAAACTGGACCATGAATGAATGGAGGCATGTGCTCTTCACAGATGAATGCCACTTCAGTTTTCGGAACGATTCCCTCGCACATTAATCTGGAGAGAACCGGGTAGCCGATACAACCACAGGAACATCGTGAAACGGGACCAGTATGGAGGTGGTGGCGTCATGGTGTGGGGCGGCATCATGTTGAATGCCCGTACGGACCTGCACATCTTCATAGGTGGTCCAAAGAACACTGTTAACGAGCGGATATACAGGGATGAGGCACTGAGACCATATGTTCGACTCTTCAGAGGTGCGGTTGGTCCATACTTCCTCTAAATGGACGATAATACGCGAACGCACCGCGCTGCTCCAGTGGATAAATTTCTGGCTGGGGAAGACATTCATCGCATGGACTGGCCAGCGAGGTCTGCGGATCTAGATCTTATAGAACATACCTGGAATGCATTGGGGAGGCGAACTGCAACCCGTCAACCTCCACCAAGGACCCTCCAAGACCTTCGCATTGCTCTTTCGGAGGAATGGGATCGACTGCCACAAGAGCTCTTGGACCATCTGATGGAGAGCATGCCACGTCGCTGCGAAGCATGTGTGGCCGTTAAGGGTAACCATACACCCTATTAACAGCATATTTTGTTGTGGAAGACATTGCCAAATTTTGTTAGTTGTTGTCAAATGTGTACCTTAGCTATCAGAAACTTTCTGACACTGTTTTTTTCTTGGACAAGTTGTGTGACATATGGTGTGTGAGTCAGCTTCCGTTTGTTCAGCAATCCGTCTGACATTCCTATCAGGTGGTATGGCCTCGTTTATTGATTATACTTAACTTTTGGGCACTTGCGTATGTCTTATGGCGACGATAGGAGAGGAAAGGGTTAGGAGTGGGACGGAAGCGACTGTGGCCTTAATTAAGGTACAGCCCTGCCTTTTGGCCAGAGAGTAGGTGTTTCCTACTAGGTGACCGCCTCCTCCGTCAGGGGAGGAATGAAAGCTTAGTTAGTTAGTTAGTTAGTTAGTTAGCTGCCACTTACCGTGAGAAACCACTGAAAACCATCTTCAGGGCTGCCGTTAGAAATATTTATAATGCTCACAGGAATACAATCTAACATTAATTGGACTAAACAAGTACATAGATTAATATAGATTGTAGTCAGCTTGGATTTATTTGGAGTTTTTTTACAAGTTTCTTTACGTCTCACCAACATAGGAGGTAGGTCTTATGGCGACGAAGTGATAGGAAAGTAATAGGAGTGGGACATAAGGAGCCGTGGCGTTAATTAAGGTACAGACCCAGCATTAGCCTGGTATGAAAATGGAAAACCACGGGAAATGAACTTCAGGTCTACCGACAGTATGGTTCGAACCCACTATCTCACGGATGTAAGCTCACAGCTTCGCGCCCCTAACCACACGGCCAACTGACAAGTTCTTCTTCTTCCGCTTTTCTCACACCAGGATAGTGCCGCGGGTATGAACTCCGTCACAAATGTCGACTTGGCCATGTTTTACGGCTCGATGCTATTCCTTCGGTTGTGTGCTTATGAAGGGGAATGTCTTCAGAACAGACACAGTCAGCCCGCGATCAGAGGAATTAAGCAACAAAGATTAAATCCCTGACTCGTCCGGGAATGAAACTCGGGACCCTCTAAACCAGAGGGTTCGACGCTGACTATTCAACTAAAGAACATAAAAACTGTTTTAACGCCGGATATTAGACGTTCTCAGCCAAAACTCTTTGCCTTTTCTGAGTTATAGTGACAATATTGTGAATGTTCTTAATATAATAAAAATATTGTTGCCATTGATGCTTTCACGGCCCGTACTTATAGACATGATATAGGATTTTGGGCGTATGCCGTATCAAGAAAATAAAGTAATGTATACATCGGCCAAACATGCCGGTGCATTGGTAAGCGTATCAAGGAACATGAACTTAATATTCGTCTCAACCAGCCAGACAAATCAGTAATAGCTGAGCACGCTCTGTCGTCGGGTAATGATGTCATGTTCCAAGATGCTCGAGCCCTTACCCACACTAAACACCACAGGTCCAGGATTATACGGGAAGCTGTGGAAATACGTAGAAATCCTATCAATTTCAACAGGAACACTGGCTATCAATTAAGTAATACCTGGTTGCCAGCCATTAAGGATTTACGTAGGCAGTTCCCTTCCTTGTCGCTTCACTATTGTTATTTCGTCTCGGTGGTTTTTTTTGCAAATTCGTACGTTCCTCATCGCCAGATGATTCATTCCAGGCTTGTGTCAATGACATACACCTGTCCATGTCATATGTTACGTACACATGTTATGTGACCATCTTAGACTGATTCTGATGGTTCCGTCAGCTTTCGCATCGAACGCTAGCGCTGTACCGCGTCCGGGGAGCATTCTGGTGACGAATGAACATACCATTTCCACTTCTGAATGAGCGTACACATTTAAATAATTCCCCCCTATTCGCTCTACTGACATAATATCTGATAACACCTACTCATTAAATTGCTTCTATCGTAATAATAATAATAATAATAATAATAATAATAATAACGTCCCTTACTTTATTCACCTAAAAAAATATTTATTAGCATCCGTATTACATAAAGGTACATTTAACATGGAAAGGTCAATAACATTTCTCCCCTCTCCAATGTTGATGGAAGGTAAATTGCTTCTTTCATAATAATAATAATAATAATAATAATAATAATAATAATAATAATAATAATAATAATAATAATAATAATAATAATAATAATAATAATAATAATAACGTCCCTTACTTTATTCACCTAAAAATTATTAATTTTCATTCATCCATATTACATACAGGTACAATTAACATGAAATAGGTCAATAACGTCCTTCCCCCCTCCAATGTTGATGGAAAGTTCCACAGCGCTCCAGCCGCTCCGCCCTACATCTCCCTCCCCTCTCCACTCTATAGTCTACTCGATTTAATCATCCAATAGGAGAGATCCACATCGATCTACAAGGCCCCTACCTGTATTGCCCTACCCTCTCCACGCGCAGCGTGGCTCACCACAAACTTTCCATGACCACAGTTCTGAAATAGTGTTTGGTGACAACAGACTTAACATCCGCAGTCTAGATAAATACGTAAGTTTTTCATTATATTAATAATTGTATATATTTTATTTTTTGTCATTACTGTTTCATGTTATCACTAATCTCTCTATCATTGACAAGTTTACGCTACGTAAACAATACTGTACATATATAAGCTTATTTGTAAGTGATTTGATAGAATCTGAGGATGTTCTTGTAGAACGAAACATGTCATTCTTTCTATGTTAGTGTGTGTTTTACAGATATGTTTATAGTGTTTTAATTTACATTGTATTTGCTATGTGTTTGACAGACTGAAAAGCCTTTGTTACATTTAACTAAGTCAACACTGGAAAACATGGCTTCATTTTTAACAAATTTCCACTTCTATTACAACATCTAAATTTCAAAGCTCATTGTTTAAGAAGCCTTTCTCGTGGAGAGTCGAGATTTTTCTGATGGCGCAGAGCACAGTTCTCTGCGAAACGTAGAGAATTTCACCTTACATTCTTGACACGGCATAAGCCCAAAAGGCTATATCATGTCTATAATAGAATAAATAAATAACAATAAATAACCCTACTTCCTCAGCTACTGAGTACAGGCACTTTAATTTCTCGCCGTTCAGGCTGCCTGTGCACCAATTTTGACGTTTTGTTTTATGCTACTAGATGACAAATGGATCTCCGTCGGGCGATCCATGTCTGACTTTTTATTCATATTTTCGGGTAAGCACCAAAGGTACCACCAGGGATCTTCTACATCACGAATTGTACGACACGGAGAGTCGAATTGTTATCTTTCCACCTTCACAAATCAGATCAGACTACCTCTGCGCGTTTTAAATCCGCTAGCCTTATATTCGGACGACGACGCTACGGTCATTATCCACAGAGGGAGCTAATCTGAACAAATTACTTTGAGAAACAATTGTTTTCATACTGGATATTAAAAAATACCTGTAAGATAATCATGTCACCCGCACGTCTACTGTTAAATGCTCTCAGCTGTAGAGGAGTTAAAGTGATGAAATTGTGGAAGTTGATGAACACTAATTATATAGCGTACTTGATTTTGAAATACCGTGAACAAGGTATTAATTACCAGACAATGGCGACTATTTACGAGGATATTGTGAACTTGAGGCAATTATTACAACAGTAGCGAACTGCTGGAAACTTCCAGATTGACTAAAGGAGAACAAACTTTGAAGTTGAACCACTCGAAAGGAATACCGTATTGGAATCTCGTGTCACAAGCAGACTATAATCTATATTCAACTACGTACCTGTTTAGTCCAATTAAGGTTAGATTGTATTTCTGTGAACGTGGGATATATCCGTACAACTTTTGAAATAGATTCCTAGGAGATCAGAAAAGTACTAACCACACTAGGGTTTTCCAAATGTATGATGAAATATTTACTTATTTGTCATCATCTCTAATAGTAAAATCACAGCGCGAGTTGACCGTGCGGTAGGGGCGCGCAACTGTGAGCTTGCATCCGGGAGATTGTGGGTTCGAACCCCACTGTCAGCAGCCCTGAAGATGGTTTTCCGTGGTTTCCCATTTTCACATCACTCAAATGCTGGAGCTGTACCTTTATTAAGGCCACGGCCATTTCCTTCCCACTCCTTGCCCTTTCCTATCCCATCGTCGTCATAAGACCTATCTGTGTCGCTGCGACGTAAAACTATTAGCATCAAAAATGTAAAATCTACGTTTTGTCTATACGTTATGAAGATGCACATTGGATGTGACACGTCGTACACTTGGTATATCGCAATATATGAATGGGATCCCCATCACCGACGAATATGAGAAACTAAAACGAACACCGAGCAAGTGGCCGTGCGGTTAGAGTCGCGCAGCTGTGAGCTTGCATTTGGGAGGCAGTGGGTTGCAACCCTACTCTCGGCAGGGCTGAAGATGATTTTACGTGATTTTCCAGTTTCACACCAGGCAAATGCCAGGGCTTCACCTTAATTAAATCCACGGCCGCCTCCTTCCCACTCCTAGCCTTCTCCTATCTCATCGTCACCGTAAGGTGTGACGTAAAGCAAATGAAATAATTAAAATAACTTAAAAAAACAGAAAACTCTATAAAAATATTCGTCCCATTCTACTTCGTTTACGAATTATCGTTGTTGCTCCGTATCAGTAAAATAGTTACGACTACAAGAGATGCTGAGAATGGCCACCTTAGGCTTGAATACAAACAAACAACCTTCATCTTATAGAATCTCGCACGCTTTCAAACGTACCACGTATGTAGGATACGTTGACTGATCCTTTATAAGATAGTATTTTCTTCAAGATACTGCACTACTCGCTTATTGAGGGTAACAGTTCGGACATTAACCTGGCTGTCACAATATTTCAGTAGCGTTTCTATCTTTCCTCTACCTTTGAGTCGTTTATTTAATCGCTGAAATATTTTCTTGCCCGGAAAATTCCTATTACGAAAACGACCTCTGCAAGGAAGTACCGGTAACCTACCACTTCTGCTGAGTTACATTCACCGAATCAATACATCAAATGAAGGGTCTAGAAGCAAAACTGACAATATCCAATCGACTCAATTTTACGGCAGAGACTGATTTATTAGAACTCTATAACTCGAGGAGATAGTAGTTATACATGCATGAATTCTTTTACATAATATAACCCTTCTAGTCTTAAACATTTTAAAATGTAGCATAACCAGATCTAAGATAAATTTTGAGCACTGATATTATTAAAATTTCAGATTACAGGTGGAGATTTCTACTTCTGCATCAAAAATTCTTGAGATATGGCCATAATTCCAAACGGAATAGCAAGAAGTGATGATTAAATAACAGTTCAGTATGTACTACCTAAGTTTAATCTCATAAATAGAACATCTGAACCAGGGCCTCTCAGCGTGCATGCACCTGTCCATTGCGTGGCGCAAGGTGCAAAAGACGATATCGTTACGTTGACCGAAGTGCAGACCCCCACTCCTCGATTTTGAGCAATAGCACCCTCTCCCTCTTTCCCTACCCCTGTCTCTCTCGCTCCACCTGCTTCGTCCTTCTTCACCTTCTCAGCAGCGCTCATCCGAGTAGAGTTGACACGAGCTTAGCCGAGTCGCCCCGAGACAAATTGCTGGTTCGAACCGAGCCGAGTCGGACCGATGCATGGTGCAAAGTACCTCTGCGCCTCGTATTGCATGCGTGAGATTTTTTACATTTGAGAGGCCCTGACATAAACCATAAAATCATCTGTTTCTATAGAAAGGTCCTCTCACGCAATGACTTCTTCCTCATTCTCTGCTACATCATTCCCCATTGTTTCCAGCAAATTTGTGTAAAACTGGAGGCTGATCTCTACTGATTTCCGTAATTTTTAGTCAACCATCTGTCGACATCTCACAATTTTAAGGCATTCCCATTAACACCTCTTTCAATTATAGCGGGATTATTCTTATATTTTTGCCAGTTTTACAAACGCTTTTAGCCGTCCCTATGTCACTTCAGAAATGAGGTTCTTCTCGTACTAGCATATTATTCATCGGATTTGTTTTAACTCTTGTGAGAATAAAACGCTTGGTAACATCAAATTTGAAATGGTGTCGTAAACAATCAATCACGTGACATCGATCACTTGTGATCAACACGGATATTGCTATTCCCGCAACTGAAAGCTACATGTTTGCACCTAACCGCAATGTTTAATGCCATATTTTAAAAAGATTTCGCCGCTTTTGCAACTCAACGATTTCGTCATAGATCGCATTTACCTCGTAAAATGCCATCCATACTTTAACTTATTTCCGTCAAAGGTGGAGATTGCCAGTTTCGCTCCTACACCCCTTAAATAAATGTCTACCACGTCGTGGTTTGAATAATCCAACTTATCACGCTTGCTCACAACACCGTAGCAACTAGTCCTGTTAAGCGTACAATCCGAAATGCCCATTCTCCATATCTAGTCAACGTCACATGCAATGCAAAATACTGAGTGGATGAATATGCAAAGATGATGGTAGAATTCCAAATTGCCCTCGTGCTTGTCTCCGCCGAATAGCAAACCTCTTCTATCCACTAATTTTCAAGGTCCAGTAGGACAAGTATAAGCAGCATAACTTGGAAACGACAGACACTGGGATGGATGTTCAAATCGAGATTTCTCCTTGTTTTTTGTGTCCTCTATCCGCTGGTGACATGGGTCTTATTTTACACACCGCATAGAAACCTTACAGACCAGCGGGTCTATTTCTGTCTGACAAACGACGCTGTGATCACGAGTGGGACGTAGGAACAAATATGCACTGATACTTCTTCATTACGACGAAAGTTAGCCTACTTGTTAACGATGAGAAAACGAAGAGTGTGGTTATAAAAAGTCGTGACATCCTCCTCCGTTCCATTAATCCAGTCCAAGATTTCAAAGCCTGAGTCCAGTATTGTAACAAAAATGTGAAGATGTAAAAAGCTGTGATACAGCGAATAAAAAAGGTAACTGCGTTAGTTTTAGCCTGAACAACGTACTAAGGTCAAAGAAAAATAGGATTCCCCTACACATGACGTTAGTACAGCCGGTACTTATGTATATTGGTGAAAAATGGGCGACTCCACCAACATTCGAGAAGAAAAACACGCTCTTGAGAGGAATGTACTTGGGAAGATCTAAGGACCCGTTAAAAATATATGGAATGAAGAAGGGAAGGAAGACCGAAATAAGACCTATAGCACAGCCAGATATTGGTAAGATGAAAGGAGGGAGGAAGAAACAGCAGTTCGGGCATATCGTTAGAGCAGACGGATCCCTCTCACACAGAGTACTTCACTCTGTCGGACGGGAAACGCCCAAGGACGAGGTGAAAGCTTGAAGGTAGTTTTGGAGCAGGTAGCTGTGGGGTTCACTCAGCGTATTCAAAAAGCGAGTCCCAGGTTAATTCTTGAGGGTAGCAGAGTCCGAGTGCAGGCTAGCAATATGGCTTTACCTTCCACTCTTCCTAGGACCTGCAGGAACAATAAGGAGATAGCTGTACTTTTGTGTAACTCCACATATATTTAACAATCATTGTGTATGGTGCTGGTATAAATGGGTGTACGATATTTAAAAGAGCTAAATGGAGGTTTGAAACGGTTCTTTGCTGATCTGTGAATGGTCAGCGTTATTAAGAAATGTTCCAAATGAAAATTACGTAAAATATTATTTTGAATATTTTCTGACAGCTTTTTTGACAATTTTTTTTATATATTTCTAAATATAGTGCTGTTTCTTTTCTTAAAATAGCGTTAGTCATATTGCAATCTAGTCATTATTTGCAGGATCTAACATTTTACATTCGTCCTGTGTGTTAAATTTTGTAATTTTTTCTTCTCTTCCAGACTGAATGTATTCTATTACGTATTTGTCCCTTTAAATGGTGCTAAAATGTTTATCATATCGGTATCAAATCTCGTCACCTACTCTACAAAAATCAATATATTAATAACAGCAAAACTTGCTTATATAACAATATTTTTAATTGATACTTATAATATACAAGTGTTGTGCAAATCTAAGTGGTTGTACGTTCCTGATTTTTCATTCACCCCTCCCTTTTCTCTTGCCAATCTGTACTTACCACGTAAGACTTCTGGAAAAGTCTCAGCAAAACGCTTCGCGAAAAACTCTGCCTATTAGCTGCGATTTGGATTTTGAATCATAACTTACTTTTCAAATGGATTACTTTGTATGAGCATCTTGTTAAGTGCTGGGCACTCACTATGTAAAGGTGTCCACGGTCTTTACTGTTTACATTGGTAAACTTCAGTTGTTTGCCCATTTCGTCTTTGACAACTACACTAGTCAGATCGGTGTCTCAATTTTGCAGTCTACACATATCTGAGTACATAACTGTGAGTAAGCGTAATCATATAATGGCCAAACACAATCAAAAACAACTACAAACCATAAGTACGTCACATCCCATTGTACCATGCAACCGCTATGGAACATGGTGCACGCCATTATAATTTCGTTTCTTGTTCTTTTAAATCATGCCGAGACGCAAGTCGAGTGTCTGAAGTGTTCCTGTTGATACTGATGTCTTGAAAGAAGTCACAGAAGCAGTTATTGCTCCTCCAGAAACCAAAATTTATTTCAGAGGAGCTTGAAAAATGTACAATATAAAGTCAGGTAGTATAATACCAATATAATGGTCCGTTATTGGACATTATAAATTGTCCAGCTAACTCTTTCTTTGTTGCCTGCGTTTCGCCCTCGTGTGCTAAGTTGGGCTCGTCAGTTGGGACTTAGCACACCTACCAAGACGCAAGGCATACCGTGAAGGCCACTGCATGGGGTACCTGAAGCCACCAGCAGTGCCAATGCTTTATGAGAGCTATGTCTCATTTCAAAAATTGATGCCTACCTGGCCATCAGATGATATAGATTTTAAGTTCCGTATGGGAATCAACATCTATATCGTCAGCTAGTATGTCAAGACTTCTCAAAATTTTGAAACTCTGAAGCTTAAAATATGTGCTATAATCGAAGGTTAGATATTAGAAATAATTGAGGAAAATTGTTTGTTGAAATACATAAAAGTCTCACAAAAATGAACCATGGTTTGACCAAAGAGGATATTGAGGAACTGCTAGTACCAACAGTAAGAATTATCTCGAATTTTGGAATGAACAAGCTGGACCCGTGTTGCAGGGGTAGCGTGTCTGCCTCTTATCTGGAGGCCACGTGTTCGATTCCCTGTCAGGACAGAGACTTTTATGTGAATATGAGGGCTGGGCCAGGTCCACTTAGCCAACGTGATTACAACTGAGAAGATATCTAACGGCGAGGGAGATTCCGGTCTACAAAACTAATAGTAATGTATGAGATGATTCGTCGTGCACACCACACGACACCACCTAATCTGCTAGCCTTGGGGCTGAGAGCGATCGCTTGATAGGCTAAGGCCCTTCGGAACTGTTGCATTTTGGGGTTTGGTTTAAGAAATTTTAAAGTTTTCGTTATATCCATCACTGTTTTTTTTTTTACATGTGTTTGCTCAGACTTGAACTGCCGGTGAAAATAAGTTTCTCGTGATACGAACTCAGAAAATGAACCGTCATTTACGGGACACGTATGTACTAAACTGATGGATATATTTCAACCAAAATTAGCATTTAGATTCAATAAAAATGTGCTGGTCAGTTTTATCAAATCAGGCCTAAGAATGGATTTTACATGAAAATATGTTTTAAACCAGGAATAGACTTGAGGTTTATAGCCTACAAATACCGAAAAACTATTTCACATTCTGTAAATTATTACACGTACAAGTTTATTTTATTGAATACAAGCAATAAGTCTTAACACTTCTATCACCAGTGCATGCATAATGATTGAGAAAGTCGACTACGTGGTACGTGCTGAGTAATGTAAGCTTGCATTCGTTAGATTATGAGTTCGAACCCCACTACCAGCAGCTCTGAACATGGTTTTTCGTGAATTCCCATTTTCACAGCATACTAATTGTTGGATTTTAACTAAGGCCACAGCTTCTTCCTTCTCAGTCTCAGCCATTTCGCACCTTCAGATCGCCTGAAACCTTCTACACTCATGCTCAGAAATTAAGGATAATGCTGATACATGGTGAAACAACGCTATGGAGGGCGGTTTGCGGTTTTAAATCACCTCGGGGTATGACCATGTGGTGCATTTGACCTGCGGTCGTCGCACGGTGGCGCTGGCAGCAGTCCAAATACGCAGAGGTGTGTTGGTGCATGTCAGAGCACGGTTCAGAGAGTAAGTGTGCAGATGTTTTCAGACGTGCTAATGGTGACTGTGTGGTGAAAATGGCTCAACAAACACATATTGATGACGTTATGAGGGGTAGAATAATATGGCGACTAGAGACTGGTCAAACACAGCAGGTCGTAGCACGGGCCATCCGTGTTCCACAAAGAGTGATCTCAGTATGGCAACGATTCCAGCAGACAGGAAACGTGTCCAGCCGCTAAAGTACGGGACGTCCGCAGTGTACAACACCACAAGAAGACCGATATCTCACCATCAGTGCCCGCAGACGACCACGGAGTACTGCAGGTAGCCTTGCTCGGGACCTTGCCACAGCCACTTGAACACTTGTCTCCAGACGCACAGTCTACAGACGACTGAACAGACATGGTTTATTCGCCCGGAGACCTGCAAGGTGCATTCCACTAACACCTGTTCACAGGAGAGCCCGTAAAGCCTAGTGTCAAGAACACAGTACATGGTTATTGGAACAGTGGTCCCAGGTTATGTTCACGGACGACTCCAGGTATAGTCTGTACAGTGATTCTCGCCGGGTTCTCATCTGGAGTGAACCAAGAACCAGATAGCAACCCCGTAATATCCTTGAAAGGGACCTGTATGGAGGTAGTGGTTTGATTGTGTGGGGTGGGATTATGATTGGTGCACGTACACCCCTGCATGTCTTTGACAGAGGAAATGTAACAGGTCAGGTGTATCGGGACGTCATTTTGCACCAGTATGACGGCCTTTTCAGGGGTGCAGTGGGTCCCACCTTCCTCCTGATGGATGATAACGCACAGCCCCACCGAGCTGCCACCGTGGAGGAGTACCGTGAAACAGAAGATATCCGGCGAATGGAGTGGCCTGCCTGTTCTCCAGACCTAATCCCATCGATCACTTCTGGGATGCTCTCAGTCGACGTATCGCTGCACGTCTTCAAACCCCTAGGACACTTCAAGAGCTCCGACAAGCACTGGTGCAAGAATTTGAGGCCATACCCCAGCAGCTGCTCGACCACCTGATCCAGAGTATGCCAACCCGTTATGCGGCCTGTGTATGTGTTGTGCATGGTGATCATATCCCATATTGATGTCGGGGTACATGCGCAGGAAACAGTGGCGTTTTGTAGCACATGTGTCTTGGGACGGTTTTCTCAACTTATCACCAATACCGTGGACTTACAGATATGTTTCGTTTGTGTTCACTATGTGACTATGCTGTTAGCGCCAGTTTTGTGTAGTGCCACGTTGTGTTGCACCACAATATGCAATTATCCTTAATTTATGAGCATGAGTGTATGTGCTAGTATGACAAACCACTGAAAGAAATCTGCAGGTGTCCTAAGATTGAATCCCCCAGATCGGACCCCTTGACTTTTGTCAGTTGAAAATAAATTGCTTGTGTTTTTTCTTGAACCTTGAGCTTCTGTATACGAAATTACATGCGCTAGTACCTTTTATTTCTTTTTTTAGAATTGGCTTTACGTCGCATTTTCACAGCATACAAATTTTGGGATTTTAACTATGGTCACAGCGTCTTACTTCTCATTCTTAGCCATTTCGCACCCTCAGATAGCTTAAAACCTTCTATGTGCTAGTGTGACAAACCACTGAAAGAAATCTGCAGGTGTCCTGAGTTTCAATCCCCCAGATCGGACCCCTTGACTTTTGTCAGTTGAACACAAATTGTCCAATATTTTTCACCTAAGTTTCCTTATACAGCTAATGGTGACCACTAAGTGGTCGAAACATGTTCTGTGAGTGATAATGTTTATTTAATTTTTCCCAACGCAAAAAATAAAGTATCGATTAGGTGGTTCTTTAATTATTCTTGTTGATTATACTCATCGATACGGTAATGAAGTGGACTACTTGCAATCTCATGAATAACTCAAGTCTTCCCCTGTAGACATCAATTTTTTTATTTAAGGCGTAAGCCAAAATATTACCGATAAAATAAATATATTTTTGGCCCTTAAGTAGTTTTAAATAGCCTCCGTGCCTCAGAAACCAGCGCGTCGGCCTCTCACCACTGGATATCGTGGTTCAAATCCCGGTCGTTCCATGTGAGATTTGTGCTGGACACAGCGGAGGCGGGACAGGTTTCTCTCCGGGTACTCCGGTTTTCCCTGTCATCTTTCATTCCAGCAACACTCTCCATTCTCATTTCATAGCATCTATCAGTCATTAATAAATCACTTTGGGAGTGGCGACCCCATCGTACTAAAAGCCTATATCTGCTTCATTCATTCCATCCCCGACCCGGTCAATGACTGGAAAACAGGTTGTAGTTTTTCATTTTTCAAGTAGTTTTAAATATTTTGTTTCCTATTTTGTGATGTTTAGGACCAATATTCAATGAAGGTTACCAGCAATACCACAAAGGCTGAGAAGTTTCACGGTATATACGGTTGAGAAACACAGGTATAGATATAATTTTTTAATGTATAATCATTCTGATCATAATTTTAATTTCAGTGTTGCTGACTATTCAACATTGAATAATAACATTTTGTTTTATAATTCTTTGATTATTAACGCTAATAAATCTTACACATGTATATCCTGCGAAGATTGAGATTTGACGGAAGAAAGGGAGTTAAACAAAACTCACTGATTTTAAATCTTGTTAGTTTCACATAAATGGGGAAGAAGAACCACTTTGTTGAGAAGACCGATGAAAGTAGTTTTGCTCCAGTTAAATAGCGCAGGTGCAAGCTTGATGATGTCATCAATAAAATGGCGTAAAGCCAACATCAGCTCGTTCTAAACCAAGTGATGGATGAGCACCAAAACCGCTCCTTTCGAGACAGATACGGTACAACACAGACTAGCTGGAACGTTGGAGAGTAATTATTGACACCTGTTCATTTCCTCACTAGATTCTAACATCGAAAACATCCATATAAAAGTTACTTTCAATTTTTTAAAGGCTGGTAAGGTAGAACATCACATAATTAATCGAATTATGAACTCAGTAACGGAAAAATATGCTTCCAAATCATATTAAAGGGAATATAGTACAAAATGTGCTGAATTACGAGGTCAAAACTACGAATACCTTCCCAAGTGAACATTTCCTTTTTCAGTTTCACTTTAGTTGATATACAGTATAACCTTGATATTCATCGTGGTGATCACACGGCACCCCATAATCTGCAGGCTTTCGAGTCGAGCAGCGGTCGCTTGGGAGGCCATGGTCCTTCAGGGCTGCATCATCTGATGGCCAGGCAGGCATCAATTTTTGGAAATGAGATAGTCTCTCATAGTGCATTGGCACTGCCGGTGGGTCCAAGTAGCCTACACAGTAGCCTCCACGGTATGCATTAGCCATGCGTCTTAGTGAATGTGCTATTTACCAACTGATAAGCCCAACTTAGCACACTGGGGCGAAACGCTGGCAACCATGAATGAGTTAGTTTGAAAATTTATCATTTCCAATAACGGACAACTATATTGGTATTATAAATTTACTCATTCGTTACAAATATTTTAGGTTCCCTATGGGAATCAGCATCTATATCGTATTGCAACATTGCGAAGAACTGACGTGGAAACTGCAGAGCACTATGTGCCACTCATGTGGGTACAGAGAAACAGATCTTCGTTAAAATAACCAGGACGTAACAGACGTGTGTCTAAAATAAAATTTCGGCGAAACATGCTGCGTGTGTGACTCCGAGGAAAACAGATTATCACTGCACCAGTGTTAAGAAAACCACGTTGTGCTTGTGTTTGATGCTGATTTACCGGCATCGGTAGATGCTAGGCGATCGGTTATTTACGGAAATGTTCCTTAAGCTGCCATGTGGCGTGCGTACAATGGACTCGGACTCACATTGCAACGCAAGTCTAGGCACTGTTGACATCGCCACGTGCCAGTGGCGTATACTAAGGGCTGCCAAGGCTATCGGTGAAGCCCAAGCCTCAAATGAGAATAATGGAAATCTAGAAAACATTTTAATGTAAGCATCTGACACATTGTTCCATTTACAAAACTTGAAAGCAATGAAAAAAATAAACCGCACGTACACTGACTGACAGAGCAAATGCAACACCAAGAAGGAGTGGTTCGAAATGGATGAAAGTTGGGGAAAAAACAGAGACGGCACGGACGAATAATTGATGTTTATTTCAAACCGATATGCAGGTTACACAATGCGCACGGCATCAACTCAGTAGAATGTAGGACCACCGCGAGCGGCGATGCACGCAGAAACACGTCGAGGTACAGAGTCAATAAGAGTGCGGATGGTGTCCTGAGGGATGGTTCTCCAATCTCTGTCAACAATTTGCCACAGTTGGTCGTCCGTACGAGGTTGGGGCAGAGTTTGCAAACGGCGTCCAATGAGATCCCACACGTGTTCGATTGGTGAGAGATCCGGAGAGTACGCTGGCCACGGAAGCATCTGTACACTTCGTAGAGCCTGTTGGGAGATGCGAGCAGTGTGTGGGCGGGCATTATCCTGCTGAAACAGAGCAACAGAGCATTGGGCAGCCCCTGAAGGTGCGGGAGTGCCACCGGCGCAGCACATGCTGCACGTAGCGGTGGGCATTTAACGTGCCTTGAATACGCACTAGAGGTGACGTGGAATCATACGCAATAGCGCCCCAAACCATGATGCCGCGTTGTCTAGCGGTAGGGCGCTCCACAGCTATTGCCGGATTTGACCTTTCTCCACGCCGACGCCACACTCGTCTGCGGTGACTATCACTGACAGAACAGAAGCGTGACTCATCGGAGAAAACGACGTTCCGCCAGTCCCTCATCCAAGTCGCTCTAGCCCGGCACCATGCCAGGCGTGCACGTCTATGCTGTGGAGTCAATGGTAGTCTTCTGAGCGGACGCCGGGAGTGCAGGCCTCCTTCAACCAATCGACGGGAAATTGTTCTGGTCGATATTGGAACAGCCAGGGTGTCTTGCACATGCTGAAGAATGGCGGTTGACGTGGCGTGCGGGGCTGCCACCGCTTGGCGGCGGATGCGCTGATCCTCGCGTGCTGACGTCACTCGGGCTGCGCCTGGACCCCTCGCACGTGCCACATGTCCCTGCGCCAACCATCTTCGCCACAGGCGCTGCACCGTGGACACATCCCTATGGGTATCGGCTGCGATTTGACGAAGCGACCAACCTGCCCTTCTCAGCCCGATCACCATACCCCTCGTAAAGTCGTCTGTCTGCTGGAAATGCCTCCGTTGACGGCGGCCTGGCATTCTTAGCTATGCACGTGTCCTGTGGCACACGACAACACGTTCTACAATGACTGTCGGCTGAGAAATCACGGTACGAAGTGGGCCATTCGCCAACGCCGTGTCCCATTTATCGTTCGCTACGTGCGCAGCACAGCGGCGCATTTCACATCATGAGCATACCTCAGTGACGTCAGTCTACCCTGCAATTGGCATAAAGTTCTGACCACTCCTTCTTGGTGTTGCATTTGCTCTGTCAGTCAGTGTATTTCTGAGCGCAAGGCATCGGAGACCGATATTGCGGTCCAAGCGCTACGTCCCTCACCCCTCGCCAGACACGCGCGGCTTGCTGCTGAATATTCGATAAGTGCAGGGACCGGGGGGGATAGGTGTGCTGGGCTTCGCTCCGTCAGATCGCCACTGCTAACGAACAAGCATGCATTACTCATCGTATATACTTCCTCAAATCATGCGTTTTGACTTAATTAAATAGATAACAGAGTGCTGGTACTTCACTCCCGTTTAATTGTACTTCCACCGGGCGAGTTGGCCGTGCTGTTTGGGGCGCGAAGCTGTGAGCATGCATCGGGCAGATAGGGGGTTCGAATCCCACTGTCGGCAGCCCTGAAGATGTTTTTCCGTGGTTTCCCATTTTCACTCCAGGCAAATCCTGGGGCTGTACCTTAAGTAAGGCCACGGCCTCTTCCTTCCAACTCATAAGTCTTTCCTATCCCATCGTCGCCATAGGATCTACCTGTGTCGGCGCGATGAAAAAAACACTAGTAAAAAAAGTCCACTTTCTTGTAGTAAAGCACTGCAGGGCGGATGTTACAGGTGTAATATAGTTTTTTTTTCTAGTGATTCTGCTAAAATGAAATGCAATCTTTCAGGTTTGGTGTACTCTTTTGTTGGCTGGAATTGAACCGGTAATCATGGGTCGGACATCACCACTGATCTCTGGTTACAGCTAATAAACCAGTGAATGATGGGTATGACCGCTGGTAAAGCTGTAAAATTCAAAAAGTTAATTTTTTTCTTACTATTTGCTTTACGTCGCACCGACACAGATACTGTATGTCTTATGGCGACGATGGGATGGGGAAGGCCTAGGAATGGGAAGGAAGCGGCCGTGGCCTTAATTAAGGTACAGCCCCAGCATTTGCCTGGTATGAAAATGGGAAACCACGGAAAACCATCTTCAGGGCTGCCGACAGTGGGTTCCGAACCCACTATCTCCCGATTACTGGATACTGGCCGCACTTAAGCGACTGCAGCTATCGAGCTCGGGCGAGTGAAATCTCAGCGCGTGTATGTAATACCTTATTGTAGTTATAACAAGAGCCAGTACACCTAACCCTATACCATAATGATATAGTTGGACGTGCAGAATCAGAAACATTGAATGAAATAACAACAGTAACAATAACAAACAAAGAGATTAAGAATTATGTGATCGTAAAAGAGCAGGTAACTTACCCAATGGCTTGTTCTAGTCCGCATCTTCTGAAAGAGGTTGAAAGCTGCTCATATCGCCTTCACTGTCATCCGCGCTATCACTAACGCTCTCTCCGTCACTGTCACTATCGTCCTTCAGATTAATGATTATGCTGTCAGATACTTCATCCATTATGTGATCGCTCGCAATGTACTTATTCTCAGTGTCGATTACGTGCCTACATCGACTCGACCATTCTTCTGCCCCAATTGACGCAATTCCTTCCATCAGCAATGTTCTTGCATTATCGAGTCTGAAAGTTACATTCTTTTGTACTACATAATCTTTAACTTGAGCCCAAATCATTTCGATTGGGTTCAAGTCTGGATGGTATGGCGGTAGACGCAAAATCGTACACCCACATGTAGCAAGTAGTCTGTCGATTTGATATGACTTATGGCGTGATTTATGGGATTTAATCAAAGCGTACAGTTAGACTTTTATCATCTCTGTAGAAAACGGAATACCCTTATCAGTCAGCCAATCCTGCATAACTCTTTTTCTGGATGATGATGTGGGTGCACGCTCACATTGGACATTATGGTACGGGGCATTATCAATCACGACTACAGAGTTGGGTGGCAAATTAGGAATTAATTTCTCTGCCAGATATTTCTCGTAGTTTCTATAGTTCACCTCATCGTGATAATCCCCTGTTGTTTGGTTGGATTTGGAAACCAACAAAGCATTTGGAACGAAACCTGCATCTGAACCGCCATGTACCACTATTAATCGTTGCCCTTTCGAGATACGTGACTCCAGTCCATGAAGAATACTGTCACTCCAAGCACTTGACTTAGTGTGCGAACTATGCAAATATGTCTCATCAGTGTAAACAATAGGCCTACCCTCTTGTCGATACCGCTTTATGCTTTGTATGTACTGCACACGTAGGAGCCTTCTGTCAGGCTTCTCCATAAGTATTCTACGTATGTCTTCTGTCTTCCTCCATCGAAAACCTAGGCCTCGAAATATCTTGCTTAGTGTTCTTACGTGTTCTTACGCAACATTTAAACTGTATATCCTCAACCAGTTTCTTACGTATCTTTTCAAGCATTGGTCTCTCGCCTTCGGTATTGTGAAAATTGTGAATCGTGCGCCTGACCGCGCATTTCTCAAAATCGTCTAATTCACACTTCTTGGCAGACTTCGGTCTTTTCTTTCCAGGTGTTGAAAATGAATCCACTTCACCCCCTTCGATCTTTTTTGCGTCCCGTATTACATTCCGCACGGATCTTTCCGACACATCCGTTGCTAAAACCACTTTCTTTTGAATAGCACATAAGTTTCCAGTGGGGTGGGCTTAGTTTTCCATGAATTCATACACATTATAAATAACTTTTCTAGTTTGACTGTGTAAAGTTTTAGCACTCCCTAATTTAGAACGAAACGGGGGCATCACTACGTACACTGAATATCATACTACAACAAATTCACTTTCAGCTACGAAATATAAATAAAATATTAATAATACAAGCACACCTTTCTTGCTTCTTTTCAATACACGCTTGATAAAGAGCTGTACACTGTGCCTCTCAGTGAGCGGCTGAGTAACAATGAGCCCGGTAATCAGCATTCGGGCGACACACGGGAGCCCCGCAACGAGCTTAAACTTCGCCAACATATATTGGTCTCTGCGCACGTCTGAGATTTCCTATACAAGGAAATATAAATGCTCACTTCAATGAATTAAATATATATTGAATTTCTGTTTTATATACTGTATTCTTTGAAATGAACATTCATATTTTTTCCAGGACCATTCTTTGACTGAATGTAACTACGGGGACAATGAGATTGAAATGAAATTAGATCAAACATAATAGACTACATCGTACACGTATATTCTCAATGAGATTACAGTTAACTGTTTTCATTTTTTAGGAAAATACAGTGTAGCCAGTTTGCGTAGCCACTGTGCAAACCACACAGAGTGGTCTGATGAACGAAGAAGAACGGAAAGCGAAGGGAAGGGGGAGGGGGCGTTGGAGCTCTAAGAGCACAAAAACTACACCTCCTACAAGACAAAAACATATGACATTGTCCTCGATTATCTCTTCTCCATCCTCAGGGTTGGTCAAAGTTTACGCCCAAATTTTACCCGTTTCCCGTCCCTCCCGGAATTCGCCTGCTCGTAAGTATACGTGCTGTTAAGTCTACCGACACGAGGCTGGCTTATTTGAGCACATCCATATATCACAGGACTGAGACAGGATCGAATCCAGTGCTCTACTGTCTGAGCCACTGAGCCTTAAATACGCAAATCGGATTTGAACTTTTGAAGATCGGTAATAGAAACAATAGGGTGGGGTGTCGAACTATTCAACCTACCACATGTACTTTAAAACATTCAAATGCTACAGACATCTATCTTGAAAACAATAGCACAGCAGTTAACCGACTGAGCTACTGAGCTCGACTATGTAGAAATAAATTATTTGCTTCTGTAGCTTGTTACTCTGTTAGTTCTATCCGAGAATGGTAGGACGTAAATTAAACCGGAGGGGGAGTTAAGGCTATTTCCCGTAGAGGGAGAGCGTCATAAACTGTCTGCGCTTCAAGAAGATGAAGTTTTACAAGACCAACAGAGATGGCCCCTTTTCCATTGTTACTAAAAATGTAATAATCCGGATGTCACGAGAAAGTAGTGTAAACTCTACGGAAAGAATGGCTACAGTATGTAAATAAAGACTCGTAACAAGGTGGTGGAAAGTCCTCAAATGTGAAGGCATGTGGTGTAAAAGACGAAGTAATTGGGTACATAAAGTATATTCGACTGCAGCTGCCTCAGTCTGAGTGTATCAGTGACAGCAAACTGCTGCTTAACGCGTCGAAATACAGTAACCGGAGAAAGAAAAATACATACAGTTCAAAACAATTAGGGGAACTTGCTTTGACGTATGACATGCTTCACAAAACAATCCCTCTCACTCAGGTATATTTCCAACTAAACCTTTATTCTTTGCCGTTGAAGTATACAAAATTACATCGATGGTTTCGCGAACATTTCCAGAACACAAACTGAAATGTTCAAATAGGGGCGAAAACAAAGTGATAACAGTCCTCCAGGGTGGATTTTTATCACAGTTGCAAGCTGCTTTACGTCGCACCGACACGGATAGGTATTATGGCGACGATGGGATAGAAAAGGGCTAGAAATGGAAAGGAAGCGGTCGTGGCCTTAATTAAGGTACAGCCGCAGCATTTGCCTGGTGTAAAAATGGGAAAATACGAAAAAAAAATTCAGGGCTGCCGACAGTGGGGGTTCGAACCCACTATCTCCCGCATGCAAGTTCACAACTGCGCATCCCTAATCGCACGGACAACTCGTCCTGTATCATAGTTGGAGGGCTTCAGTACGGTATATGTCCTCCACGAGCATTTATGACAGCTTGGCACCTATGTGGCATGCTCCGTGTAAGTCAACGGAGGTCACGTCGCAGTATCAGGTCCCATTTTTCATTGAGAGCCTGTTCGAGGTCTTGGAGAGACTGTGGTGGTACAAGACGCTCACGAACACTTCTGTCAAGCCTGTCCCACACATGCTCTATGGAATTAAGGTCGAAACTCACTGCTGGCCATTCCATCTCTTGAATGTCCAGTTCTCGCAAGACAACTCTGTTGATGCGCGCTACATGAGCCTTGGCATTGTCGTGCGTGAGTACGAATTCAGGGCCAACACCGTATGAAGCAACCAACACATGCTGTATCAGAATCTGCTCGCTGTACCGCACAGCGATAAGATTAGCACGGACGACGACAATATCTGTACGGCCATCAATACTGATGCCACCCCACGCCATCACAAAACCTTGTCCGAATCGATAGCCTTCCTGGGCAAAATTTGGAATGTACTGCTCATCACGGCGTCTTCATACACGTTGACGTCCATCACGCTGTGTCAGGGGAAATCTGGACTCGTCTGTGAACAACACGGGTCTCCATTGGTGAAGTTTCCAGTTGACGTAGGTACGGGCAAACAGAAGGCGAGCTGCGCGATGTTGCTGCGTTAAACGTGGTACCTGAACAGGACGTTTGGGTCGTAAGGACACTTCTCTTAACCTGTTCCTTACTGTCTGGTCAGACACCGTGACTCCAGTGATCCTCCTGAGGTCTTGTTGCAGTTCTCTGGTAGTTGCTGAACGACGCCACAACGCACGGATGGTCAGATATCGGTCATCCTGTGGGGTTGTCATGCGGCTACGATCTTGTCCAATCCTTCTCGTGAACGGGCCTGTCTCATTGTTGCGATTCCACAAACGGTGAATAAATGACGGAGAGACATTGAGATCCACAGCAAAACGGCGTAAAGTCCATCCTTCCTGGATCAAAGTGACGGCCCTTGCGTTTTGAACCTCGTTAAGATGTCCCATGGGATATACTGGTTGACGTACAACGTGCTCGATTGACCGCAGTACTCTGTGTACCACACAACGAAACACATACGCACTACTATTCTCTTTGTTTTGAGGGGTCACCTTCGTAGCTAATGTCACAAGGTATGCTGTACGACCATTGGAACCCCATCTACCAAATTAACGTTCACATACCAGACGTTACTAAACATGTTCCCCTAATTATTTTGAACTGTGTATTTTATAGAGTTGAGTCAGTAGATCAAAGTAACTTAAATCCCATACTTACATTTTTACAACGACATACGACGGCAGTCCTGAATATGTATATTTTTCGCCAAGCTCTTCAAAATTCCCTACATGAAATGCCTTAAGAAGCTACTTCGGATTTTAGGCTGAATTCCTCAAATACCTTGTGTTTTCTGGAGAGATAAATCTAAAGCCGGTCAAATATCCTGGCATTTTATATAAAAGACACATCCTTGGGAGGATTATTTCGTACCTGATATGCCTGTTAAGTCAATTGTTACATTTGATAAAGTTTTACAGCTTAAATTGGTCGTTTGCTGTTTTCTTACATGCAGCAATTAAGTGAAGAAGTTCTATATCATAGGATAGGTTTATGACACTTGTATTAGTTCGGTTGTAAAAAGTTTAACAACATAATATTTAGAAAAGAATATCGTTACCTCGTATAGTATCAATAACAATTTCGGGGTTTAGTAAACAAGTGTGATACAAATTACAGGAGCGATGATTAGCCCTGTTGGCTTAGCTGCTGGTTTTCTATCCGTATGACGTACACCTCCGTAGCGTAAAGGTTAACACTATTAGGTGCCGTCGACGGAGGACCGGATTCAATTCCCGGTACTGCAGAGATTTAAGAATGGCAGGAGGCCTGGTAAGTGGTTAAAATGGTACACCAGCTCATCTCCATTGGGAGTGTGCCTGGAAAAGCGCTGCACCCACTCGGTGTGACGACAAGATTTTGTCCACCTCCGTAGCGTAATACTTAGCACTATTAGCTGCTGTCCTCGGCGGCCTGGGTTCGATTTCCGGTAGTGCCAACGATTTAAGAATTTTAGGAGTGCTGGTGTGTGGTGAAAATGGTACACGCAGCTCACCTCCATTGGGGTTGTGTCAGAGAAAGAGCTTCACCACCTCGGTATGGGGACACCAGCTTAGTTTCTTAACCGGATGGCTAAAGTTTGAATCCCAGTCGATTCATTGTTAGAATTTTCAACTGAGAAGTCACATGACATCAGGAAGAACATGAAAACACCCGAAATCATTGCTCCAGTGAAGCAAAGCGTGGAACTATTTTTTTTTTTTTGCTATTTGTTTTACGTCGCACCGACGCAGATAGGTCTTATGACGACGATGGGATAGGAAAGGCCTAGGAATAGGAAGGAAGCGGCTATGGCCTTAATTAAGGTACAGCCCCAGCATTTACCTGATGTGAAAATGGGGAACCACGGAAAACCATCTTCAGGGCTGCCGAGAGTGGGGTTCGAACCCACTATCCCCCGATTAGTGGATATTGGCCGCACTGCAGCTATCGAGGTCGGTCGATCAAATCTCAACGCCGTGCATCTGTGCAAGTGGGATTTAAGAGAATATTATTAAACAGGATCTGCATCTGTGTCCTTATAAATGTACTGTTGTGCATGGCTTGAAACGTCCAGAGAAACGTTCGCGTGTTGAGTTCTGCCGGTAGTGTTTCTGAGTGAACTGGTGTCAGGAATTTTGGGTCCTCAGTTATTCATTTCTTCAAATGACGCATGTTTCAGCCTGACAGGGTATGTTAAACCACAGAACACGCGCCATTACGCATCAGAAAATCCCCATCAGTACTTCACAAAGCCGCTGCATAATCTCAAGGTGTTCGAACACTTTTTGGATAGCTACGGTGTTTATTCGCTACAGAGCTCGTTTCGAACCATTTTGCCAGTAAGCTTTGCAATACAGGCTTTGATGGAGGCTTTGCCAAAACAATTCCAAACTTAAACAGTTTCACACAGGTTTCCCACGGGTCGTGCTTCGTCTAACACTCGACGATGAACACGCACAATTTTTGTCCTGAGCATCACCTTGTGTTGCATTAGACTGGTCACCAAACACGTCTGTTCCTCTCATTCACTCACACGTAATGACACAGCGGCGTACTTGGGAAAGAGCACACAGGAGAGTCGCATACGCACACATGTGACAGCAACCGATTGGTGCATCAAAATCACGGTTTCCAGCATTTACTGTGATCAAAAATTCTCCTGTTCACTAACAAGGGTCAATATCGCGTCAGCCTTGAAAATATTTTCCAGGTCAGTTTGGTTTTTTTCACCCTGTATTAAATAAAGCCGGCCCCGGGGCGTAGGGATAGTGTGCCTGCCTCTTACTCAGAGGCCCCCGTGTTCGATTCTAGGCCAGGTTAGGGACTCTTACCTGCATCTGAGTGTTGGTTCACGTGATTACAACTGAAGAGCTGTCTGACGGTAAGATAGCCGCCCCGGTCTAGAATGCCAAGAGAATGGTTGCCTAGTTGTACTTCCTCTTAAAACAATAATCACCACCACCCTCCCCACTAGAATGCCAAGAAGAACGGCCGAGAGGATTCGTTGTACCGACTACAGGACACCTCTTAACTTGCAGGCCTTCGGGCGGAGCAGCGGTCGCTTTTTAGTCCATGGCCCTTCGGAGCTGTTGCGCCATGGGGTTTGGGTTGGATTTTGTATACATATTTCTCTTAAATATTAGTGTTATTTTGTTGTTCTTAATATTTTAAGTTTCAATCAGTTCTATAGTATTCATAAGTAATAATATTTACTGTATGTGGTTAAGTGTAAGAGATGGACAGGAGCCCTAATTTAGCCACGGTTAATAAAGGCTTTTATCTATTCACCGTAGTCTTTCACGGGGCCCAAGGTTTTCCTCAAAATATATTTCTTTCTTTCTTTCTTTCTTTCTTTCTTTCTTTCTTTCTTAGATCACAGTTTTCTCAATGTGCCTTTTTTTTTTCATTATATGGCACTCAGCTGCATAGAGGGCCTGTGGTGGTGTCTGAGCTTGGCGTTCAAAGGTATTAATATCTTGTGGTAAATACCCATGGTTAAACGGTATGCATTATTATATTTAAGTAACACCATCCAGATCCTGAGAGTAATCTCCTCAGTTTCACTTCCTGTAAAATTCTTGTGTTTTACCTTCTTAAGGCGACAGCCACGGTGGGAAGCCGTAGGAGAACCATCTTCAGGGCTACCAATACTGAAGTTCAAACCACCATTTCCCGAATGCGAGCTAACATCTACATGACCTCAAACGCGCAGCCAAAATCCTCGGTAGAAGAAGACTGATTTTTAACAATATACAATTTACTCCTATTTTGAATTATGTAAAGAGGAACTAATAATTTTGCTGTTCTAAAAGGTAGAGAAACCTCGTTCATATAAGTTACAGTAACATTCAATCCGTCGTAAACGGAATGCCCTCTATACTGTACCTTATAACGCTCGTGACAGGAGTAAGCTGAAGTTACATCAGTATTCAATATCGGGTGGTGCCTTTGTAACCTGGTATTTATTGTGTTGGCTTTAATCTCCCACGAGGTGATATACAGCGAACTGAATATCGCGTTATATCGAAGGAATTTATTGCTCTGCAGCAATTCATTGAGAGAGCTTGGCACATTCCGTAAATAGACTCACGTGGTTGATATTTATCTCTCTCTCCCCCTTGTCTCATTTCCAGCATACTCTATCTCACTTCTGTATTATTCACAACCCTTACACGACCCATATTTGACACCTGTATGATGTGACATCCCGAAAGAAGGGTGCAATAATCAATAACGTATTTTAATTACAGTTAATATTTTGACCACTTTGTCAGGCCTGTACGTATACTAGTTTTATGTATCCAGAGAAATGAATTATCACCTTCCAAACATCAACAATAATAGAAAAAATAATTAATAATAGTAATAATTAATAATTAATTAATAATAGTAATAATAGTAAATTAATAATAGTAAAAATAATAGTAATATATAATACTAATATCATACTAGTTTATTTATTTATTTATTTATTTATTTATTTATTTATTTATTTATTTATTTATTTATTTATTTATTTATTTATTTATTTATTTATTAATACCTTTTTTCAGTGGCGATGTTGTGGCTCGAGGCCCTCCCTTCCACTTAACCAATCCCAGCGGGAAGTTGGGTCGGCGAACAGATCAGTGCTGGGGGCTTCAAGGCTTACAACCTTGACAGTTAACAAATTGTTACCTGCGGGTAACCACCCTAAACGTTTTTCTTAACTCTCGCAACATGGAGAAAACGACCAACGGAAAAACTACCCCAGGTGGTATAAAATCCACCCCCAGTTTTGATGGGGCAAGCAAGCCTTTGGATTCTGGAGAGCTTGCACCTTCATGTTAGACGAAGAAACGTTTCTTGGCGACCATCAACATCAACTCCCTCCTAGAGACAGGAAAACTAAAACATACGCTAGATGTTTTAACTGAACACAACATCCTGATAACAGCTGTGCAAGAGACCAGATTCCTCGATCAAGATGTGATAGAATCACAAGGTTATCGGATCTACAAAGGGCAACCCGGTGAAAGAGTGATGAAGAATGTGCCTCACTTGGGGACAGGCTTCATAGTCAGCAGCAAAATGATCAACTCCATCATCTCCTTTTCATCTCCAAATGGAAGAACGTCCACTATAGCTTTTAAAACTCTCAACAAAGCATACACAGTTGTTAACTTCCATGCACCTACTAATGACACCAACAGGAAAGATATTGAAAATGTGGAAACTTTTTGGAGGGTACTCGAAGAGACAATGGACCGGATCCAAAAACACCACATAACTATTTCAATGGGAGACTTTAACGCCCAGATTGGCAAAGAGAGAAAATTCAAGAACATAGTTGGAGATTACCCAGCCCACAAGAGGACCAACAGGAATGGAGAAAGGCTGATTGACCTGTGCAGAAATTACAACTTAGTCCTCAAATCTACAGCTTTCAAACTCCTTCCTAGGAAAGCCAAGACTTGGAGATGTCCTAACCCAATGCTTGGGGAATTCCAGCTGGACCACGTAGCCATCAGTAGAAGCAACAGCAAAGAAGTGCTGAATGTCAAAGTATTGAGAAGTGCAAACATTGATTCAGACCACTATCTTTCTTTGATCAAAACAAATTTCATTCCTCTTAAGCAGGGAAAACCACTGCATCAAGTCGCGAATTCCAAGGTTCAATCCTGCCAGGCTGAAAGATAACAATAACTTCACCGAGACCCTGGCTAAAAACAAAGACAAAAAAGATTGGCCCCAACTACAGAAGGCACTAATAGATGCAGCGACAACCACCATCCCGGAAGTCAGAAAGAACAAACATCCATGGTGAACAACTACTTGTGACAAAGCAATAGAAGAGAGAAAGCAAGCATGGCTAAAATGGAACCGTAACAAAAGTCTGGAAAACCATAAAAACTTCTTAGAAGTTAGGAAAACTGCTACTAAAATTATCAGGAACACCAAGAGGCAGTACAATAAAAATATCATTGAACAAGCAGAGAGGGATTTTCAAAGAAACAACACTAGAGACTTCTACCAAACTTTTAAATCTCAAATAACACCCTACTCAGCCCCTACACTTCACCTTCGGGGAGCTGACGGAAATCTGAAAATGAACAATGAAGAGTGCACCACAGTTCTAGCAGAGTATTTCAACAACCTTCTAAATTCAAGGGAACCCAAGGAGAAACTGCATTCCTTACCTCAGAATGTTACTAAGTCGGACTCTCTCCCACCGCAAAGGGGGAGATCAAGGAAGCCATTTCAGAATTGAAAAGTAACAAAGCAGCGGGCGAGGATGGAATCATAGCAGAGCTCTGGAAATACGCTGATGAGGAGTCAATCCAAAGTATCCATGAAATCATATCAAACATCTAGGTGACAGAAGCGTTACCTAGCGACTGGACCTCAGCTATCATCCACCCGTTACACAAAAAAGGCGACAAATCAGATCTCAACAACTACAGAGGGATTTCCCTTGTATCAGTGACGTATAAGATACTCTCCAAAGTATTACTCACAAGAGTAGAGGCTCAACTAGACTCCTGCATCGGAGAGTACCAAGCTGGGTTTCGCAAGTCAAGGTCATGCGCCGAACAAATCCTGAACCTCAAAACCATCATCACTTACAAAAACCTAAGCGCCTCACCCTACGTGGCAACATTTGTTGACTTTCAGAAGGCTTACGATTCAGTAGATAGAGAGTCACTCTTCCAGGCACTCGCTGAACTGGGACTAGATAAGAAAACCTTGAATCTAGTGAAAGCAACTCTTACCAACACTACTGCCAGAATCAAATTCAGAGGGGAACTGTCCCAGAGATTTGAGATCAAAACAGGTGTTAGGCAAGGGGATGGCCTATCTCCAATCCTCTTTAATTGCCTACTTGAAAAAGTCATTCGTGAGTGGACTAAAATGCTACAGGATGACTCTGGATTGAGAATTGGCTACAAGAAAGACAAGTTAACAGTCAACTGTTTAGCCTTCGCAGACGACCTTACACTCCTGGCATCCAGTGTGGAGGAAGCTATCCATCAACTATCCTCTCTCGACCACATAGCAGCTAAAGTAGGGCTGAAGATCGCCATCAACAAAACACAGTTTATCACCAACATCAAAGATGCACCCAAATCAATCCCACTGGGGGACAAAACAGTACAAAGGAATAACTCCTTCAAATACCTAGGAGAATGGATAACCCCAAACATGAATGAAGATCAGGCCATGAACAGCAGATGCATCAAATTGGAAAATGCCTACCACCTATGTAAGAGTATGTACAAATCCAAATCCCTCTCCCTTAACCTCAAAATCAGGCATTACACTACTGTAGTGAGACCGTCAGTACTATACGCCTCAGAATGCCTAAACATGGTAAGAAAAGGGCAACTTAGAAAACTGGAGCTGAAGGAAAGGAAGATCCTGAGAAAAATCATGGGCCCCATTAAAGAAGAAGGCAAGTACAGAATCAGGCACAACAACGAACTGTACCAACAATTGGAGAGCATTACAACATCTATGAGGAAGAGGAGATTGAACTTCTACGGTCATGTCATGAGAATGGACAATCAGAGGCTCACCTCCAGAATCTTCCACACCATCTCTGGAGGGAAAGCGACTAATGCCAAGTGGGCAAGACTCGTCAGAAAAGACCTTCAAGAATTGGACATTGCTCCCAGTGAAATTTATGACAGGAATAGGTACAGAACGTTGATCAGAACATCAAACTCTCTCCAGTCACTAACAGAAAAAACAGTACGTCCGGGAGGAGGTGTGAAATGGACTCAGGAGCGAAAAGACATTCACAGTGCAAGAATGAAGGAGTACTGGTCAAATAAGAAAGCTGCTAGAGATAAGAACCACGTGGTCCATAGCAGACCCAAACGGAACTAAAATAATAATAATAATAATAATAATAATAATAATAATAATAATAATAATACGAACATTTGGATGAAAATAAACAATAAATACCTCTAAAGCAATATAGAGCAAAAATACAGACACAACAAAAAGACGAAGATTACAATTCCATGGTCACCTTCACGGAATGAGCAACGACAGGCTAACTAAGAAAATGTTTGATTATATCTCCAAATTAAAACTCACCGTCGATTGGCTGGAAGAGATACAGCGGAAACTACAAAGACTGAAGACCTCTTTTGCTATGTGCTTTACGTCGCACCACCGACACGGATAGGTCTTATGGTGACGATGGGATAGGAAAGGCCTAGAAGTGGGAAGGAGGCAGCCGTGGCCTTCATTAAGGTACAGCCCCAGCATTTGACTGGTGTAAAAATGGGAAACCACGGAAAACCATCTTCACGGTTGCCGACATAGGGGTTCGAACCCACTATTTCCCGAATAGAAGCTCATAGCTGCGCGCCCCTAACCACACGGTCACCTCGCTCGGTGATCCGCAAATCAAGCGTACATGATCATCAATACCCGTGCCCTTATAAATCAGCGTAACAAAAGGAATAAGGTGAAAGTAGAAGACTTCTAGAAAATATTAGAGAATTAAGCATCATCAATTCTGGAAGGAAACGTTAATATCCTGGTTGGCGATTCCAACGCGCAGACTAGTAAAATAAAATAAATGCAAAATGATTGTAGGAGAATACCTGTCACACAGAAGAAACAGGGAAAGGTGAGCAAGACGAATGTGTTTTCGTCTTACAAGTGAAGTAAGGCTATTAAAACGCCCAGAAATGCATCAGCAGGAAGAGCAGCTGCTCCAGAGTAGCCATAAAATACAACCCAATGTCACTATTCACGATGTGACCAAGCAGGGAACTTCGAACATAACGTTGGGTCGCCGTCCTAAGGACGGTAGACATTACAAGGTACGATATTACACCGCGACTGCCCTACAATATTGTCAACGGGAAGTCTTCAAGAAGTCAACTACATCTCGGTTGAACTATGGATCTGAAGGATTCTTTGTCTATTTGATCAGCTCACTTGCAGTTGCATTAGTCTTCTTTTCGGCTTTAATGTTCATTTTGCAGTTAGTAATGTCTTCAATATTTAATTTTTTATATTTTAGTCTGTATTACTTATTTTTTTCTGAGGGAATAACTATTTGATTTGTCTACCGAATGCACGTGGCCACCTGTAAGAGCGGTCGGACGCCTAGCGGAGAGAAATATATAAATACATCAAAATATAGCAATGGAACGCAATCGCAAATAAAAGCTATAACGTATTTCATTGGAGCTGCTATCAAAACCGGCCGTGCTATTTCACCAACAGTTTCGTTTCTGAGAATATCGAGGATTCCTTCAGATTTACCATTCAATTTCAAACTTCACGTGGCCTCTTCACGTGTCATGTGTAAACTAAGGATTCTAAATTTAACGACACATTCCAATACAAATAATGAACACAATTTTATTCATTTTGCGCTTGGTTTTTAGCACCGGGAGTGTCCGAAGGCATGTTCGACTCAACTGGTGCAAGTCTTTCTATTCGACTCCCATGGTCGACCTGCGAGTCTGGGTGTGAGATTGAGATGATGATGATGATGATGATGATACAGGGATAGAGTGAAACCCGGTGTCTGCACATAGCCCACTCCAATCGAGTATCAGCCAGCTGTATGCCCTATGCTCAAGGCTTAACGTCCCCATCCGAAACATGAATCACTGTCAACAGAGACATGCCCTCACCTCATAGCAACGCTGCAGAGAGGTATGGAATTAAATACGGCATCTAGCACGCAATCTAGTGATTCAAAATTGTATGACACCACTCCCTCTACTCTGCCGGTCACCATTCTGATGGTGATGATTTTTCCACCAACAGGACTCGAACCGATTAACCATGGTGTTAGACCAAACAGACGTGACGCCTTAAATATCATGGCCACGAGGCGGGTACACCAACACAATAAAGAAATCGTCATCATCATCATCATCATCATCTTTTTCTTCTTCTACTTTTCTTCTTCATTTTCCTCTTCTTTATTCCGACTATTGGTTTTCCCTGTCCAAGCATTTCTGTTCAGAGCGACTTCTTCATGTCTCCATTTCGCTCCCCACCACCCCCATCAGATCATCACCAATCTTTTCTTTCCACCGTAGTTTAGGTCTTCCTCTTTTTATTTCCGCATTCACCTCCAGATGTTCCACTCTTTTTTCGACGTATTCTTCGGTCCTCCACTTTACGTGTCGCAATATCTGTCTGCGTTCCTCAATCTTGAAAGATCCCCTGATGTACTCGATCTAACCCTGTCCCTCCAAATTATTCGCCTCATCCACCTCAACATTCTTACCAATAATACTTCCGTTACCGAGCGAGTAGCTGCGCGGTTTTAGTCACGTAGCTGTCAGCTTGCATTTGGATATTGGCCAGGTTTTGAACAATAGATAATTGTTGGCCTTCCTACTACCCTTTAGCTACAGCTTTCCTGTTATCTTACAATTCACCACGCAGGACTCGACACATTCGTAATCTGGCCTCACGGGAGCAATAACCTACAGCTATTTCTCCACCATCTCAACTCTATACACGTAAATATTCAGTTCACCATGGAAATAGAAGTAGACGGAAAACTACCGTTCCTGGATGTCCTAGTAAAACGCAACTCCAATGGGACTCTGAGTCACGCAGTATACAGGAAACCCACTCACACAGACAGGTACCTACACGCCTCGTCTCATCATCACCCATCACAAAAGCAGGCTGTCCTAACATTACTGGTGAACAGGGCCATAGCGATATCTGACGCAGAGCACCTCGAGGAAGAGAAAGAACACCTCACGAGAACCCACAGGAAAAATGGCTACTCGCTCAATAACATCCGACGAGTCCTTAAAAAATCAGAAGAGAACAAAGAAAAGGCCGTCGTAGGAGAAAACAACGGGAAAGAAGAACTGACTCGCCCGAAAACAGCAATACTGCTATACATTAAAAATACTACAGACAGGATCGGCAAGATACTGGACAAATACGACATAAAAACTATCTATAAACCTCACCGGAAGCTAGCCCGTTATCTACCACCAGTAAAAGACACAATAGAATTACAGGCTCCTGGAGTATACCACATTGAATGTAGCTGTGGAGCTTGTTATGCTGGGGAAACAAAACGTCTGATCTCCACCCGCCTAAAAGAACATATCCGTCACACCAAGAACCAAAACACAGATATTTCAGCGGTAGCCAAGCATTCCTACGAAAAAAAAGGCACGGAATATCATTTGACAAGACCAAGATCCTAGCAGCTATCCCTTGGAATCTGGAAAGGAAAATCCGCGAGGCTATCGAAATCAAGAAACATCCGAACAACATAAATTTAGAAGAAGGATATAAAATCAGTAATTCTTGGATGCCTATCATTCATAGTTTAAGACATACAGACCACAACATAAACACAAGGGCCGCAACCCCATTACATAACAGCGCGGGCAAGTCCCCACTACCTGGCTGTGACACATACCTTCCAGAATACTCACGAGACAGCCGGGGCTTACGTCAGCCAGAAAGGCTAGGATATAAAAGGCCAAGGTCAGGGCCACTCTAGTAGTGTAAATTTCTGCCTGGGAGACTGATTACCTCGGATCGAGTAGGGGTATTTCAGTCGCCTTGACAAGGAATACTGCAATGTATTCGAAACGTCGGCAAACTGTACGTGATATGCGTACAAGTACAACACGGTTCAACCCGGAAATTAAATTAAATAATCATCATCATCCTGTTCATCCAGTCGCTGTATTTCTTCATTCACTCCATCATTCACATCGAAGATAGAAAAAAAGGGAGTATAACTTCTTCGATATTAGCTTTTTTGACCTGGAGTTTCGCATATTCTCAACATTTACCGTCGACAAGCATGCAGTCTTCGCCTGGCTAAACTTCATGCCTCTCTCCCCCAGCACACTTCTTCACTATTAATAATAATTTTCTTTTGTTGCCAATGGCATTACAAATATTTAACACTGATCGCAGGGGTAACACATGAAACAGAATTATTCGTTTATGCAAAACTGTGAAATATATTTTCCTCTGTTAGGGCACATAATCACATTATATCTATCCCATATAGCAAACGATCACACCGTTCACATACACAGTCATATGTGGGGTCATGGTAGGCTTTTATTTCTTCTTGCTGATCTTGAAACGAAAGCCATGAACAGCCATTCGTGTTATAATGTGGCACAGTTCGTAGTTTGCCCTCATCAATTCCTTGGTCACCATTACATCCTTCGAACAGAACTCTATCCATATTTCCCGTCTCTTTTGCTGTAGCTCTGTAAGTAGTCTACTTTAGGTTGTTGTGGATGGTAACTGCATCTTGAAACGAAGGTCTATTCTCAGTACAAACACTAATCGATATCGTGTATATTCTGAAAGCCCCAGAGTCTTCTGTAAGTATGTGGCTTTTACTTTCTCTATTGTCTGGTGTGTAGATGCTCCCATAAAAGCTCCAAACCATAGCTGACATTAGTCAGAATCTTAATGTTGAAGAAATGTATCACGACTTGAATATATATATATATTTAACTCCTCAATGTCTAATATTGATTTAGTTGCAAAATTGATATGTGCTGAGTGAAGAATCTTTCCTCTGGATTGGAACATGACTCTCAAGTACTTGAAGTTAAAAAATCCTATCAAGTCTTTACCATTATGTTTTCTCTCGCTGCTGGTCTTCCCCCTTTCTTAAAATGGACTTTTGCTCATTTGACTTGAGATAGTTTGTTTTTGCTCATGCTACCAAATGGTCGAACTGTTCCTGTAGTTCATCTCGTCGAGTGGCTGCGAAGACCATATCATCAGCACATACATAAAGCTTCAAATCCTCACTGATATACCGGTACTGGGTTACATTTGCTGTAGCTATGCTGAACTGGAGCAGGCTTATTGGATCCCTTTGCAGGATTCCATTAGTCTGTGTTATTGATTCCAGAGTCTTCACAGGGTTATCTCTAGTCGACTAGCACAAAACATTATCGTCATCAATCACTGTGATCCCCGGGTTCGATTTTAACTTTTCCTAGTTAATTCCTGTTTTATTATTGTATCTTTGCAGGTATCACACACTGAATAATGGTGCTGATGACTGGAAAACGTGCGGAGTTCATCCTCATTTGTGGAAATTCGAGCTCGCGTGTGGTGGTTGCAGAGTTTAATGGATTACACATCGATAGGGAGCATTTCCTACAATGGTGTGGCCAAACTAATCAGCAGATTCCGAGAGACGGCTCCCTATCGTGGTATAACGCATTCAGCCCTGCAGCCACCACACGCGAGGATGATCTCCATACGTTCCTCAGTTGTCACCACCATTATTCAGTCGGTGATACTTGCAAATAAAAAGATTAAACAGGCAAGAAAACGATTCACGATTAAGACAAAACGGTTTACGGCATTGAAATCCTAAAGAAAAACAAGTGTAAATGATGTGTCACACGCTTATCGTTCCATTTAAAAATCTTAAGTTGAGTTCACGATGTTGGGAGAAGTAGTACATGTGTCCTTGTGTTTTACTTACCCTCAGATATTATATGTGGTCAATGTGGACTTCCAACACACAACCCTCTCCTATATGGTGTCATCTGACTTTTGGCTGATCTGTTTATTAATATAGTTATGCATCTCTACCATTTACATTGGTAATACGCATTTATCATTAAACTCTTTTCTTCATCACGACTTGTATGTACAAAAAAGGACGTGCGGTGAATTAAGAGTGTTTTAGCTCAGATAAGAGCTGCTTCAATGTTAATTTTGTCTCAGCGTAAGTGAAGCAACTCTCACAGTCTTCAATATGCCTCATAATTCTTCGCAGAAATTTAGAGCGGGGTAGTGTCAAAGGTTTTAGCATTCATGAATTATTTTAGACAATCTGTGTGGTTTTAGAAAGATTAGTTAACGGCAATGCTCTTTTTGCCTTCGCCAAAGCATTTTGAATTAATCTGAAGTACTTACGATTGAATAAGCTTTGACTTGATCTTCGAAATGCTCTTGAGCTAAATACGGCTAGAGATAGAAATACTGTGTGGGAGGGGCCATTACGTTCTCTAGTAACTACATAAATTCTCGCCGATTATTCCAGGAACGCTATTTTCAGTTTATATATCTCCAATGTTCACACTTTTATCCCCAATACACAACAGAAGTACGAGCTGTGTGAGGTCTCCTGAGACGTGAGCGCTGAATAACATTTGACGGCACGCTCGTGGGAGATTTCTGCTGTATATTCATGGTGCATGTTGTCCTCAGTGATTTTCAGTCGGTACTGACTTCGATCCTTAGAGATCTTTTTCTCAACTGTTTAATTTGCTAACCTCCTGTCTTCCAGGTGATCCATGACAGAATTATCTGGACATTTTGTGCCTGATGTGCAACCCTGGCGCGGCATCCTACCGCCAACAGGTACAACAGGGCATTGTTCACTCACAAAGCGACGGCACATGCAGTGCCTGTTCCAGTTGTAGTGGGGTTACAGCATTTCAGCTAGCTATTTTGCTATTTGCTTTACGTCGCACCGACACAGATGTCTTATGGCGACGATGGGATGGGAAAGGCCTAGGAAGTGGAAGGAAGCGGCCGTGGCCTTAATTAAGGTACAGCCCCGGCATTTGCCTGGTGTGAAAATGGGAAACCACGGAAAACCATCTTCAGGGCTGCCGACAGTGGGGCTCGAATCCACGATCTCCCGATTACTGGATACTGGCCGCACTTAAGCGACTGCAGCTATCGAGCTCGATCAGCATTTCAGCCTCAATCAGTGTTCTTTACCAAAACATCCAATATGTTGATACAAATTAAGTGGACAGGGGAAAATAAATACTTGCTGATAACTACACAAAACAACAAACTTTCGTTATAACAAGGAAATACGTTACTGGCAACATAAAACTTATTTCTGTTTCTGAGACAAATCTTTTTGATAACGATAACTGAAAACAGTGATGAAAATCGTTTCTGATCGATCCTCATAACTTCAACTTGGTAGTATATAAGATCAAAGCGACTGTTTCACTGAAGTACGACGATCTAAAAGCACTTCATCTCCGTGCTTATGCAATTTCGGATAGGTTTTTCAAATCTATACATATAAAATAAGAGTTTTGTCTGTACATTGCTCAGAATTTGAAAATAATGGTATTTCTGTATCGGTCATGTCCACAGTAACAAGGAAATGCACTTTTTACTTTTCCGTAATGTCTGTCTGTCTGTCTGTCTGTCTGTCTGTCTGTCTGTCTGTCTGTCTGTCTGTCTGTCTGTCTGTCTGTCTGTCTGTCTGTCTGTCTGTCTGTCTGTCTGTCTGTCTGTCTGTCTGTCTGTCTGTCTGTCTGTCTGTCTGTCTGTCTGTCTGTCTGTCTGTCTGTCTGTCTGTCTGTCTGTCTGTCTGTCTGTCTGTCTGTCTGTCTGTCTGTCTGTCTGTCTGTCTGTCTGTCTGTCTGTCTGTCTGTCTGTCTGTCTGTCTGTCTGTCTGTCTGTCTGTCTGTCTGTCTGTCTGTCTGTCTGTCTGTCTGTCTGTCTGTCTGTCTGTCTGTCTGTCTGTCTGTCTGTCTGTCTGTCTGTCTGTCTGTCTGTCTGTCTGTCTGTCTGTAACTTACACGCATCACGAAAAAACGGCTGAAGAAAATTTAATGAAAATCGGTATGTAAAGTCGAGGGATGAGCCACTACAATCTAGACTATAAATAATTTTATTCACGCTAAGTAACACGGTAGTGTAGGGGAAGGCCCACAATGAAATTCTCAAATATTTATATTAATGGTGGTACTATCGATAAATACTACATAACTTAAGTTATATAGAATTAAATTTCCCATCACTTATGTCTTATAAATTTTTACCGTACCTGCTATGATAACACAGGTGTTCATGAAATTGAAGTTTTGCTGCTAAGTCCATATCAACGCCGAGCCACGAGAAAATAGGTTAACAGAATTTACTGAAAATCGGTATATAGAGTCGGGGAATAAGAAACTACAGTCTAAGCTATAAACAATTTTATTCACCCTGGATAAAACTGTAGTTTAGGGGAACGCGCCTGCAATTTAATTTTTAATTGTCCAATATCTTGATACAAATTAAGTGGGCAGGGGAAAATGAATACTTGCTTATAATTGCACAAAACAACTTTGTAGTGTTTAAGATCAAAGCGAATGTTTCACTGAAGCACGTCGATCTAAAAGCACATCATATCCATGCTTATGCAATTCCCAATAGGGTTTTCAAATCTATATGTATAAAATAAGGGTTTTGTCTGTACGTTGCTCAGAATTTGGAAATAAAAAAAGGGTATTTCTGTATCGGTCATGTCCACAGTAACAAGGAAATGCACATTTTACCTTTCCGTAATTTCTGTCTGCATGTCTGTCTAGGCCAAAGTTATAGAGAATACAATTTCCGATCATTTGTGTTTTATTCAGTTTAACCATAGCGACTGTGATAAGAGTGGTATTTCAGAGTCGGAAGGAAACTGAAAGTGAAGGCCTACAATATCGAAAGCGCATAACATTGATCAACAATAACATTACATTGACCATTGTTTGTTGTGATGTTCTTTGTCTCTTATGCTACCATTCAACTCCGATAGATGGGATTACTGCTGTGTACCGAGCATAACAGCCTGACTGAATATTGGCGGGAAATAGCTGAGGAGTTAGAAAACTTTCTTCATTAGCATGCCATTCCTCTGGTTCATTCATTTTCTGATATTGCTGGTACGTACCACACTGGTTCATCATAGTATTCCAGCTATTCGATCCCTATTCTGACGCGCTCTTTTGAATGAGCAGTGTGCACACTTAAGGCAG